>NC_052310.1:12887511-13205011 GCF_016432855.1 Salvelinus namaycush
AATGTAGCCTACTGCCCAAACATTTCCTTCTTCACATGTTAACATAGAGAATGAACACTAACTTTGGGCTTTTTAAACACTGATTTGAATGCAAAGCACACTGTGCTCTCTCACTGGCTGAATTAACCTTGTTTCCACATCATTTCAACCAAAAAATGAATCATGATGATGTTGAATGAATGTGGGAAACTGAATGGATTTCCAAAAAGTAATCAATGTGAGGGAAATTATTTATTTTTTTACTCAACTTTTAACCTAAATCCAATCACATGGTGATGATTATTACATATATTTTTTACGTTGAATTCACGTTATTTGACCGTTAAACCAAATCAAAACTAGACGTTGAACTGACGTCTGTGCTCAGTGGGCTGCTTACAAGACAGCTTTCCTTCTTCTGTTTGCAGTGAGAAGTTGCCCTGGATACAAGGGCATGGAAATAGAGGGTTAATGACAATACTAGCGGAGGGAAGGAGGCAGGAATAAGGATTGGGTCAGGGAGGTTCAGTCTTCAGTCTGGGCTGTAATGTGAGACGCTGAAGAAAAAACGGAATCATCAGCACATTCCTCTCAGCCTGGGGTTAGACTGAAAAAAAGACCACTAACTGTTCATGTACGTGGTTTCTCAGCTTGGTCTTGATGCATAAACAAAAAGCCAGGGAATTTACTGGTCCAACAAGAGAGGTTGGGTGGGGTTGGGGGGCTGTAATCTCCAACCCTCAGGGGTAAATTACCACAGTTTCATCACCTTGTCAGGTAATTATGGTAATCCGTTTAAAACACTCCGATATCAGGCTATATCCGATATCACTCCGAAATAGTTTTTCGAATGCAGTATGTTTCCAGCCTAAGGGCAGCCAAATTCACAACGAGAAAGCTATCTCAGAAACCTTTTTGGGAATACTGGGCAGCTATTTGAGGATATTTTACCAAAAGATAGTCCATGATAGTTTCACAGGGTATTTTATTTTACACTGAACGAAATATAAATGCAACATGTAAAGTGCTGGTCCCGTGTTTCATGAGCTGAAATGAAAGATTCAAGAAATGTTCCACATGCACAAAAAGCTTATTGCTCTCAAATTTGTTTACACCCCTGTTAGTGAGCATTTCTCAATTGCCAAGATAATCCATCCACCTGACAGGTGTGGCATATCAATAAGCTGATTAAATAGCATGATCATTAGACAGATGCACCTTGTGCTGGGGACAATAAAAGGCCACTCTAAAATGTGTAATTTTGTCACAACACAATGCCACAGATGTCTCAAGTTTTGAGGGAGAGTGCAATTGGCATGCTGACTGCAGGAATGTCCACCAGAGCTGTTGCCAGGGAATTCAATGTTAATTTCTCTACCATAATCCGCCTCACAACCGCAGACCACGTGTAACCACGCCAGCCCAGGACCTCCACATCCAGCTTCTTCACCTTCAGGATCATCTGAGACCAGCCACCCGGACAGCTGATGAAACTGTGGGTTTGCACAACCAAAGAATTTCTGCAAAAACTGTCAGAAACCGTTTCAGGGAAGCTCATCTGCATGCTCATCGTCCTCACCAGGGTCTTGACCTGACTGCAGTTTGGCAACGGAACCGACTTCAGTGGGCAAATGCTCACCTTCAATGGCCACTGGCACACTGAAGAAGTGTGTTCTTCACGGATTAATCCCGGTTTCAACTGTACGGGATGATGGCACACAGCATGTATGGAGTCATGTGGGTGAGCGGTTTGCTGATTTCAACGTTGTGAACAGAGTGCCCAATGGGGGCAGTGGGGTTATGGTATGGGCAGGCATAAGCTACGGACAACGAACACTATTGCATTTTATCGATTGCAATTTGAATGCACAGAGATACTGTGACGAGATCCTGAGGCCAAAGCCATGCCGTTCATCCGCCGCCATCACCTCATGTTCAGCATGATAATGCACAGCCCAATGTCGCAAGGATCTGTACACAATTCATGGAAGCTGAAAATGTCCCAGTTCTTCCATGACCTGCATACTCACCAGAGATGTTACCCATTGAGCATGTTTGGGATGCTCTGTATCAATGTGTACGACAGCGTGTTCCAGTTCCCGCCAATATCCAGCAACTTCACACAGCCATTGCAGAAGAGTGAGACAACATTCCACAGGCCACAATCAACAGCCTGATCAACTCTATGCGAAGGAGATGTCTCGCTGCATAAGGCTAATGATGGTCACACCAGATACTGACTGGTTTTCTGATCCACGCCCCTACTTTTTTTTTTTTTTAAGTATCTGTGATCAACAAATGCATATCTGTATTCCCAGTGATATGAAATCCATAGATTAGGGCCTAATTTATTTATTTCAATTGACTAATTTCCTTATATGAACTGTAACTCAGTAACTCAATTGTTGCATTTATTTTTGTTCAGTGTAATACACATCCTAGTGGTCCTCATCAATCACGTTCCTCTCACAATGTACATCCTGGCCATAATGTGGTGGCTTTGGGCTGTGAGGACAGCTTCACCACAGTGAGTGGGGCTAGGCTGTGATTTATGCTGATAAAGGCCTGGGAGTCATTTATATTATCTGGAGAAGTGCTGCCAGCCTCCGGCCAAAACCTCATCCCTTATCAGCCATGCGTCCTCTCTCCCCCGGGAGAGGAGGGGCACGGCCCTGGCCTGCACTCTCTTCCACATCTCCTGTAGTTTAAAAATATATATTTAACCAGGCAAGTCAGTTAAGGATAACACTGGGCCGATTGTGTGCCTCCCTATCACAGCCATATGTGATGCAGCCTGGATATGAACCAGGTAATGCAGTGACACCTCTTGCACTGCGATGCAGTGCTTAGACCACTGCTCCACGCGGGAGCCCCAAGTGTTCTGCGAGACTACAATGCAATTATATAGCTGTAACTGCTCATTGCTCAATATTCCCAAGCTGGGATTTCATTTTGATTATGAATATTCCCGTAGCTGTAGACCAGCATGAACAATACGTTTTCTGGTCCGAAATGTCTTCTGATCTTCATGAGAAAATAATAATTGTGTAATTATCTGGAAGTACAATTGCACATGTAAACAAAGTTGGATAGCACATTGCCTGGTTAAAGTTGGGTGGAAATGATCATTATTTTTGGGATACAACTGAAGCTCTGAATGAATATGCGGTCTTTGACAAATTAGATGTTCCAAGGTTACACAAACAACCTCTTTGGGCCCTGTGAATGTGACATGTGAAGTGACCACAACTCCATATCATAGTTATCTAAATGACATAGTGGATCATACAGAAGCTGCTGAATGTGTGTGTGTGGCAGAAGTAGAGGGTGGGCCAGTCCCTGGGGAGGCCTGCCTCTCTTTACAGTTGTCTCCTATCCAAATGTTCTGGGTGGAGCAGCAAAGAGTGTGTTCAAATGGGGTCAGTGACTGCTTCTTTTACAACACAGAGCCTCTCATAATTCCCATCATTTAAAGGCTTGCTGTATTTCATTGTACTTTACATAGAGTTTGTTGGCACAGTCTGAGAATGATCCTATATGTGTCATTTGTCTGGGGTGAGAGAACTGTCTACAGTATTGTGGTACGTTAAGCTTATTGCCTGCTCTGTGACGGTGTAATAAAACCCATGTGCTCACAATCACTGCAGTAGAAGACATTTCAACAAGTGGCTGTAGTATTAGTAACAAAGTTGTAAATGTTTCTTCCCTCCATAGTGGTGCTCTCCCTGCTGGCCTGTCTGAGCTCCTCTGTCTGTGAGGTGAGGAGGACAGCCACAGCCACCCTACAGACCCTGGCCCAGGTGGACAGCTCTCCCTTTCACCCCACCATCGACAGGCTGCTGAGGACCACCGAGGAGCTCATCACTGACATCACTCACCGCAGCCAGGTCTCTCTCCCTCTCCCACACACACACACTCCATAATTCATATACTGTCTATACACACACACACACACACACACACACACACACACACACACACACACACACACACACACACACACACACACACACACACACACACACACACACACACACACACACACACACACACACTCCATAATTAATATACTGTCATAACTCTGACATTACTCGTTGTAATATTTCTTAATTCCTTTCTTTACATTTTTGGGATTTGCGTGTATTGTTTTGTATTGTTAGGTAGCTATTACTGCACTGTTGGAGCTAGGAACATTAGCATTTAGCCAAACCCACGATAACTTCTGCAAAATATGTGTACGCAACCAATACATTTTTTATTGGATTTTGACACACGCACACGTAAAAACAGCCCATTAGTCACATATAAAAGCTTGGAAGTCAACCTTTATTGATACTGTTAAAAAAAAACATTGAACATATTAATGTCTTTCCATATTTGTTTCAGTACTCCCATTAATACATGAAAAACAATGGTTAACATGTAAAACAATGGTTAACATTTAGCATCTCAAGAGTTTTTTTCTCTCAGAACACCACAAAGGTCCTAATGGTCATTCTGAAGCACAGAGATAAAAACGACATAATAACGAGGTGTATATAATGTTGTTGCTTGCTCCTCTAACTACTGTATGTCATTGCTTGAGTGGGGTGATGTACTAATAAAAGCCACCAATCCAGGCAATGAAATGGAGGGCTTTCATCATTGTCAAAAAGCAGAACTTTTATATCACACTTGGGTGCCTTTGAGCTTTATTTGTGTTATTGTACCAATAAAAACAAAGTAAATGTATGCACCTCTTAATCATCATCATCATCATCCTCCTGAACAGCTTTCAGCAGAGCTACAAGATATCAAAGGAATATAGTAACACAATGGTATTATAGTACATAATCGAATGAAGTACATTATACAAAGAGAGTAGAAAAATCAAAGTAGAAAAATCCTGAAAGGTACCGAGTGTAAAACGTTTCTAATAGTCTTCCTCAACCTTTGTCTGTACCAAGGACTGGCGACTGGCATGCTGTAGTTTACCTCCTTTGGGGACTTGATTGAATCGGTTTTGGTTCATAGACAAATCACTCAGATTTCCCCATGTTTTAATAGCCTTCTGATAAAGTACAGTTGCACTAAGGAAGCAATATTCCATGACCTAGTGCCGGACTATAGACCAATGGGGTTGAGAAACGCTGTCGTATGAAGTTGCGTGAATAGTTTGTTTACATGCACAGTGTCCGTCTTTGTCAGCGGACACCTTTGTCGTATTCAAGTACCCTCCTCTAGGTCTGGGGGTTAATAAATTAGAGACGTGGTGAACTGCCCTGCAGTTGCAATGTGATTGTGGTCAAAAACCAAAGGTAAACGATACAATGTATCAAATTAGTGTACAGTTTTGGGAATGTAAAAACTTGATGAGAGAACAATGACCTGACTTTGGTTGTTTGATTTGAGACGTTCATGATTCAAAAGGGATAAAAACAAATGAAAGAAAGAAAACTAAAATAATGCTATATCTGAGCTGCATTCAATGTGCACAATTACCAATATTAACTTAGGTAAACCTGGGTTCACCCTCAGATATTAACCAACAAAGTGTTTAAAAATGCCAGATTTTGTCGATACACATCTCCTACGCTATGTATGTATTACTAATTTAAAAAATATACACATTTTACGTGTTCAGTCCATATCAAAAGTATCTCAGTGTCAACTTATGCTTATACGCTCATGGCTTCCGGCAACACTACCAAATGGGAGTAATAAAAATCAGTTTCTCAATGGGAATATGGACTAACTCACATGGGCTAAAACCAGTGGTGTAAAGTCCTTATGTAAAAATACTTTAAAGTACTACTTAAGTCGTTTTCTTAGGGGTATCTGTACTTTACTTTACTATTTATATTTTTGACAACTTTTACTTTTACTCCACTACATTCCTTATGAAAATAATGTACTTTTTACTCCATACATTTTCCCTGTCACCCAAAAGTACTAGTTACATTTCGAATGCTTAGCAGGAAGAGAAAAATTGGCCAATTCACACACTTATCAAGAGAACACCCCTGGTTATCCTTACTGTCTGACTGACTAAACTCAATTGCTTCGTTTGTAAATTATGTCTGAGTGTTGGAGTGTGCCCCTGGCTATCCGTAAAATAATAAAACAAGAAAATTATCAAAAGTAAAACATTTAAAACATTTACTTTTGATACTTAAGTATATTAAAACCAAATACTTTTAGACTTTTACTCAAGTAGTATTTTACTGGGTGACTTTCACTTTTACTTGAGTCATTTTCTATTAAGGTATCTTTACTTTTACTCAAGTATGACTTCGGTACTTTTTCCACCACTGGCTGAAACTGTCTTTCTCAGTCTGAGTTGAAGTCATTTGGACATCAGAGAAAAAACCATAACCAAGCCCTGTTGTGTGACCCCCTACACAATTTGCCCTTATGAAATCTTTCAATGTAAAAAAGAGAGATCTAAAAAGCTATATGTAAATATTCACAAAAGAGAGATGCAAAAAGCTAATCTAGATTGGTTTGACAGCAGGTTCGTCATACTAGAAAAAATCCAATCCTTGTGGTTGAAAGTAAATCGACTCAGTGGTAACTAAAGCCACACAAAGGCCCAGTCTACTCTACTGTCACCTTGACACTTACCATCATCGGATACTCAGTAGTTGATAAACAAATTTCATCCATTGCAGTATTTTTCCTCCTATGACTAAATCTTTTGCTGTCCAGCAACAAACCATTACATCTCCTGCTAAATTCACCCCAACTCAAATAAATACTATGTTTATTTTTGGTTGAGGGAGCATCTTTGGCAGCGGGGACTATTGCTTTATTGGAGTGGGGTCCCTAAATCGCTTTCATGGTCTGTTGTTGGGGCACGGTGGGGGGCGCGAGGGAGGGGGGCAGGGGGGCCCTGGGGGGGTGCGGGAGGGGGGTGGCCCCGGGGGTAGCTGGCTGACGGGCGGTGCTCGCGAGGGCGAGCTGGTCTGTGCTGGCGGCGGTGTAGTGGGGCGGATCAGGGGACGGTAGTCTGGAGCAGGGGGGCTATGGGCCCGAGGAGGGGCCTTGGCTGCTGCCGCTGCCTCGTCTTTCACCCGGGTGAAGTTGATGCATCGACCCTGGGGGGAAAGAGACCGTAACATCTGATTACATGGTGATCAATGTCCTAAAAGTCAGGAATATACAGAACCCCATTAAGCTACAGTAAAGACATAACTCAGATGACATTGTACCCCCCCCCCTCCCCTCCCCTCCCCCACATGGTCCAGCCCACCTCCCACGTACAGTACACAGGTGTCTTACCCATCAGCCCCTGCTGTGACCCCTCTACCCTCTCCTCCCAGCCCAATGTCCTGTTCCAATGAACTGTTCCAATGTACTGTTACCAATGAAACTGTGGCCGCTTTCCAATAACCCCATGTTGTTTATAGCACCATATGGAGAAGTAGAGAGAGAAATGTAGAGACAGAGGGGGGTGGGGGGGTTGCTGTGATTTGAGTCAATTCAAAGCAATACGTTCCTTTTGCAGCATAAACTTTTGCTCCCTATTCTCGTCCACCACAGCTACTTCCCTACATAGTGAGAACCCCTTGCTTCGACCACAGTGGCGTCTTACAGTGCACTCTCGCGGTATATGGTCTAACTCAGATTTATGCCCTTACCAGACAGACATCCCAGTCACCCTTTTCCATTCCCCACGCAGATAGGCAGACATGGACTTACTAGGTCATACTGTAGAGCCATTTAACATATGCAAACACACACATTAACACACACACACACACACACTCTGAGTGGCTGCATTGTCAAGACATCAATGAAAACAACAGAGGACACATTCCATTCATCTTGACTTGTAAATTATATATGAGGTAGAAAAAATACAGAAATCCTCTGGTAAACAAACTCGGTCTCTGACATTCAATCAAGTCAATAACAGGATGAGAACATGAGAAGGGTCATGGATTCTAATCAAATATTCTTTCATTCTCAGTGCATACGTTCTCTGCAGACCCTTTGAGAGAGGCTCATTTTAGCAACCTTTCTGCGAGTTCATAACATTGAACCAGTGTGGTCAAATCAAATCAAGCTTTATTTATACAGCACATTTCAGACATGGAACACAAACATTTCGCTAAAACCGCAAAAACATCTGCTAAAGATGTGTATGTGACCAATAAAATTTGATTTGATTTGAATGTACTTCACAGGATTTTTTTTATTTTTAAACAATAAATAAAAACGGAAATATTTACTACACAACAAACATAAGAGGATAAAAACAAAATAATTACAATAAAACTGAACGAATAAAAGGCACCCTAAGGAAAATCAAAAAATATGTGTTTTAAGATCTCTTTTAAATATGTCCACAGTTTTGGCCCCCCTCAGGTTCTCTGGCAGGCTATTCCAGAGGCTGGGGGCATAATAACTAAAGGCTGCCTCTCCGTGCATCTTGGTCCTAGGCTTTAGTATAATTAAAAGGCCAGTGCCAGAGGACCTGAGGGACCTACTGGGTACATAACTCAAAAACATGTCTGACGTATTGGGGTGCACAAGCATGGATTGATTGAAAAACAAATAGAAGAATCTGGTGTGAGACTTTGAACCAGAACTTACAGTACAAAGGCAAAACAAAGATGCCCCTTCAAACCTCCCTCTTCTAACGTCTACCATTAAAACCCAGAGGTCATAAAACAGACTAGCCTGTGTTACATCAGAATGGTTTTCATGTGCCCCCGCTGGTTGAGACGACTCTCGCGGTCATCTCTGCTCGCTATTACCTCATGTCCTTCGCATTGCGAACACTCTGTCAGGGGAGACGTTAAATCAAAGCCTCTAATGTAACCTCAGGAGGCGATCTGCTCGAACACATGATGTTCTACGTAGGAGCTCGCTGAGAAGTTGAGAGTATTTGGAGACATAGCTGTGGTCCTATGTAGCGGTGTGGAGCCAGTGAATTAAGACTAGGGCTGCACAAAGAGAGAGGGATATGACTAAACCAGACTATGCACAGATAATCATACCCTGTAGGGCTGTGCACACAGTACACAAGCGCACACACACTGCACTATACCACACTCAACCGAAACTAAGCAAACAGGGAGTGTGTCTGGGTGTCCTAAACCAGCACAGAGAATCCCACAGTAAAGCTGGGGAGGAAGTTAGAGAGAGGGAGGGAGGGATAGAGGGAGGAAGGAAGAGAGAGAGAGGGAGAGAGGCGGAGAGAGAGAGGGAGGGGGGGGAGAGAGGTGGAGAGAGAGAGGTGGAGAGAGGCGGAGAGAGAGAGGGAGAGAGAGGGAGGGGGGGAGAGAGAGAGGGGGAGATCACACTCTACTTGAACAGAGCTATGCTCAATCATGAGGCATCAAAGCCAAAGAAACGGCACAATATTAAGAAATACTATAGATGGAAGGAAAGTAGTGTAGAAATATACCAAAAAATAATTAGGCAACAACAATTTCAATCCCTTTTAGACAACTTCATGGACAAAATGTTTCACTGTAATAGTGAAGGAGTAAACTTGGCAGTAGAAAATCTAAACAGTGTATTTGACAGCTTCCCTATCAAATCCCAAAATTTCAAGCAGTGAACCTAAGAAAATTAACAACAATGACAAATGGTTTGATGAAGAATGCCTAAGAAATAAATTGAGAAACCTATCCAACCAAAAACATATGGACCCAGAAAACCTGAGCCTACGGCTTCACTATGGTGAATCACTAAAACAATACAGAAATACACTGCGGAAAAAGAATGAACAGCACGTCAGAAATCTAACCACTTCTGGGAAAATTTGAAAACTCGAAACAAACAACAACACGAAGAATTATCTATCCAAAATGGAGATGTATGGATAAACCACTTCTCCAATCTTTTTGGCCCTATAACAACGAACAAACAAATAGATGATCAAATACGAATCTTAGAATCATCTATTAAAGACTACCAGAACCCACTGGATTCTCCAATTATATTGAATGAATTACAGGACAAAATACAAACCCTCCAACCCAAAAAGACCTGTGGGGTTGATGGTATCCAAAATTAAATGATAAAGTATACAGACCACAAATTCCAATTGGCTATACTTTTAACTCTTTAACATCATCTTCAGCTCTGGCGTCTTCCCCAATATTTGGAACCAAGGACTGAACCCCTAGCTTTTAGAACAACAAATAATGCATGAAGAGCAGAATTAGGCCGATACCCGCTAATTATCAAAATCCAGAAAAGAGCCGTTAAATTCTACAACCACCTAAAAGGAAGTGATTCCCAAACCTTCCATAACAAAGCCATCACCAACAAAGAAATGAACCTGGAGAAGAGCCCCCTAAGCAAGCTGCTCCTGGGGCTCGATTCACAAACACAAACAGACCCCACAGTGCCTCAGGACAGCAACACAATTAGACCAAACCAAATCACGAGAAAACAAAAAGATAATTAGTTGACACATTGGAAAGAATGTACAAAAAAACTGAGCAAACTAGAATGCTATTTGACCCTAAACAGAGAGTACACAGTGGCAGAATACCTGACCACTGTGAATGACCCAAACTTAAGGAAATCTTTGACTATGTACAGACTCAGTGAGCATAGCCTTACTATTGAGAAAGGCTGCCGAAGGCAGACCTGTCTCTCAAGAGAAGACAGGCTATGTGCACACTTCTCACAAAATGAGGTGGAAACTGAGCTGCACTTCCTAACTTTCTGCCAAATGTATGACCATATTAGAGACACATATTTCCCTCAGATTACACAGACCTACAAAGAATTCAAAAACAAGTCCATTTTTAATAAACTACCATATCTATTGGGTGAAATACCACAGTATTGTCATCCCAGCAACAAGATCTGTGACCTGTTGCCACAAGAAAAGGGAAATGAGTGAAAAACAAACACCATTGTAAATACAACCTATATTTATGTTTATTTATTTTCCCTTTAACTATTTGCACATCATTACAACACTGCATTTATACATAATATGACATTTGAAATGTCTTTATTCTTTTGGAACCTTTGTGAGTGTAATGTTTCTGTTAATTTTCTATTGTTTATTTCACTTTTGTTCATTATCTATTTCACTTGCTTTGGCAATGTAAACATATGTTTCCCATGCCAACAAAGCCTCATGAATAGAAATTGAGAGAGACAGAGAGAGAGAGAGAGAGAGAGAGAGAGAGAGAGAGAGAGAGAAAGAGAGAGAGAGAGAAAGAGAGAGAGAGAGAGAGAGAAAGAGAGAGAGAGAGAGAGAGAGAGAGAGAGAGAGAGAGAGAGAAAGAGAGAGAGAAAGAGAGAGAGAGAGAGAGAGAGAGAGAGAGAGAGAGAGAGAGAGAGAAAGAGAGAGAGAGAGAGAGAGAGAGAGAGAGAGAGAGAGAGAAAGAGAGAGAGAGAGAAAGAGAGAGAGAGAGAGAGAGAGAGAAAGAGAGAGAGAGAGAGAGAGAGAAAGAGAGAGAGAGAGAGAGAGAGAGAGAGAGAGAGAGAGAGAGAGAGAGAGAGAGAGAGAGAGAGAGAGAGAGAGAGAGAGAGACAGATGCTGCCTTTCTGTTTTTCAGTAGTCATGGAGTTAGATCGATAGCTACGTGAGTTGTATTCAGAGGATGCATTGACTAGGGGACATAGCAGGTCCATTGTAAACTGATGAAATCAAAGGAAACTAGGCTTCATAGATCAGCCTTTCTACTGTGGATACGAGGAGCATTCAGTCGTGTTTTATGGAATTGTACTGGAAAGGCTTTTAGCCAAGGCTTCTCTCAATAGTGCCATTCAGGATACAGGCGTCGTCATAGCAATCTGCATGGCGATAAAATGCAACATAGCAACAGACTGAAATATGTCTGTCGGGAAACCAGATCTGACCTTGGCCAAATGGGTCCAACGGAACACACAAGGCCTGTACATGTTCTGTGAACACCAATATGATCTGTGTGTGTCTGTGTGTGTGTGTGAGTGAAAGAGCTGTGTCACCAGCAAGCATGGCCCGGTCTCCTCAGGTAACACTTTACACAGGAAAGAAAAGAGCTCCTCTGCCTTGTATGTGTGCTCATTCCTCCCTGAAGGAAAACATATATATTACACCAGTAGAAGTAGGCCTGCCTCTGAATTTTTGTGCTTCTTCGTAACCGACCGCAAATTACTCGAGTAGGCTACGCCATTACACGGAGGGATGGAAACGATTCCGCTGGAGTAAGCATTGTGTCACGTAACCCTTTGCAGGTGGCGATCGTTAAAAGCTTTCCTGGGTCAAACCTTTTGAACAAAGTTTCGACATCTTTTTGTCCGGGAGAAATCTGAAGGACGCTAATCATCATTGTTCCTCTTTGCGGTCGATAGCTGACTTCCCGTGTCGTTGTTCAGAGCTTATCTGGCAGTACAGTCATGTCTTCTCAGTTCCTATTTTTGGCCGAGAGAATACTCTTTAAATGTGGAATTCCAGTTAAAAAGGGCTATTGAAGATTTTCTGCAAATAACGCATGATTTTAACTTGCACCTGGAGAGGTGCCATCTCAACAGGCTAGCTGCAGCTCTCAAAGGAAAGAATGGAGGAAGGAGATCTATGGGATACAGTCCCTCAGATAGTCTAGCCCTCCAAAGTGCATATCTAGAGCAAAAACCAACTCCAAGCCAAACTCCAACCTCCGTTTTGATACAAAGGGTCAGCATTGCAAAGTTAAAACATGTGAATGTAGAGATTTTAAAACCTTAAGAGGAACTTCCTGGAGTGTGTCCACAGTCCTGGTTTATTTCCCTTTTATGGCTGATTTGAAGCAGGTGTTGGGCTCTGCCGTGTCATGAATCTTGGCACTGGTGAGGTGTCGGCCACTGCAGGGGCGTTTTTGGGGGATTGGACTGTCTGATGAGGGATTGGACTAAGGCTGGGCTCCCAGGGTGTTTTAAGGCTTTAGTACTCACATGTTCTCCTGGCTGAGGCCTCATGAGAGAGACTTGGTCGTAACCGCGGCGAAACAGGGCCCAAATGGCGTCCAGTTTACCCTGCCGACAAGAGACAGAGAAATGACTACAGTGAATACTGTCAAAAATGCATTCTAGCTAGCAAACTGGTAAGTGTGCATGGCCAATATGTTCTTTCATACTACACAGTACCCTATTATAAAAGTAGCGGTAGCGAGGAAGAGAGTGTACATACTAGTCTTAGAAAGAAACGAAGAAAGGAAAGAGAAGAAAAGTGTGTTTCTACCTGTATGGGAGTGTACCACTTCCTGTCCGCGGCTGGCTTCCTGTTGTGGGCCTTCTTGGGCTTGGGCTCGTAAGGCTCAAACTCCTGCTCGGGCATTTTCACCACAGCGTTCTTGGGCATCTCCAGTTTAGCCCCCTCCTCCGTTGAACCCTTCCCTCCCCAGCGCACCTGCAGGAGTGGAACAGATTATATGACCTACAGTACCTGCAGAAGGAGTGTTACATACTACACACGGGCAGTGATGTAGTCTATAATAAAGTTCCAACTTTGATGTGTTTGTGAGGAAATATGGAGGATAAAGATTATAGCAATTTCAATGTCAAGAGTGGATTAGATCCAACTCGCCTCCATTCTTTTGATTCCTCCGACTCCTCTTCCTCCATAGTAGGATGCATCCACGGTGGGCCACTTCTTCTTGGGCATGCCATCTTCATCATCTGATTCCTGGCGGAGAGAAAAGATAGGAGCATGTGTTCATGTGTTACGATATTATGCATCTTTCCCATATTCTTGGCCACGATAGTAAACGTCTCCAAAAAGCAATTTATCTCGCTTGCCTTGTATGAAAGCTTTTTTCATTCACCAACAAAATAGCTTCACAGAAAATAAAACAAGAATTCCGCCAAAAGGAAATAGAATTGAAAGACTCCAAGTGAGGGTAAAATAGAGAATTAGTAAGCGCTTTAGGCCATTCATGCATCAGAGATCCATAGAATATAAATGCCTCTGTTTCACGACCAGCTGTGTCACATCTATGGAAAATGTGACAAAGACTTATTATTTGGAATCAACTTCTGTGGCGAAATGCCCTGAAGAGGCCTCATGACTGCATCACTTAACATTTGGTCACTTATTCTTGATTTTTCATCTGAATACTGTTGCTTTTTCTGGGAACTTCATCCATATTGAGCATAGACCCCACTGAGCTTGATGATGCGTTCCCTGGCTCACTAATAGGGCTGTGCTATGATTGAGACCCTGTGTGTGTCAGAGTGTGTGTGTATAGTCTTTAATGCATGTGTATACTTTCAGAGATTTAAGGGCCGACTTACTGGCTCTGGAGGGGGTGGCGGTGGCGGCTCCTTGATCACCTTGACAGGAAGTTCAGGGGAGAAAGTCACATTAATATCAATTGTTGGACACTAGCTATGTTTCCAGTAATTTGTCCAGTGATTTTTCTTATCGACATTTAGAACGTTTGCATAGAAAATAGATTAGACAATTGCCTGCTAGGGTGCGTATCCATTTAACAATCTTGTTTTGATAAAACAGCTGGATGTAATGACATGACACCAGAATAACGACAATGTCTAATAAAATGTAGTGGCTGAAGTGTTTCATTATCCATTTAGGCAAATTGCGCATTAATCAATTGGCGACCTTCTGTATTCCCTCCCACCTATCTGTTTCATGTCTCAGGTAGCCCGAGAAAGCCAGCATGGATAGAATGCAATAACTAACTAGTATTTGCCATATTCTAATAATACTCATGTGCCTGAATGTATCGCCATGGTCCGTGCCAAAGTTGCACTCCTGTAGATCTGACATAATTGGATGGTGTAACTTGTATCAAGACAACCAGAAAAACAAGGAGAAACAATTCAGCCATTTTTGAACGTCAGGAAAAGGATCCTGCAAAGAAACATTATTTTTATAGTTGAAAAATAGATTTAGCAGGCAGTTTAGATGTGGAGTGGAGCTTCATAGATACGTGCCCCGCGTTCCTTTAAAATGATTCGGCAATCATCATTTATTGTCCAAATAAAGAATGTTCAACAAAAGAAAAACCACAGATGTATCATTCATTTTCTGAATGAACTGCAAAACTGAAAGAAATTTGTTACAAATGTTTAAAGTAATGTTTGCTGGTAAGTAAAAGCCCTTACAAACAATAACAACATCATTTTCATTACATTGAACCAGGTTACTTTGTTTACGGTAATTACGTAAGTCATTTCAATGGCAATTACTCTGCTATAGGGTCTACTCTATACAGTATACAGATGTAGGACCTTAATTTGAGGCATTTTGCTACAGCAGGAAAAGAATCCTGCAGTAACAGGAAATTTGAATTATTATGTGGATTATAATGAATGGACATTTTTGTAGGGGTTGATACATTTTATATAAAAATCATGTCTGAAATTTCCAAGTGGATATTACAAACCTCAGAAGCCTTTTCAAATCACAAATACACTACATGTTTTAAATGTCATAGGAAAGTTATCCTGCAACAGGGTGATCAAATTAAAATCCTACACCTGTAAAATAACACATGGCCCATAATCGCCATCATATTGAACCAACTGTTAATGGAGGGTTCCACTAACCACAGTGCAGCAGAGGGGCCAGAACCACCACATGAACAGCACGGCCATTAACAGGAACAGAACCAGGAGCGTAATGAGAAGGATGGTGCCATCAAACTGCCAGGGAAGATAAAAGACAGAGTTAAGACAGGGTTACGACCCACATTAGGAGGAGGAGGAGGAAGCAGAAATAAAAAACAGAACAAGATTCAGATAGAAGAAACAAAGAAAGGATTCAATGCAAAATAATGGAAATTGGATCATTGTTTCCCAACATTAGACCATTTCTAGTGAGTTTTGAGTAGTAGTTGTAATGTGATTGGCAGAGCATACTTACACACTCTGTGGTGGTGATGTGTACAGAGCTAGTGATGAACGACAGGCCTTCATTCATGCTCACTTGTAGATAAACAACCCTGAAACACAAAAACAGACAAATTAGGCTAGTTAAGACCTGCTTGCCCAAGACCACTGAATGGCAAAAGGGCAGTTGTCCAGTGCCAAGGTGCCACACAAAGAGAGCTTTGCGCCCAACAAACAAAGCTATTAATGCGCAGACATGTTATTACACGTCTGAGACTAAGTAGGGCACTGGTATCAAAGTTGGTTTAACTCTTTTTCAGCCAAGAGAGGCTTTTACCTTGCCCGATCAAAAACAGTTGATGCCCACATTTCTTCATATCTCCAAAACTACTGCAAGTACCTTTCTCTTCTGGGTGCAAAACAATTATTCACATGTGACCTCAGGGAGCCTGGAAAACTTCTCAAACCTTCGTGATAAAAAAACTAATTTGGAATTCCCTGCATTTTTCTAGGGTTGCAAAGCACGCAGACTGATCAACAGGATATGCGAACTAGGTCATTTGGACTGATAAGCATTATTTGGTTTGGCTGTCTGGAGTCCACTCTTATCCCTGAAAGAAGTAACGATCAGGGGGAAAATATGGTCAGTTGGACTTGGGGCCATGTTCACATTTTGTGGAGATGTGAGTACGCATGTGCATGCGTGTGAGGGGAGAATAATCAATTTGACCACGGGGTGCTAACTGCTAGATGACTCTATAGATTAAAAGAAGATGACAGACGAGGAGAAAAAAATGGTGAAAAACAATGGGAGAGAGGGTAGGAGGAGGGAGTTAACTAGAGAAAGTGGATGTTCAGGAATAAAATACCAGACAGAGAGGAAGACAGGAAGTGCCAGTCTTGGCTGTGTGGTGTCAGACATCTGTTAAACAAGCAGATGAAAAGGCAGGGTCTGCACTAGGCAGACGTTCTGCTGCTTTGATCAGAGCTGTTAGTGAGTGAGAGTGAGAGAGAGAGAGAGAGTGAGAGAGTGAGAGAGAGAGAGAGAGAGAGAGAGAGAGAGAGAGAGAGAGAGAGAGAGAGAGAGAGAGAGAGAGAGAGAGAGAGAGAGGAAAGGAGGAGTGGAGAGTAACGGGGTTTTGAGTCTGGGGGAACACAAAGAGTGGGTGGGAGAGAGACTTTGTGGGCTGGAAAGTACGTCATGTACTTTTATTTTATGTCTCCCTTAAACTGTCTCATCCAAGGTCAAAAGAACCCTCAGAGTCTTAAGTCTTTTACCATTGCAGTCTAATTCCTCAATTTATGACCTGATCCAATAAGTTCTTAAAAATGGGGTTCTGAAGTGGTTTGTTGATGTTGGAGATTCTGAGAAACGTTAGAAACGAGGCAGCCTGATGATGGATGTATCTGTTATTGGATTATGGAGCACACAGGGGGAGGGGAGGAGGGGAGGAGGGGAGGAGGGCTCATAGTAATGGCTGGAATGGAGTAAATGGAATGGTATCAAACACTTGGAAACCACATTCGATACCATTCCATTAATTCCGTTCCAGCCATGAGCCCTCCTCCCCAATTAAGGTGCCACCAGCCACCTGTGATGGGGCAACCGTAACACTGTCCTCATTATGAAAACACAGGGCTCTAACCAATGAGGCTCTACCTGAATGAACTCATTGGCATATATAGAGAGAGAGAATAGAGGAGGAGTGGAATTTGGCCTTGACGGAGTCCGTTAAGACACCCTAATGAATAGCAGGCTTCTTCTGGTAGTGTGTTTATGTGGGAGGGCTTGGGGGGTGATCGGCTAGAAATGCCAGGGAACACACACTCATTCTACAGTGCTTAAAAACAGCGATAGCTCTGACCATCTTAAAACGTATTAAAAATGTATTTTTAAAAAAGGTACTCACTGCCCAACTTCATCCATAACTGGAGCCGTACACAGCAGGAACGTATCTTCGATTTCCACAGGCTTCTTATCTATGGAGAGAGCCAAACACTCCGTTTACTTAAATACGTTTCCTTTCTTCAATCGACTGTAGTTCTTCATGCATGTTACAGCTGGAAATACACATTGCACACATTGGTATGAAACACCTGGTTAAGCCTACAGTAAATGAAGTGTAAATGTAAGCAGGTACTCACTAATGGTGAGGGTGTCATTGAGTCTAAAGCTGCACAACACCTGCTCTATGTTCCTGGCGTGAAGGAAACCGTTTCCTCTCACCACTACCTGGAAGCTCTCTGGAAATAAGACACACCTTGAGTTTAGAAAAATACTACATACATTTAATATGATCATAGGCTATCAGACTTTGCACAATTATGTTGGGTAGCATACAAGAGTAGCTAGACTGACTTGTCAACATCGGTTAAATAAAATACAGAAAACATCATGCTCGGGAAACACAGGTCTTATGGGACTTGTCTCTCTCGATTAGGAAACAAGTCATTTATCAAATTGACTTCCATTTGGCAGGCCAGCATAAATTAAACATGGACATTTTATTTAGAGATCCTTTCATTACAAGATCCCCAATACACTACCCTCCATTAACCCCAATGGGGATTCCTGTCTGTTGGGGTCATTTGAGTGATCAGGGTTCTATTCATTAGGTACCAAATGGCAAAAAACCCCAGAATGAAACAGAGAGGGACCACCTGAATTTTTCCAATAAGAAACACATTTTAGTTTTAGTCATTTAGCAGATGCTCTTATCCAGAGCGACTTACAGGAGCAATTAGGGTTAAGTGCCTTGCTCAAGGGCACAATGTTCACCTAGTCGGCTCAGGGATTCAAACCAGTGACCTTCGGTTATTGGCCCAACGCTCTTAACCGCTATGCTACCTGCCGTTTTCCATTTCAAAATGTTTTTCTATGTTTTTCTACAGTGTGCCATAATGAATACGAGCCAGCTGAGCCCCAGTCAGAGGGAAGGGCACCAGCCTGGCCCCTTAATGAAATGAACACAGCACTTAGGTAATGACAGGGAACTAGCGTTGCTCTGCTTTGATCCTTTAGGGACCCCACCTCCTGCACAAACACTGGAGGGCTCTGCAGCTAGGATCTCAATACAGGACTTCTTGATGATCTGGAGAAGGAGAAAATGATTGAGTTGACTAGGTTAAATAGGCTAAAGGTGACTCATATCTTGTGAAGATTCTGTATCGAAATAAGAGACAGGTTCCTCAAATTTGAGACACTCAGTAGCTATAGGCTACATTTACAACAGTCTATTTTGACTTTTCAACTTTATTTGATCTTTCTCTGAAGGTATGTTTCGTGAAACAGGCCTAAGTCTCTCCTTCCTGGCCAGTGTGTATTTACCGAGTCGATCACTCCTCGCAGGGCTACGAATCCGCCCATCACAGGAAACACATGCTCGATGGTGTCTGCTATGGTGGCCAGCTATAGGGGGAAGGAGAGAACAGGTTTATTTACACAGACCCAGTGCTTCCTTCTGGCTCCCGTCTCAGTAACCAGAGACACACACATCATGACCCATTCATCTTCGGTGAAGAGTTCAGTGAACACTTGATTTGAGATGAAATAACCATATCATTATATTGTATGGTGATTGTACCTTCATCTCTCTCTACATGCATGACCAGGTTAGGAGGGAAATAACAGTACAATGATAGGGACACTAAGCACAAACCTGATGTACAATGGACATTGGACAGAGGCCTAAACAACCTTGATGAAGGGAAAAGTACAGTATGTTATATCCAGACATTTAGTGAAAGTCAATCTGGGTGGTAGAACGACACATTAAAAATCCAGTTAAAACGATGCATGACTCTGAAACTTGCTTCCTTAGCTAATATGGTAATCGTTTGCATGCAAGTCAAATCGCCCAATTTCATTACTGCTCAGCCTGGCGTATAAGTAGCCCTGTAAACCTCACAAGCAAACTCGGGTTCAAGATGTGTAGGTAGATGCAATTATGGGATACATAGTCTACACATGTGTTACTAAATATAAATAGCACATATTGTAATCATTGTTGTGAAATAATATTGAGTGCGTAGTATTACTAGATGTAATTACAGTATATCATTTTCTGTTAACAACAGGTTCCTAAATGTGTTTTGACAGGGGAGCAGGACATGCATGTTACACTGCAAACTAAACCCTTGCCTGTGTCTCGTTAAAGTCCTTTACTCCAACACAGTACACCATAGCTCCTAGAGACCGGCTTCTCTCTGCCTGTTTGTTGGGGGGAAACCAAGAATCAGCACCAGAGAACATGTTTTAACATTGTCTTTCCTTTACATCAACAGGAAGGTGAATGTTACATAAATCCAATTTGCCTACCTCCTGTTGTGCAGTGACGAGTTGGTGTTCGTTCAGCTCCCCATCAGTCAAGGCAATGATAACACTTGCTGTCCCTGTAACAGAGAGGTCAATCAATTGTATGACCTCAACATCGCCAAGTATCGAGTGATCTTTGCTATGTCTAACTCTAGTGACAGGTGCCATTGGATGCTCACCAAAGTTTTCATGGTGTATCTGCTCATTCGCCTGAAAGGAGAAGACAATGTTATTCTTCTCATTATGTTTAAAAAACAACAACATGTTAAACAGGTGAATAACACGATAGAGTAAGACCACGTCAGAAGCAGATAAATACCCTTTCCAAGCCCAGGTGCATAAAGGTGTCTCCACCAGGTATCTCTTTTCTCAGCACATTCAATCCTTTTCTTATCTCCACCCTGACAAACAACACAAATCGCACGTTATTAAAAAAAAAGAGTCTCGGTCTGATGTCTAAACGTCATTACTGAGTAAAATAGTCATCACCACTTCTATTCCTCATACAAGACAAACGGATGCGTCCCAATTGCCACCCTATAAACTGAATAGGGTGGCATTTGGGATGCATTTAACCCATATTTGCAGTGTACCTGTTTTCTGTCAGTTTCATGAGAGTGGTTCCTCTGGATGAGAAGACAATGAAGGACATTCTCAACATTGGGCTGTCAAACAACACAGCACACAAACAACGGTTAGAGACTATGGTGGTCCTGAACCATTCAACAATTCCTTTTGTCAAGCCTCAAAGACGCCATACTATGTTTGAGCTCAACACATAAACAAACAAACTAAAAATCAAGACCACACAATGGACACACTCTCCAAATCATTTATTTCACGTATTTATTGTGACATGCAAGGACGTGTTTTGGCGTCACAAATGTACCTAGGATGAAAAAAAACTCACATGGAAACCTGTCCATGCATTCAAGCATAAATCACAGAATTCTCTGTGGTTAGTTCTATCCTATTGTTTGTTTATGGGCCATGTTCACAAGGACTCTGGACTCAATTTGATGGATTCACATGTTGTTTTTGAGACTTTTGTGATGGGGAAAAACAATACCACCCAAACTAAGGAAGCTTACTAGCTATTGACGTTAACGGAATAGCTAGCTGACATCGCTGTGCACTCTGGTCATGTATGTCTTTGTCCTCCAGCTTGAAGCTCTCGAGCTGCCGTTATGTTCATGACACATGCCATTACCGCGGTTGGTTGGTAAGTGAATGAGCACATGGACAGTCTGTGCTCCATTCGGGAAATATTTATTTTTGCTGGGGGGGGTTATGTGTTGTCGAGTACTGTTTCTCTTAAAGCTCGCTGGATGGATCCTGCCATTACAGGCCAAGCAGCATTGAAGATACTTTTCCTATTAATAAATAAATGCTGTTACAGAATTCCCATGCTGATGGCGATGAAGGACTATTTTCCGGCATGCGTGTTGTTTATTTCTCCGGCTGGCGCCGCAGAGTCTAGCTTTCACCCACCCTCACATGAGAGATCACTATCCCCTCCAGCTCGTGGCCTCAGCCAATCGGACTGTCCCGATTCAACTCACCTCTGTGCACGAGCTAGCCATGCTGCCTCTTCAGGCCTTGATTGACAACAAAATATCTTTGTGATGTTCTCTTACCTGATAAACTTTTCAGCTAGATGCTCCACAAAGGAGTAGATTTCTATCCAGTGGTGTTTGACACTGCCAGATCTTAGAAAGAAAGAAAACAGAGGAATAGTTATATCCTACAATCTAACGTTGTTTAAACGCACATGTGACACATTTCCTAAATGTTTATCCAACACCTCCTAGTACAGGAACTGTTTGTACTACTGCGACATATAAAGTCAACACAAAATCATAACAGAGAGGTTATCAGTAAGCTGATTGGCCAAACAATATGTCACGGAAAAAACAAGCCATTTGAACATTAGCAGAAGAATCTCCATTGACACAAACTAACCCCATTTATTAGGGAAAAGGAGGAAAGTGAGTTTGGACACATCTGAGGACCAAGTCTGTAACTTAGCAACCTGCCCAGCTAGCTACCCGGTGATCTCTGAGCTTCCATAAGGGACGGTAGCAGTAATAGTCCTTATGAAAGCTGAATGCTCTCCACAGAGAAGAGCTTCATTTCCTCTAAGTCCGGGAAGGAAGGGACCTGGCTGGTGGTTGTGGCGGTGACTCGTTACTGAAGAATACTACACATGGGGAATGATCTAATTTATTAAATTGAACCAAACCGCTGTTAGCGGATGGATGAAGCAGTAGCCTGAAATAGGACAATGCTGCTGACGAAGCCTCACATGGATGTCTGATGTAATAGTTACAATCTGCGCATCAGACATAACATTCACTTGTTTTCCCAGTTTAGTCTCCGTACTGGTTTTCTGGTGTATATTTGTGTTGTTAATGTGTAGGATAAACAGGCATGACATACTGTGCAGCTAGAGTTGAGTATATTCTTTAGAAGCTTTACAAACATTGCATTCAACGGAGTCAAAGCACCCTGTGAGGACAATACTTGTCAAGCTAAACAAACCTTACCCAAATAAAACGTGTGGGGGAGGCCAGCGAGCCTTGGATGTTCAACAAATGTGCTGAATAAACAGTGTTCATCTGACGCGGCTTGAACACACACAGTCGGACTGCCCTGACCCAAGGGAAGAGCCAATCTGTCAGGCATGCGGTTTGTTTCATTACTACGGGGGAAATACTACACCTCAAAATGTCTTCTTTCATGTACAGTACAGCCATATAGGGTTAGTGTTTCAGTGATTCACAGAGGAGTGAGGCTAAGGACTCCCCGCCTTGGAGATTTTCTTTTGCATCACAATGGATATTATTTGTGTTGGACAAGACTGTTTTCTGAGGTACCAGGCAGTCGTGGGATTGGAGCCTGGCTTGCAGTTTTCTCACCTGTATAAACAGCATTAGGAAAGGAAGTGGGCTATTGTCTTGTGAGATCCTTGAAGGAAAATGTTGTGGTACTTTTTCTTTGATACAATTTTAATAGACTGAGTCAAACCATTACAGTTCAAAAGTTCTGGAAGTTGTTATTGCAAGCTTCAACAGCTTTGTTGACTAAAATGATTGAGCTCTTGATGACAGGAGTTTGAGATTATATCATGTCAAAAAGGGTGCACGTTTTCGTTGTCTAGTGTTATATAATTGATAAATCCTCTGACTATAAGTACATGATAAACGGCACGTCGGGCCATATGAAACTCATTTTGAAACTGATGGAACCCCATAGACAAGAGAGAGAGAGAGAGTGATCGGGGTAACATTCGGATGGCTGGGATAATTAAAACCACGCGTTGGCTCTTTAATGTCTCTTCTGCTGGGGGAAGCAGAAAAGATCCACCGTGGATCTCTAACCACAAGTCCATTTTTTTGTCTTTCAGCCCACACAGCCAAAATAGATCAGGACTGGTGAGGTCTGTGCCCTAACCAACCCACTGAAAACTGTCCTGGGGAATAACAGACCAACGAGCACAACAGACAAATGACATAAGGCGAATGACAGGCTATGGCCTCAAGGCCATAAACAACAGCTATTCAGTTTACTACAGCGTTTGATCAGACGGCTGTAGCTGTACTGTTTCCAAACACTTAGGACACTCAGGGAAGAAACATGCACAATCGACATCTAGCAACGCTAAACAGATCAGGTCAGGACTGTGCTAGATGTCTGAGAGGGAGAGAATTTGTTACTTTAAACATGAAAGCCCAGAGTCATTTATATATATATATTTTTTTTTTAATCAAGCCTTTCTTTCTGCTGACTGTGTGAAAACTCACCACTACAATGAGCAAAATGAAGTGAGTCGGGGAGAGAGAGAGACAGACAGAGAGTGTTCAGTCGGTCTAGGCCAGGGATGTCAGAAAACATGTGAGGGAAAAGGCTCTGTCAGACCCAGGTGTTCAGTAAAAGGCTCTGCTCTCACGCTTCTAAGTGTTGAGAGGAAAATCCAACACCATGAAGCTGTAGGGTCCCTTTCCAGTTGGAGCCTGCTGCATGTTAAGAAACACCCCAGTCTGCGAAGCAATGATCTTACTCCAATTTAACTGACTATGCACATGGATTTGTACCGATAGACCATTAACCTACTTTTAGCTTGAGGCCTACTTGCTGTGTCTAGGCTTCCAACTGAAATCTTTCTTTATTCTCACTCCCTTATCTTTTGGATTTTTAATTTTTTTTCCCTGTCTTTCTTCTTCTCACCCTCTTTCTCTGGGTGCAATATTATTTTCTCTAAATAACTGACTGCCCATTTAAAATGTCTGTCTTGCTTGGGTACCCCAAAGCACTGGGGATTCTAGATGGTGTGATAACATTTAAAGCTGCAATATGTAACTTTTTGGGCGACCAGACCAAATTCACATAGAAATGTGAGTTATCGATCTGCCATTCTCGTTGAAAGCAAGTCTAAGAAGCGGTAGATCTGTCCTATGTGCATTATTTCTATGGCTCCCGTTCTTAAGTTTTTACATCTTTTACTTTCGGCTTTGTACAATACAAAAATACAATATTTTGGCTTATGGAAAATATATTTCACAGCGGTTTAGATGGTACAATGATTCTCAACACAAGGGATCATCAACTCGACTCAGCCGCGGGCCAATGTTTTTCTTGAGCGGATGGTCAGGGAACATAATTACAAATAATTTGTAAACTGCAAATTGACCAAACGGACACAATATTCAACTAAAACAGAATCATTTCAAACCTTGCTGACATTTGTATACGATCACTTACTGTATATCTCTCTATTATGCTTGGGAATACTTTGGAACAGATTTCCAAAATGAAAATCACTTGGAGCTGATTTGCTGGCATGTTTACAGTCTTTTATGTCCAACAATAAAATTACAATAAAAAAAACAGCTGGGCCACCAGTTGGGAAACACTGCTCTATAATATACTTGCTTGTTTTGTCACATAAACTGAAATTAGGTGAACTTTTAGAATTTTAGCAACCAGGAAATGGCGGAGTGATTTCTTCATAGTGCATCACCTTTAACAAGGCATTTATTCCTGCAAAACACACATGCCAAAAGCTTCTTCTGATGCGTTATGGAGGCCAGAGCAGCACCATGGTCCAGGAGAGAGAAAAAAAACACATTCCACAGTGAGAAAGTCTTGACATGTTTACATTATTTATAGACTCCAGATGTAGTCCGGGTTGGCTTGGATTTTAAAAATGATCACAACATAACGCCCAACTTCAATGTTGGCCTGTGAAAAAAAAAACATTTCGCAATGATTAACATTCTTGTGAAGAATGACGTAGACTTGAAAAGGAAGAACAAATGGCTGCTACATGCAGCTTCTAATGGGAAAACACAGGTGCCAAACATAATTGTTTCCTATTGTCCCATAGCTTGATCAGAAAACAATTATAACAAGGCCAAGCGGGTCAAGACACACATTAGGACTGTGGGAATCTGCTAGGGCATCGGAGCTTCTAGCATTATTATCGTGTGTCTTCTAAACAGTGAATGTCCCGTAGGCCAGAGTTTTTACGTCCTACAAGAGGTAAATGCAGGTGGCAGTAGCTAGGTTTCCATCCGAATGGCGACAGATTTTCACGCGAATATTCTCCAAAATATGCATTAAGAAAATATGCACATTTTTCCACCAGTTTCCACCAAACAGACTTGTTGCAGGTAAAACTCTGTGCGTGATGACGTTGTGCACACAAAATGTACCTTTTCACTTAAGTGTCCAAGGACCGAATAAAAATCAAATGTTCAATGTGTTTCCATCGCTTTTTTAACTCTACCGATAGTTATGTCACAAATACTGTTGCGTTAAATAGCAAATGTACCTAGTCTGGTCTTGGCACATGTGCTCTAGACAACAGCAGATACAGTGCGGGTAGGATCTGCGGGTAGGTTAGTCCACCTTGCACTTTCACCACCCTGTGAAGTTCATCAAAACGTATTTAATCCGTAGCCTAATAAACTGCATGGTTTCCCGAGTCGTATTGTGAGGACCACACAACAAATCATCGCGTGACTCCAAGTTTACTTCGATATTATGATTATTATATCAATATTTTCTCATTAAGGTGTTTCCATCGCCATTTCTCGTATAATTAATTTTACCGACACAAAAAGATGCCACCATGTCGAACGAACAAATGATCTGTTGGCATTTATAAAATTGTACCCGAAACTTCCTGTTTCCATCACAGCTGATGTGATTATTTTTTTTATACAGTATGACTTTACTCGCATAAAAACTGTGGATGGAAACGTGGTTTTTATTTTATTTATATTTAACCTTTATTTAACTAGGCAAGTCAGTTAAGAACAAATTCTTATTTACAATGACGGCCTACCAAAAGGCAAAATGTCTCATGCGGGGACGGGGGCCTGGGATAAAAATAAAATACAAAAATATATAAATATAGGACAAAACACACATCACTTCAAGAGAGACAACACAACACTACATAAAGAGAGACCTAAGACAACAACATAGCAAGGCAGCAACACATGACAACACAGCATGGTAGCAACACAACATGACAACAACATGGTAGCAAACACAACATGGTAGCAGCACAAAACATGGTACAAACATTATTGGGCACAGACAACAGCACAAAGGGAAAGAAGGTAGAGACAACAATACATCACGCAAAGCAGCCACAACTGTCAGTAAGAGTGTCCATGATTGAGTCTTTGAATGAAGAGATGGAGATAAAACTGTCCAGTTTGAGTGTTTGTTGCAGGCTGCAGCGAACTGGCTACCGATAAGGAAGTAAGGGCAAGGAAGTGATGTCAGCAGACCAAAAGTAAAACTAGGGTGTTTTCCCATAACATCTGATGAGCATTAGCTACAGTGGTAGGGAGTGCGTTTTGATGATTTTTATTATGCAGAACATTTGGCATCAGTACTGGTCTGCAGTGATAGAAACATGCCCTAAAACAATACATTTTGTTGTGTTCCTTATAAAACAGCAGGATAGGGCCTACCAGTCTGATTAAGCTCAAAGTCATACCCATAGAAATCTTATTAAATTACTAATTATATGGTCATACCTCAGTAGGCTATAGTACACCACAACATAGGGTTAACTTTAGCTTGGTTCTCTTTGATCCACTGCCCACTTGGACCTTAACAGTAATGATTCATGATATCCACATGGTCCGTTTTCCTTTATTCGGTGACCGCTTGGCTGGGGGAGATTTTTCCATAAACTAGTCGTGAAATTTACAGGATTTATATTCAAAGAAACTCGGGACCAAAGTGTTGACTCCAGCCACTCCAGTGTTCGGCGCATGTGACAAATACAATTTGATTTGATTTGTATCCTAGTTGTAGCCCTATGGAGTGTGACAAAAGCCAGACCTGGAGGAAAAACTCCTGGTCCGATGGGATGTAACTAAGGCCCAGAGTTTTTCCTGTTCAGGTCTGGTCAGGAACCCAATGACCAAGCTAAAGTACAAAGGGCTATGTCCTTAATCTACATCTCAACCAGAATATGGTCTGTGCTAGTGTTGTCACGATACCAGTATTGCAATACTATGACACCAGATTCTTCTTGGCAAAAAAGAAAACATGAAGCATAGTCAACTTTATGGTCCATTAAAACATACTTTTGCAAAATAGGGTGTGCTATAGCTTGCAAAAAAACCCAAATGTGACTCTGGGTGACAACACAAGACAGTTTTTCCCCCCAACATTAGGACTTGAGTCTGCTTCATGTTGTGTTTCCTTTGCTTCCTTACTTCCTAGTATTGCGATACTGGTGTTGTAAAAACACTTGCCTGTGCATCTCATAAACAGCTCAGGCCTGAGGGATGAGGGGATGTCACTAACGAGCATCCGGTTGTTTGAAGTCAGGAACCTCGCTTAGTAGCACCAACATCCTCATCATCAGGGCCACACAAGTTTGTACACATAGAAATCTATCAACATTGAATCATACATCTTCTACGAGTTGTGTTACCAGATGAGAACTTATCTAAAATATGTCCAAATTAGATCAGATATATTACATAAGGTCAGAGAACTGGCAATGTGGTGCCAGGACAACAACCAATCCCTCAACGTGAGCAAGACAAAGGAGCTGATCGTGGACTACAGGAAAAGGCGGTCCGAGCAGGCCCCCATTAACATCGACTGGGCTGTAGTGGAGCGGGTCGAGAGTTTCAAGTTCCTTGGTGTCCACATCACCAACAACCTATCATGGTCCAAACACACCAAGACAGTCGTGAAGAGGGCAAGATAAAACCTTTTCCTCCTCAGGAGACTGAAAAGATTTGGCATGGGTCCTCAGATCCTCAAAAAGTTCTACAGCTGCACCACCGAGAGCATCCTGACTGGTTGCATCACTGCCTGGTATGGCAACTGCTCGGCCTCTGACCGCAAGGCACTACAGAGGATAGTGCGTACGGCCCAGTACATCACTGGGGCCAAGCTTCCTGCCATTCAGGACCTAAATGCTAGGTGGTGTCAGAGGAAAGCCCATAAAAGTGTCAGAGACTCCAGTCACCCAAGTCATAGACTGTTTTCTATTCTACCGCACAGCAAGCGGTACTGGAGTGCCAAGTCTAGGACCAAAAGGCTCATTAACAGATTCCACCCCCAAGCCATAAGACTGCTGAACAATTAATCAAATGGCCTATTTACATTGACCCCCCCCCCATTTATTTTGTATACTGCTGCTACTCACTGTTTATTATCTATGCATAACCACCCCTACCTACATGTACAAATTACCTCAACTAACCTGTACCCCTGCACACTGACCCAGTACGGTACCCCCTGTATATATGGTACCCCCTGTATATAGCCTCGTTATTGTTATTTTATTGTGTTACTTTTAATTTTTTATCACTTTAGTTTATTTGGTAAATATTTTATGAACTCTTCTTGAACTGCTCTGTTGGTAAGGGCTTGTAAGTAAGCATTTCACGGTAAGATCTACACTATTCGGCGCATGTCATTTGATTTGACATGCTGACTCCAAATTGACACAATACATTATATACAATTCATTTCTATTGGGCAAAAAATATTCTGAAACACAACCAAAACAAACAGCAAATGCATCCAACAAATGTGTAGAGTCACACGCTTGATGTAGTCATTACGTGCTATGGAACCAAATACTTAACTTTTTACTCCTTTAATACACATATAACTGAATTTGTCCCAATACTATTGGTTCCCTAAAATGGGGGGACTATGTACAAAAAGTGCTGTAATTTCACCCGATATGGATGAAAATACCCTTAATTGAAAGCTGATAGTCTGCACTTTAACACCATAGTCATTGTATCATATAAAATCCAAAGTGATGGAGTACAGAGCCAAAACAACAAAAAACGTGTCACTGTCCTAAACATGTTGGAGCTCACTGTACACTATTGTCTGTTTAGTGATGACTTAATACTGTGTAACGAGCGAGGCTTGGCATCTCAATATAACGGTTCCCTGGGTTTATTATGCAGTATAATAATAAATATGCCATTTAGACAGTTACTTACTTGTCAAGCACAAAATACAAGTCAAAAGCCCCCTGACATGTACTTTCCTCCCCTTCTTCTTCTACTTCTTGCTCTGGTTCAGCATTTACAGATGCTAAAGTAAACATAAAAAATCCAAGGAAAAGTAGGGCAAGAGACACTTTTCCCCAAAACCTCGCCATCTTTCCCCCGCCAAAAACGCAAAATACTCCAAAAACTCAATGGAACTAAGTCAATGCTGTCTCACATCCACAAAGTCTTGAAATTACTTATCTAGGCAGAGATATTTAACCGACAAAAAACGGCCAAGGCTGCGCCATAGAAAACCGTTGCTCTCAGTTTCCAAACAATACAGACCGTGTGCCTCTGACAAATATTGGATGGGCGGTGAAGGCGAATATACCATACCAAAACTTGCAGCACTTTGTTCTCCTTTGAAAACGTAGGAAATAATTTGTTCAGAGATTTTACTCTCCGATATTATCCTGTCATATTCGCATGATAAAACAATCGTGGAGTATTTGAGTAACAAATCTAAAATGTTTCAATGTGTTAGAATATATGTGGATAATTCACAAAAATACAAGATTCCTGTGAAAATTGTCAAAATAATTTTGGTTAAAATAGCTAAATGGAGACGTGCAATGTTAAGAACTGGGAGCTCGGGAACAAACATGCCAGAAATGAACCAGGTTTCATATTTCTGCCTAGAGAAAAAAAACGAAAAAAGGTCGAGATTCCATCTTGCACCTCCCTCTCAAGAAGCTAACTTTGGAGAAACATATGCCTGCCTATAAAACAACGAAGAAATGATGAGCTGCAGCATCCACTGACTTAACACCAAAATCCCATCTGTCCAGAATGTTATTGTAGGATAATAGAGTACCACAGTATGAGTCATTATACCCAGAAAACCTAGCAGTTAAACAAGGAAATGATTCCAATCGTTTTTCCACCATCCATTTTTCCCATAGGGGATTTTAGAAACACTTAAAATAAGGGCTGAGTTTCTTGTAGGCTTACCCTGGCGTGACATTTTGATAACCGTTTAAAGCTCTATAGGACAACGTGACTTTTATCAATATATTTGCCTGTATTTACCCCCCCCCCCACCATGAAATGCTAATTAGCTGCTAATGTGGCTATCATAAAGAACTACAAATGCCATGATGATCTGGACGAAACTGCCAAATTGAGGCAAAGGTAACAATCTCTGGATTAATTATCTAATGTTAGCTACATTTAATAATGAATAAATTGGCAACATTTTTTTCAATTGATAATTCTGTGAACTGTTGTGTGCAAGTTTTCAATTGACAATCCCTATTAGCAAAGGTCTCAGCTAGAGATGACGTGCAGGAGCTTGCAGGGATTTGTAGTCTTGCATGATGTCTACTTTGGTGCTAATTAGCATTTTAGAATCTGAGAGTAAATAGAGCCGAATATATTGATTCAAGTCAACTTGTCCAAGAGAGATTTACATGATTATCGAAATGTAACGCCAGGATAAGCATACATGAAACACAGTTTTAGGTGTTTTGAAAATTCCCTATGGGAAAAATGAGTGGTAGAAAAATTATTAGGAACCATCATGGGCTCCAGAGTGGCGCAGCGGTCTAAGGCACTGCATCTCAGTGCAAGTGGCGTCACTACAGTCCCTGGTTCGAATCCAGGCTGTATCACACCCGGCCGTGATTGGGAGTCCCATATGGTGGTGCACAATTGGCCCAGCGTCGTCTGGGTTTGGTTGGAGTAGGCCGCCATTGTAAATAAGAATTTGTTCTTAACTGACTTACCTAGTTAAATAAAAAAAATCCCTGTTTGACAGCTAGGTGTTATGGTATTATGACACATCCGCTGTTGGGCTCTATTGAGTACCATGGTATGAGTCATAAGGATAAAATAATAGCCAATCAACGTTGAACTGAACTGAGTGAACTCAACTGTGAATGGTCCTGGAGCACCAAAAAAAGTGTAATGGGAAGCTAGTTTGGATTTGGCTTCACTCCAATCACATCACAACGAGAGCAATATGTCATTGACAGAAACAACTTGAATTGTTGCATCTCGTTGTGTTGTTGTCCTCCAGTGGCTAGCTAAAATTGGCCATTTCCTAAATTAGCCATGGATGAAGATGGACTCGTTGTTTTTTTACTTAATTCTCTGTACTGGCCAATGATTATAACAGCGATTCTGATCCAACCATAATATCATACATTGTGCCCCTGGCCTGAGAGGATGGACGTTCAATATGTAGCTAGATGTAGATGGCTAATGTTAACTTGCTAATGTTGCCCATGAAAAGAATTTAAGCTGGCGAGCAAACATTTTAGCCAGGTAGCCTAGGACAACAAAAATATAAGTGTGTACTGTATGACGGCATCACAGAACGTTTCATCAACATGAAAGAGAGGAGGATGGCATTGGCGTTTCTCTTCCAGTAGGGCGAGTCAACATCTACTTGCATGAACGCACAAATACTCACAAGCGGAAAGAAATCACAACCATGAACAACCACATCATATTTATCTTGCGTTGTAATTTTGTTTTTGGCATCTTTTAGTTGTCATTGTATTCTACTAAGCATAGGAGATTTGACGATGTTAAAATGTTGAAATTGAAATGGTGCTGGAATAGTGGAGGCAGCTCCTGTTTTCTTTGCGACTTGCGGTAACTCTCTGTGGTTCTAAATCAATAGCGGTTTAGTAGTCCAAGTACCAACTTGCTTGACCATGCTGTAGGTCATGTAGCTGTTTGTTACATGCAATATGCCTTGTGGACTTCACCAGACAGATGTTGCTCTCCAGTTTTGTGATGAAACAAATACGTGGGTGAATTTATTCTGCCACTGTGTCTTCTTATTGTCTCGTCCTTAGGCCTATATATCATGGTGGCAAGGTATATAAACTAACAGGTTATAGAGCAAACAATGCAATTATCACAACACATACTGCAGGTTGTAATATGGCTTTTCTTTCTGGCTTGGCTTCCCCAGTGATTTTACCCACTCACCGTTACTGTGCATATTACTACCCTTTTCACAGCCCATCCCAGCATAAGACTAGTCTGATTATTCAGACTGTAATACACAATGAATTTGTATATACAGCCTGAAACTAATGGCTGAACAATCCTATAACTGTTCTTTACAAGCCAGAATGTTTAATAAAATTACATTTAAAGGTGCACTATGCAGAAAGCGCGTCGTCATTTCCTGTTTGCAAAAATTTGAATAGTTCGCCTAATTTCAGTTTGTGTGTCAAAACAAGCAAGTATAGTGTGGAGATGCTAAAACGAAACGTAAGAATGGGAAGCATAGAAATACTGCACATAGAAGAGATCTACCACTTCTTAGATATGCTTTCATTGAGAATGACAGATCTACAACTCACATTTCTATGTGAATTTGGTCATGTCGCCCAACAAGTTACATATTACAGCTTTAAACTCTACCGGTTGTCTGTGCTGTTTGTCCTTCAGCTGATCAAAATGTAAAAAAAAAAAAAAAAATCCCCAGGAAAGTATTGTTTACCCAACTTTTTAGAGAACCGGTAGGCATAGGCTATGGTTCGGTTCGGCACCATGGTAAAGTTAGTTTTATATTGTATATACGGTTTTCTCTCATCAATAGCTGTTGAACTAATAAGCATGTCATGAAAATAAGAAAATTATATAAAATAAAATAAAATTGTATTTGTCACATACACATGGTTAGCAGATGTTAATGCGAGTGTAGCAAAATGCTTGTGCTTCTAGTTCCGACCATGCAGTAATATCTAACAAGTAATCTAACCTAACAATTTCCCAACAACTACCTTATACACACAAGTGTAAAGGAATTAATAAGAATATGTACATAACAATATATGAATGAGCGATGGCCGAACGGCATAGGCAAGATGCAGTAGATGGTATAGAGTACAGTACATACATATGAGATGAGTAATGTAGGGTATGTAAACATTATATAAGTGGCATTGTTTAAAGTGGCTAGTGATACATTTATTGCATACATTTTTCCATTATTAAAGTGGCTAGAGATGAGTCAGTATGTTGGCAGCAGCCACTCAATGTTAATGATGGCTGTTTAACAGTATGATGGCCTTGAGATAGAAGCTGTTTTTCAGTCTCTTGGTCCCCGCTTTGATGCACCTGTACTGACCTCGCCTTCTGGATGATAGCGGGGTGAACAGGCAGTGGCTCGGGTGGTTGTTGTCCTTGATGATCTTTTTGGCCTTCCTGTGACATCGGGTGGTGTAGGTGTCCTGGAGGGCAGGTAGTTTGCCCCCGGTGATACGTTGTGCAGACCTCACTACCCTCTGGAGAGCCTTACGGTTGTGGGCGGAGCAGTTGCCGTACCATGCGGTGATACAGCCCGACAGGATGCTCTCGATTGTGCATCTGTAAAAGTTTGTGAGTGTTTTTGGTGACAAGCCGCATTTCTTCAGCCTCCTGAGGTTGGAGTACAGGAGAGGGCTGAGAACGCACCCTTGTGGGGCCCCAGTGTTGAGGATCAGCGGGGTGGAGATGTTGTTACCTACCCTCACCACCTGGAGGTGGCCCGTCAGGAAGTCCAAGACCCCGTCAGGAAGTCCAGGACAGGGCGGGGTTGAAACCCAGGGTCTCGAGCTTAATGATGAGTTTGGAGGGCTCTATGGTGTTAAATGCTGAGCCGTAGTCGAAGAACAGCATTCTTACATAGGTATTCCTCTTGTCCAGATGGGTTAGGGCAGTGTGCAGTGTGATTGCGATTGCGTTGTCTGTGGACCTATTGGGGCGGTAAGCAAATTGGAGTGGGTCTAGGGTGTCAGGTAGGGTGGAGGTGACATGGTCCTTGACTCCCAAAGCACTTCATGATGAGTGTGATATGTGTGATATGGTGTGATGTGGTCCTTGACTAGTCTCTCAAAGCACTTCATGATGACGGAAGTGAGTGCTACGGGGCGATAGTCATTTAGCTCAGTTACCTTTGCTTTTTTGGGAACAGGAACAATAGTGGCCCTCTTGAAGCATGTGGGAACAGCAGACTGGGATAAGGCTTGATTGAATATGTCCGTAAACACACCAGCCAGCTGGTCTGCGCATGCTCTGAGGACGCGGCTGGGGATGCCGTCTGGGCCGGCAGCCTTGTGAGGGTTAACACATTTAAATGTTTTACTCACATTGGCTGCAGTGAAGGAGAGCCCGCAGGTTTTGGTAGCGGGCCGTGTCAGTGGCACTGTGTTGTCCTCAAAGCGAGCAAAGAAGTTGTTTAGTTTATCTGGGAGCAAGACATCGTGGTCTGCGACGGGGCTGATTTCCTTTTGTTGTCCGTGATTGACTGTAGACCCTGCCACATACCTCTCGTGTCTGAGCCGTTGAATTGCGACTCTACTTTGTCTCTATACTGACGCTTAGATTGTTTGACTGCCTTGTGGAGGGAATAGCTACACAGTTTGTATTCGGTCATGTTTCCGGTCACCATGCCCTCATTAAAAGCAGTGGTTCGTGCTTTCAGTTGTTCGCAAATAATTCCATCAATCCACGGTTTCTGGTTGGGGAATGCTTTAATAGACGCTGTGGGTACAACATCACCGATGCACTTGCTAATAAACTCGCTCACCGAATCAGCGTATTCATCAATGTTACTGTCCGATGCTATGCGGAACATATCCCAGTCCACGTGATCGAAGCAATCTTGAAGCGTGGAATCCGATTGGTCGGACCAGCATTGAACAGATCTGAGCACGGGCGCTTCCTGTTTTAGTTTCTGTCTATAGGCTGGGAGCAACAAAATGGAGTCGTGGTCATATTTTACGAAAGGAGGGCGGGGGGGGGGGCTTTATATGCGTCGCGGAAGTTATAATAACAATGATCCAGGGTTTTGCCAGCCCGGGTCGCACATTCGATATGCTGATCAAATTTAGGGAGCCTTGTTTTCAGATTAGCCTTGTTAAAATCCCTAGCTACAATAAATGCAGCCTCAGGATATGTGGTTTCCAGTTTACCTAGAGTCAAATTAAGATTTTCAGGGCCGTCGATGTGTCTGCTTGGGGCGGGATATACTCGACTGTAATTATAATTGAAGAGAATACTCTAGGTAGATAATGCGGTCGGCATTTGATTGTAAGGAATTCTAGGTCAGGTGAACAAAAGAACTTGAGTTCCTGTATGTTGTTATGATCACACCACGTCTCGTTAATCATAAGGCATACACCCCTGCCCTTCTTCTTACCAGAGAGATGTTTGTTTCTGTATTTGGCTGTTATGTTTTCCCACCTTGTTGGCTCACGCAAGGATGACAGGTAAGGCCTATTGTCTAATCAAGAAATCCCAAAATATCCCTTTAAGAGATAAACATGGTAATGCTTTCACTGATTGCACATAAAGGAAGATAGTTCCTACATGATGGTGTGCTTGCTTTGTTATCCAACTGATCTTGTGTCCTTTCTGTCATCCTGTGAACCCCGTTCATTGCTGCTTGCAGCTATATTTATTGTTTCTGTATACTTCTCTAGACAAACAAAGTTAATAGATTTATTCAAGATAAAATCTCACCTCCTGTAGGTTACCACTGACTTGTAACCTACCTTAACCCTTGTTTACTGGGCTGGCCCTTCCAGTTAATTAGCACTGTGGAATGATGTGACTATGTAATTGTCATGTAATTAGCCTACACATTTATAATTACATGCAATTACTGGGACTGTAATGAACACATGTTGATTGGCACATTCTCATCCTCTCTCAGAGGCTGAATGTTGAAGAGCCAAGTAGGCAGAAGCTGTAGTGATGTCCACAGTATTTAATCCATAGCCAGCAAGCTGCTGCAGGTACCACATGAGTCAGCTGTAAAACAAAGTTACGCCTCCAGAGACAAGTAAAGCAAGAATTATCAAATGAATGTGATGACTACAGGAAAACTGGACGTCTGTCTTAACATGTATTTCTCCATTGATCATTTTTCCCATTACTCTATGTAGGCGTATGACAAGCTTACTTTTTCACACAATGGAAACATACAGTGCATACAGATCATGAAACACAGAACACACACACACACATACTGTACACACACACATACTGTACACACACGCATACTGTACACACACACACTGTACACACACACACTGTACACACACACACACGCACGCACGCACGCACGCACGCAGGCACGCAGGCACACACACACACACACACACACACACACACACACACACACACACACACACACACACACACACACACACACACACACACACACACACACACACACACAGCTAAACTTTAGCTACTGTATGTGGTCTGTGATTAGCTTCATTCATCTCTTCATTCAAAGACTCAATCATGGACAGTTTTATCTCCATCTCTTCATTCAAAGACTCAATCATGGACACTCTTGCTGACAGGTGTGGCTGCTTTGCGTGATGTATTGTTGTCTCTACCTTCTTGCCCTTTGTGCTGTTGTCTGTGCCCTATAATGTTTGTACCATGTTTTGTGCTGCTACCATGTTGTGTTTGCTACCATGTTGTTGTCATGTTGTGTTGCTACCATGCTGTGTTGTCATGTGTTGCTGCCTGGCTGTTTTGTTGTCTTAGGTCTCTCTTTATGTAGTGTTGTGTTGTCTCTCTTGTCCCTTGGCTCTGCACGTGTTTATGTACGGTGGTATTCCCTGCATAACGTATCCTGTTAAATCCTTGTGTTTTGAAAGTGTGCTTGCCAAAAGCTGGTCTGTTCTCACTCTCTCACTGATCAGTATCTGTATGTGCCTCTGAGATGTTACAGCTGCACTGCCATCTCCTGGGTGGAATGGATTTGCATCCCAGTGGTTGAATAGAATGGTGTAGATTGAAAAGGGACAAAGGGAGCCAATTGAATTATATTGGCTGATTTAATATATCCTCTAACAGAATACTAATAAACTGTGTTTGTGTATTACAGACCAAATTGAAACTGCAGAAAGCAACTAGAATGGGTAAGTATTACTTGAATTGACAGACTGATCATTGTTCTCAGGTTTTAAATTCTCATCTGAATGAGTCGTTTTTGTAAAATGCTTTTGCTGCTTAGAGCTGAAATACAGTTTATCTCAGGCATAATCTCACTAATTTGTTGGTTTGGATTATTACAAGAGGCTGTAACGGAAAGTCGTGTAACAATGGCTGGGATTGATTCCATTTTGTTGGTGTGTTTAATTGCCATCGGGAGAAAATCTGGTAGGAATTGTAGTATTTCTAATGTGTTTGGTGTTGTATAATATAAAAAGCTGCTTGGTTTTCTTGATCAACTCATAACCTCTGTTATAAAACAATACACAGATGTATTATTGTGTTTCCATTGCCTTTATTGTGTCCCATCATTGGAATTGATACAACCCAAATGTCCTCACATGGCAAGTCACTATGTATGGACACAACGCTACTTCCCATACACAGCAAAAAGACCCTGCATCAAATTTAAGAGTGCTCCCCCAACAGACAGGACAATTTGTTTGTAAAGGTCCTAACAATGTTACTTGAAATTATATAAGAATATCATAGGAAAAGCAAATATGTCATTACAAATATTTCAGCGCTTGATCCACTGCTGCTTTTTAAACTAGTTTCAGCTTTCCTGTTCTCGCACAATTTACAATTCACATTATTTTTGACAGCCAAAGATCGAAGCTGCTTTGACAAATCATTGACACAAAGGCTAGTGGATCAGTAACTCAAACAAAAAAATAGTTTCTGAACCACTCCTTTAAGAGTCACATGTCAGTATAACATTTCAAATCACTCACACGTTCTTAACTCATTCTGCAATCACAGTAGTTTTCAGAAGTAAAAACTATAAGTAAAAACAAACCACAATCTGGTTCAGAACCTCTCACATTTTCTTGCAAAACGAGAACAGGCTACAGAAAGAAGGCTTAGGTGCAGAGGCTGGTTGCCTAAATTTGGTCAATTACATGTAACGGTACCCTACACACTTCTCTCCTCTGAGAACATAAGATCCTAAACGCCTTTGGCTGCCAACATCGTTGGTTGGAGCCTTCACTTCTTTGCACCGGCGAAGTGCTTGTTGAGGATGCCCTTGGCGGTGTCCAGGGCTGCGTCGGCGGGCACGGGGATGTGAGGGGTGACTCCGGCACCCTCCCAGGCGGGGCCCTGGGCTGTGTCTGAATGGGTGGTGGGGATGCTCAGGAACACATCACTGTCGCCCACGCGGAAGGTCTCAGCGGGGTGTGAGGCACCGTTGGTGGTCTCGCCCACGATCATGGCCCGACCATGCTTCTTCATGATGTAGACAAACTCCTCGGCGGCGCCGGCCGTGGCTCTGCTGGTCAAGATGATCAGGCTCTTCTTGGAGCCATACCTCGCACCTGAGAGAGAAGATGAGAGTCATTTTCATCTGCTGACAGCACACAGATGTGTTCGGATGAATCCAAATTGATAAACTCATTACACAGTGCACATTATGAAACTTGGGAGTTTTTTTAACCTGTGAGCTCAGGTAGAGTCCACAGCTCCTTAGTGGTGCCAGACGGTCTGTCGTACAGTTTGTCCAGCAAGACCTGCTTGTCTGCATCAAAGAAGTAGGAGCAGAAGCCCGCAATGGCAGTGGTGGCCCCGCCAACGTTGTTCCTGCAAAATCAATTATACAAACTCATTCAATATAAAAGATGAACATGTTGTAAATAAAACTTTCCCTATGGTGCAACTGTCCCCATTTTAACCCAACTAAATGGTAAGCCACTCTGTAACTCTGTTCATCTTGGTGAACATAAATATGTTCCTCTAGTTAATATGCTCGTAATTTGAGCTTTGATTTTCACTATAAAGAGAAGTTCTACAGATGTAGGATCTTAATTTGCGCCAGTTTGCCACAGCAGGAAAATAATCATGCAGCAACAGTAAATGTGAATTATTATGGGGATTATAATTAATGAACATTTTTGTAGGGGTTGATACATTTTTCATAAGGGAAAATCAAGTCTGAAATTTCAAAGTGGAAATTACAAACTTCAGAAGCCTTTTTAAACCTCATATACACAACTAGTTTTACATTTCCGGAAAGTTCTTCTGCAACGGTGTGATGAAATTAAGATCCTACATCTGTACCTGAGATCAACAATCAGAGCGTCAGTGTTAACAACTTTGTTCCACACATGCTCCACGATGATCTGGGCAATGGCCTGAACCTCCTCGAAGTTACCAAACATGTCAAAGCGCAGGTAGCCAATGTTGTTCTCAAACAGATCCGTGTGGAAGGAGACCTTGATCAGCTCAATGAACATCTCTGGAGATGGGTTCTGAAATCAACATAAATGTCTCAAAATTGTCCCCCTAATTAATACTGAAATTCAACATACTTTTTTTTCAGGCAAATATTCATTTAAAAAAAAGTTGCTCTCTGGATTCACATAAAAGTATTCTCTATAGATAAATATATTACATTGGCTATAAATACAATACAACATAAAATGTGTCTTACCATTGGTGGCAGGGGTGGGGTGTTGTGTGTGGTCTTCAGGCACTTGTCTCCAGACAGTTTCATGAGGTCAGCGGAGAGTTTCGTCTCCAGATCCACCTTTGAAGAGATCAAGTTGTAGTCGCCGCTCGCTGCCGCCAGCTTCTCTGCAACGTCCGCTCCCACATTCTCAAAGGCGTAGTTGTCGGCCACCAGAGCTCCAGTTGCCTCGAGGATGGCAGGGATCTCGGCACGTAGGTTAATGATCTTAATGGCAACAGCCAGGGCATCTTCAGCATCGACCTCAACATCGGGCGTCACGCCGGTGACCTCCCAAGACTTCCCTGTGATGGGGTTGATGGACTTAGCCGAGGGCACTGTGACATAGAAGTCTGTGTCCCCAATCTTGATCTTGTCAATTTTCACGGACCCGCCAGCGGTTTTCTCCCCAACAATTGTGGCCCTCTTGAGGTTCTTCAGACAGTAGGCGACGTCCTCTGCAATTCCCTTGGTGTTTGCACTAGTCAGGATGACGAGGGATTTCTTGGTTCCGTACCTCTCGCCCAGAAGTGTGGGCATGGACCACATCTCGGTGGTGGTGTCGGAGGGACGGTCGTACACGCTGTCGATGTGAATCAGAGGCTCGGCGTCGGTGAAATAAGACACAATGTATGGGATGCCCGACAGATCCCCGCTGCCTGTGTAGCGGAGGTCAAAGATCAGAGCGGACGTGGGCAAAATCTTTTTCCAGACCAGCTCCAGGAGGAGGGTGCCGATCTTGTCGGCCAACTCCTCCCCGATGATGTGGTCGATCCTCAGGTAGCCGATGTTGCCCTCTAAGACCTCCAGCTTAATGGAGCTCTGGAGCACGCCGATAAGCTGGTCCGGTGGCAGGGGTGGCAGGGCAGGGGCCACCGCAGGGACATAGTTGGGCTCATTGGAGATGACCAGTCGGGGGTCGTTGATGGTACTCTGGACCCCGCCGGTCAGGACAGAGGCGAGAGTGTCGGGGTCAGGGATGCTGAGGATCTCTGTATTGCTGCTCGCAGCGTCGATGGCCTCCTGCATGCCAGTCAGCTTCTCCGGAGAGCAGTAGTTGTCCAGGAGAATTTTAGCCATGTCTACAATCAGGTCGGGTGCAAAAGCGCTGTGGATGGCAACATTGCCGAAGACCAGCACCGATGCCAACAAGAGGAGAGACTTTGCCATCTTGTCGGGTTTCTAGATTGCAGTAAACCACAGTAGTAGCTGCTCTGCGGTGGAACGTACGTCTGCAAAGAGGTCCTTGGTCAAATGAGACTGTTTCTCCTGAAAGTTTCTGTTAACACACACAAGGATTTTCCTCACAATAAACCTTTAATCGTATTATCCTGAGTACTTTGGTAAGACAATAACAAGCTAACAATGTAGGTGCAACATGTTGCCCAAGATGTAGATGTTAAATATATCTTTGGTGCTATGCATGTGAGGTAAGGTTTGACTAGACACAAATATCTGCTGTGATTATACTTGGTGGAAAGTATTCACATTACTGTATACATTTATGAATATTTTTCATTTGAAGAAAAAATCTCACTGATTGAAGATCAATGTTAACTATATATATATATATATATATATATATATATATATATATATATATATATATATATATATTTTGTACCTTATAATTAGGCCTTCTGTTGGTCAGTAAGTTGATCTTAAGTGTAATATTACCTGTGACTGTCCTTATACCATATTTAGGAGTCTAATCTCACACTCAGCATTATCCTTAGAATATCGAATTTATACTTAGAACATAGAATTTATACTTAGAACATAGAATTTATACTTAGGACATAGAACTTATACTTAGGACATAGAACTTATACTTAGAATTTATTCTTAAAACTTAGAAAATAAAATAGTCAAGTCGTCCACCCCCCCCCCCCCCCCCCCCCCTTTCTTAATTTCCCATTGGCTGACCCAATATTATGGTCTGTAAATATGACATTGAGCTCTGAACAGTTCATCTCAGGTAATCAATAACTCACAAGTTTATTTAACAGTTTAGTGTTGATTAAAAATCAAATGAAACTTACCAGGAACCAATAACATTTGCTCTACAGTTATATTCCATCTACTATACCAGCGTAAAATAGAACATTTGTGTTTTCTCTTCTAAGCTACAGTATATGGCCTCCATTTGGTCATGACACTATTCATCATTTCTTGTGGACAGACTACGTAAACATAAATGGAACCGTAGATCTGCCATGATAAAAAGGGATGCTCTTGGTTCCGATCCTTGTTCTCTTTTCTCCTAACATGTATGAGCCCAGAACTTAATCAAGCATTTGACCAATTACGTGAAACTAGGTTAACCGATATTACACTATTCATAATGAGTTCATGTGGTTATCATTGATGCTATTACACAGTAGGGAACTGAGTACAGTAGTCCACTACAGGTTTGTATGGGAAATGCTCCCTCTACTGACTGGCTAAAGACTCTTCTACATTGCATGACTTAACAAATGAAGAAAAGGACAAATAACAAATGCATTTAAAAGCAGATTAATATAGAAGTATAAAGTATTTGCGATAATCAAATGAAGTCCATGACAGTACAATGAAATAAAATATCAACTTGGTTTCCTCACCCATATTTAGGCCAACACAGATGTAGCCCAAAGAGTTACATCGAAGAGATTAAAAATACATTTAGATATTCATAAAATATAAACAAGAGGATTTACTTCTAAATCTAATCCAATTTCTCAAACAAAATGACGCACAGAGGGGTTGGTCAAATTCATCGAAGGCAACTCATTTCATCCCAGTGCTGCGACAGTTATTGATCTGTATATTTTCAGGTGCAAAAAGAACGCTTTCATAAGGTGCCTGAATAATAATGTGCAATCTACTATTTTAAGATTTCGATTAAGAGAACCAAAATAGCTTTCCTTGGGGTGGATATATTATACCACAGATACATTATGTCAGGTTACAGAAAAATGATGATAATAAATCACATTTCTGTTAGAAATTACACAGGAAAAATAACATAATTCCAAATACAGGACAAACAAAGTAAACATTGAAAGGAAAGAGAAATTAAAACATGACCACTATTTCCCTTTATCTTGCTTTAAAAGCCTGGCTGCAATGATTCTCTGTGCAACACTCAGAGCATCATTTGCCTGGGCAGCAACGTGTGGCTCGACCCCAGAGACACTCCACACCTTCCCAGTAACAGCACTCAGGACCACCTGGTTAGGTATGGAAGCATACAGGATACTATTCCCGATCTGGTAGGTGCCGCTGGACAGGGATCCTCCGATGGTCGGCTCCCCAATCACCTTCGCCCTGTTCAGGTCCTTCATGGCCCGCGTGAACACCTCGGCAGCTGACCCTGTCATTTGACTAGTAAGGATGTAGATGTCCTTGGTGGAACCGTACCTCTGACCCTGGATCTGAGGCAGGGTCATGACCTCGGTCATGGTGGTTGTAGAGCGGTCAAAGACGGTGTAAAGGTGCCTCAGGGGCTCAGCATCGAAGAAGTAGGTACAAAGGAGCGGTATGGCTGTGGAGTAACCACCTGTGTTGTATCTCATGTCAATGATCATTGTGTCCGTGTTCACCAGCTTGCTCCACACCAGTTTGATCAACTGAGGGCCGATGGCTCTCATCACTTCTATGTCTGCCATCATATCGAACCTCAGATAGCCCACGTTCCCGGGCATCACCTCGATCTTGAACAGCGTGTCAATGATGTAACCCACCTCCTGAGCTGTCGGGATTTTTGGCATGTCATGCAGAGACTCGGTTTCGATGTCGCAGTAGAATATGTGCAGCCGGTGGTCGCCTGACGTCTCCTGGAGGTCAGCTGTTAGCTGGGATGCCAGAGACTCATAGTCGACCACCGATCGATATGAGCCCTCGGCCCATTTGGTGAGCAGCACTCTACTGAGCTTGTTGGCGACCTCAGGGATGGCATAGTGTACTTCCAAGAGCTCCCCTGTCCCCTCCACCAGTGACAGAACCTCCTTGTGAAACTCTATTATCTCATGGGCGTGGTCCACGGCCTCCTCAGCAAGCACTATGGCATCGGGGACCACGCCTCCACCTAGCCAGCACTCCCCGTTGTTGTCTATGAAGTTTATGAAGGGGACGGTGATGACAATGTTTGTGTCTTCCACCTGGAATGACTTGGAGTGCATAAGGGTCCCAGATGTGATTTCCCCGATGAGGGTGCCACGGTGCAGCGATTGCATCAGATAAGCAAATTCCTCTCCTGCACTGGCGGTATAGTGACTAGTCAGGATGTACACTCCACGTTTAGACCCGTAGGGTGGGCCTAGGAGGCCAGAAAGCGTGTTAAACTCAGTGGTGGTGTTCTGGATCCTGTCGTATATGGTGAAGAAGTGGAACTGTTGTGACGGGTCTTGGAGGAAAGAGAGCAGGATGCCCATTGAAGCTGAGGACCCGCCTGTGTTGTATCGCAGGTCGATGATGAGGTTCTCTGTGTCTTTGAGGGCCTCCCAGATTTTTTGCGCAATCTGCTCTCCTAGTTTGGCCATCACTGACACGTCTCCAAACTTGTCGAAGCGGAGATAACCAGTGTTTCCAGTTAGGATGCGTACTTTGAAGACTGTATCCACCAGGTTCCTGAGAAATGCTGGATCACCTGTTATGTTCTCAGGTTCAAAGTCTTCCTCAATGATAATCGGGTGATCTTGGGTCAGTTTGATCATCAGACGAGGGTCCTCTGACACAGACTGCAGTTCGTTGTTGAGTTTATTCGCCAGGTCCTCCTCTGAAATGACAGAGAAGAAATCAGTGGATTCCAGATGTTGAAGGAAAGCCGGTACTCTGTCTGTGAATGAGTAGTACTGCCTGATGATGTCAGAGACGCTCTGGATGGCCCTTGGAATGGCACTCCTGACCGCCAGTAGATTTTGGGCATTAGCAACAGCCTCCTTGGCATTGATATTTACAGAGGGAGATACTCCACTCACTTCCCAGCTTTGGCCTGTTATTGGGTTCACTGACCTGGCCACTGGAATTGTGATGTAGAAACCAGAATCTCCTATTCTTATCTTCTCCACTTTCACTGACCCCCCGGCTGACCTCTCTCCAACAATGTTCGCCCTCTTCAAATGCTTCAGAGTGTAGGCGACTGCCTCAGCCGCACCCATAGTACGCTTACTGGTTAATACGATGAGGTCTTTTCGCTTTCCGTACCGCTCTCCCATGATAGATGACATAGTCCACAGCTCCTTAGTGGTGTTGGAGGGTCGATCGAACACAGTGTCAATGTGAATGAGAGGTTCTGGGTCGGAGAAGTAGGAGATGATGAACGGGACTCCGGACAGCTCCCCAGCTGTGCTGTAGCGCAGGTCAAAGATTAACGAGGAGGTGTTGGCGACCTTGTTCCAGACGTTGTCCCGGAGCAGCGGGCCAAGCCTGGCGGCCGTCTCCTCCCCTATGATCTGGTCGATCCTCAGGTAACCCACGTTGTTCTCCAGGACCTCCAGCTTCACAGAGTTCCTGACCAGACGGATGAGCTGCTCAGTGGGGAGAGAAGGGAGGGCGGGCGGCATCACTGGGACAAAGTTTGGCTCGAAGGACACAGTTAGTCGAGGGTCATTGAGTGCACCCTGCACACCAACTGTCAGCACAGATGCCAAGGTCTTGCGGTCAGATATTTTGAGGATTTCTCCACTGTTGATGGCTTGCTGAATGGCCTCCTGCATGCCAACCAGATTCTCAGGGAAGCAGTAGTTGTCGAGGAGAATTTTTGCCATGTCCAGCACCAGAGCCGGCTGGAAGGAAGAGCTGCCAAAGAGAACATGGCAAAGAAGCACCAGCAGTGCTGGTGAGAACCGACCTCCTGCCATTACTGCGGAGAATGTTATATTTTATCTGTGTTATCCTGCTTTTTTGTCCATTCATTCAGAAGGGCAGTCCTTTGTTAAGAGAGAATGTTTCAACCGCCAGGTTTCGGACAGAAACAATGACGTAAGAGGCTTTTGTTCCCAATAAACCTTTAATCGTATTATCTGCGGTGCATCCGCCAGACAGTAACAGATAAAAATTTTGAATTGGAGATTTTACATCAAAGGTATTATAATGTACATATTTGCGGATGCCACAGGATTATTGGAGTTTCCCTTTTTTCTGCTTGCTTTATTTCATTTGTTTTATTACTGTGAATGCTTCTGTGTGGATGTACAGTATTTCGTTTTAGGCATCAAATACAAAACCTTTGCATTCCATATTCTTTTTTGGAATTTCTATGATATGCACTACTACCATGTCATACTCATTTTCTTGAGAAAAGGGATGAGATATGACAAGAGATTAGGTCAGATTAAAGAAGTGAAAGACTACCAGATTAGTATGAAAGCCCCATGTGAAAGTCACAATCACTTATGAAAACATTGTGGTTTGGCCAGGTGGAGAATAGGGCCATGCTTTGTGAGGTCATGTCTGGGGCGCGGAGTGGATGACATGATTACACAGTTTGTGTTCACGTGTGTATTCCTGATACGCTGCCTTAAACACAGAATGCAGGATGGAAACTGAAGATTCAACAGCAATGATTATAAAAATGAACATGAATTACCATTTGTTTGAAAATACTTATATATTCACTATTTACATTGCATGTTTGCATCCAGATTTTCACTCACTGATTTGAATGGCATTTCCCCTGTGTTAATTTATCAACGGTGAATAGCATTTAGGGTTGAGTGAGTTCAAAACTGAAATTTATCACTGGGAATTTTTACAACACAGAATTACGCAACTACATATCGTCTAATGCTGCAGCACGGTGTGTACCGTTAATCTTGCCTTAACTTCTAATACCCATTCTTACATAAGCCCGTCTGGCGATTCCTCATGACCAATCAGGACCTGGAATCTCATTTTAAGACTCTGGTACATTGTTCACTGTGTCATTTGGGAGGGTTAGCGTTATCCGTGATCCTTGGGACGTCCCTATCCTAAACCCTAACCTTAATCCCTACCCTAACCCTAACCCTAACCTTACCCATAACCATTACCTAAGCCTAACCTTAACCCTAACCATTTTAATGGGGTAGGGACGTCCCAAGGATCCAGAAAGCAAGGACCCTTTTTGGAAGGCATGCTTGGCGCTAAAATGGATAGTGAGGAAGTCATCAGGGGAAGGAACTAATTTAGGCAATTGTGGACTCTGTTAACTAGGCTAAAATCAGATGTCACATCGTTTTTGAATGGAAAGGTGACCTCAACCCCAAAGGTGTTCGATGGGGTTGAGGTCAGGGCTCTGTGCAGGCCAGTCAAACTGTTGCCACAAAGTTGGAAGCACAGAATTGTCTAGAATGTCATTGTATTCTGTAGCGTTAAGATTTCCCTACACTGGAACTAAGGGGCCTATCCCGAACCATGAAAAACAGCCCCATCCGCCAAAACCAGATTCGTCCATCGGACTTCCAGATGGTGAAGCGTGATTTATCATTCCATAGAAGGCGTTTCCACTGCTCCAGAGTCCAATGGCGGCGATCTTTACACCACTCCAGCCAATGCTTGGTATTGTGCATGGTGATCTTGCATGCGGCTGCTCGGCCATGGAAACACATTTCATGAAGCTCCCGACGAACAGTTCTTATGCTGACGCTGCTTCCAGAGACAGTTTGGAACTCGGTAGTGAGTGTTGCAACCGAGGACAGATGATTTATACACGCTACACACTTCAGCACTCAGCAGTCCCGTTCTGTGAGCTTGTGTGGCCTACCACCTCGCGGCTGAGCCGTTGTTGCTCCTAGATGTTTCGACTTCACTATAACAGCAGGGCAGACCAGGGCAGCTCTAGCAGGGCAGAAATTGACTAACCGATTTGTTGGAAAGGTTGCATCCTATGACGGTGTCACGTTGAAAGTGACTGAGCTCTTCAGTAAGGCCATTCTACTGCCAATGTTTGTCTATGGAGATTGCATGGCTGTGTGCTCGATTTTATACACCTGTCAGCAACAGGTGTGGCTGAAATAGCCGAATCCACTAATTTGACAGGGTTTCCACATACTTTTGTATATATAGTGTATATTAAGACTGGGCTATATTTATTTTTACTGTGAAGCGGTGATGTAAGTGTCTACATCTAGGCTTCCTCATCCCCTGACAAACATTTGCTTCATTGGGACGGGAACCATCACCTCTGATTAGAATACATTGATGTGTATTGACTATTGTGCATTGACTAATGTTCACAACTGAAGTATGTCGGGATCAACATGTACTTAATATTTAGATATGTGTGCAATATTTTAGTTGAATAATTACAAAAACAGTCAAAAGAAAATGTAAGGAATGAATGAAAGAGTAAGATATATACACAAAAATAGTTTATTGTCCACCATTAGAGGGCGCTCTTTACACATTATTCAAAGAAGAAATTCATCCCCAAAAGTTGAACTTTAGAAATTCAAAATTAATATTAATTTATACAGTAGAAGAGAGCAGTTTCTGCCTCTAATATGAAACTAATGAGAACACTACATGTTTAATTCAAATTAATAATTTAGAAGTCATAATCATCATTTTTATTTAACCTTTATTTAACTAGGCAAGTCAGTTAAGAACAAATTCTTATTTACAATGACGGCCTATCCCGGCAAAACCCAGACGATGCTGGGACAATTGTGCGCGCCCTGTGGGACTCCCAATCACAGCCGGATGTGATACAGCCTGGATTCGAACCAGGTACTGTAGTGACGCCTCTTGCGTACACTACAGAAATGCCCTCTTATAAAAAATACTTTCAAAATCTACTCTTTTCGATTATGATCATTTTGTTATAGATATCAAACAATTGATGAACACTGACTTCATAATAGACCCAATTTATCATCTCTTTTGTTTTCTAAAACCATTACAATAATGATAAATAGTTCATAAATACTGAATTACAGGTTTTATTTATATATTTTCTGAGCGTATACTAAATAAAATAACTCAAAAGCATCTTACAACAGGAATGTACAGATTTACAGTAAAGGGTAAAGGGAACCACCATGGATGTTACCTCTTACTACCTACATCCACACTCTGCCACCTTCATCTCCTCATACATCTGTCGCAAGGTGATGACACCATTCTCCTGGTACATGACCGTGATTGGGGCCAGTTTTGTGGGAACGCAACATGCCATGTTGGCTTTTTTGGGGTTCTTGAGATTGACCAGGGTTTGGATGAGGGCGTGTTTGGAAGGGGTCATGTCCTCAATCAGGGGGTAGTAACACACCCCTCTACACTCAAAGGCGTCATACTCAGGGGGCGCTACGATCCACTGGTCCCAGCCGATATCTTTGAATTTGACGCGCATGGAGGTCCGTCGGCAGTAACTGGTGTCCCCCTGCCTCTTCCGCCTGGGGTGTAGGTCCACGGGGATCTCATTGAAGTCGGGCCCTTGCCAGTCGCTCCCTGAGAAGACCGTCTCTTCCTCATGGACTATCTCCTCCCTCAGCTCCTTCTTGGCCTCTCTCTTCCTGCTCCCCAGGTCATCAGAGAAGACAATCAAAGCAGCTGACTGGTTATGCCCCGCACCCACGCTCACGTCAAAACCTCCGCCTTTGAAAGGCCCACAGTCCCACCTGTCGACCACCACCTCAAATGCACTGGCCCCACGGCCTGATTTGACCCAACTCTGGATGGCGGTGGTCACATCGAAAGCTTCCCAAGAGTGATGGGCCCCAACGACGTCTTTCCCATTCACAAAGTGGGCTGTGACATTGTTTCCTTTATACTCCACTTCATAGACCTTTATGGAACCCCCGATCTGATTGGTGGAGGTTGATGGCGAGGTCGCCCTATTATCCAGCAGGGTGAATAGCCTGAGTTCCGCCATGGTGACCTCTTCGTGATTTGGGACAGTTACATTGAACAGCAGTCTGTGTTTTGACTTTGTTCCATTTTTTGCAGAGTGACTAACATCTGCGAAAGTAGGCAACAGGCATACGCAGTTTCATATTTGATGACACTTATTTGAATCAATAGCCTTAGAGGCACACAGGCTTGCTTAATAAGTTAATAAGCATACAGTACTAACATAATGCCTTCAGAAAGTATTCACACCTCTTGACTTTTTCCACATGTTGTTGTGTTACAGCCTGACTTGTGTATTGTTTAAATTGAGATGTTATGTCACTGATCTATACACAATAGCCCATAATGTCAAAGTGGATTTTTGTTTGTAGAAAAAAAAGATATATATTTTTTTTAATGATAAGCTGAAATGTCTTCAGTCAATAAGCATTCAACCCCTTCGTTATGGCAAGCCTTTGTTATGGTAGTCACTACAAATATACAAGCATCCATCCTAATTCAGTTGCCAGAGAGGAAGGAAACTGCTCAGGGCTTTCAACATGAGCCAATGATGATTTTAAAAGAGTTACAGAGTTTAATGGTTGTGATACTGTATGACATAACTGAGGATGGATCAAAAACATTGTAGTTACTCCACAATACTAATCTAAATGAGTGAAAAGAAGGAAGCCTGTACAGAACAAAATATTACAAAACATGCATCCTGTTTGCAACAAGGCATGTAAGTAATACTGTAAAAAATGTGGCAGAGAAATAAATGTTTTGTCCTGAATACAAAATGTTATGTTTAGGACATATCCAACACAACGCATTACTGAGTACCACTCTTCATATTTTCAAGCATGGTGGTGGCTGCATCATGTTATGGGTATGCTTGTCATCGGCAAGGACTAGGGGAGTTTTTGGGGATAAAAAGACACGGAATACAGCTAAGCACAGGCAAAGCCCTAGAGGAAAACCTGGTTCAATCTTCTTTCCAACAGACACCGGGAGACAAATGTATCTTTCAGCAGGACAATAACCTAAAACACAAGCCCAAATCTACTCTGGAGTTGCTTACCAAGACGACATAGAATTTTCCTGAGGGGCTTAGTTACAGTTTTGACTTAAATCAGCTTGAAAATTTATGGCAAGACTTGAAAATGGCTTTCTGACAATGATCAACAACCAACTTGACAGAGATTGAAGAATTTAAAAAAGAATAATGGGCAAATACTGTACAATCCAGGTGTGCAAAGCTCTTAGAGACTTACTCAAAAAGACTCACAGCTGTAATCGCTGCCAAAGGTGTTTCTAACATGTATTGTCTCAGGGGGGTGAATACTTACCTAATCAAGATATATTAGTGTTTTAGTTTTCCTAAATATTTGCTAAAATTTTTCTTCCACGTTAACATTACAGAGTATTTTTGTGTAGATCGTTGACCAAAAATTACAATTAAATCCATTTTAATCCCACTTTGTAACACAACAAATTGTCCAAAAAGTCAAGGGGTGTGAATATTTCTGAATACTTTCTGAAGCCACTGTATGTATGTAAATGTTGTGATAACTGATAAAAAAAACTCTGTGACATAAGTCTTGCCCCCAATATTCCTGTTTGACTTGTCTATGTACATACCTTGAACGGTGAAGCTGCGAATGACATCAGAACGAGGCATAGCGGACTTGTCGGACGCATACTTGTTGTACAGTTCAATCATGAACGGCGGTGGGTATATCTTGCTGTGCTCTTGTGGGACATCTGATAAGTTGAGTTCTCTCAGAAACCCTTCCTTCATGTTTCCCAGAAAGCTCTGTAACCTGGAGTCCATTTCCTCCTTTTCAACCAGGTCCTGCTTGGAAGTCTCAGTGAAGCCCTCAGGATCTTCACTTTGGAGGACATCGTTCAGTGACTTGCATCTACAGGACCCCGTGGACACCAGCAAACTCAGATACATCTGGAAGAAGAAACGCCTTGAGCATTGCATCTTCAGAGCAAATCCTTCCCAATCAACACACTTTACCTTCCCAGTTCCCACTATGTATTTAACATGGACTTTGGGTGACAATCTGTGGAAATTGAGCTTCTTCTATGCTAAAGCTGGGGTCCGCTCCCATGTTCTAGAGTAAACAGTAGCCTCGTTTCAACCAAAATAGTATCTCGACCATTGATACTGTATCTTCATTTGGGCCTTGTTATCATTAGGGCGCTTGCCGTTAATGAATATTCTGTAAACATTTGACAGACACACTGCGATAATGAGAGAGGCGCTGGAAATTGCGAGACTACTGACAAACACTTTGCTAAATTCTTCCCACTTGCTTCCCACTAACGGGTCATAGTTTGAGGCCGACGGAAATCACCATAAGTTAGGAGAGGCAGAAAAATACATAGTGAGAACTTTCCCATATTGATACAGGACATGTTTTCTTCAGAGTATTTCAGATACATAAGCAATAAAGATGTCGAACTAACACATTTGCTTAGAAATGTTAGTTACAGGTTAAATTGGCAGCACTCAATATTCCAAGGGGAATTATTTGTGTAGAACACCTTCTTCATCACCAGTAAACACCGTGGCTAGGATCCAGTGACATCCGAGGCCAATGTGTCTGAGTACATTGGCCTGAGTCCTGGCACTTTCCAACAGTGTGTTTGTCTCTCTCATACATTCAGGCAGACCCCCCTCTGTGGGATATCTTTATGAGTAAACGCCAGTTAAATATCCTCTGACATGCATTTTCCATAGAGAGGAATGCACCAGATAAACAAGTGATTTGGTGATTAAGGTACTTTCTTTATTTGAGTCTGAAATGAGTAACGCATTCCTATTTCCTAAACATTCCTGTAATTCTAATATTAGCTGCTTGACTAATACTGTAAATATGTAGGATGCTCTTTTTTTCCACTGATTGTTTTTTTGACCAATCACATCAGAGTTTTTCACATCAGATCTTTTTCAGTGCTGATCTGATTGGTCAAAAGACCAACTAGTGAAAAAAAGATCAGAATTGGGCAGCCTGTGTAAACGCAGCCTATGAGGACTCAGGACAAGGTCATCATAAAATGATTACAACACCATCCAATCTCCCAGGGTTCTCATTATACATGTACTCCACTTTATGGAGCATTTCAGTTTTGAGTCAATCTAGGCCATATTTGGGCAATTAAAGCACACATGATCAAAACCGGACAGAGCCTAAACAAAGGATAAATGCACAATTCACAATGTTGGAATAGAAATTACATAGCACAATATTCTCAAGACTTTGTGGTAGTTTGACGTTAATCAACTACAGTGTGATGCGGAAAATTTTGAATGTAATAACTTTGCACTAGTGGTCTATAAGTAACCAGACATTAAGCTCTCTCGATCTTTCCGTCAATAACATCAAAACAATCAATATGAGGTCTACCTCTTCAAATGGCCATTTTTAAAAAACAATTTTCTATTTCAAAACAGCAGGTGGCAGGAATGTGCTGTCTATCTCCATTTTCTTCGCTGAATATGATGACAATGGATTCCTGATTCAAACTTATGCAAACATGACATTTTATCTTCCACAAAACATCACAGTATGTATACTGTCAGAAAACAACATGGAATTATTTATTGTAACAGTACATTCTCTCATGTATTAACCATTTATTTTGACAGATTAATTCAAACTGCACAACTAGTGAACACTACAGGCAAAACATAGTTTAAGATTCCAGCAATTATTTACAGAAATAAGTCTTATTTAGTTGTATTAGTTACATTATTATTTACAGAGGTTCAGCTTTTGAGTCTTGTACCGTATGAAGACATCATATCTAAAGCTCACCTGAGTCCAATAGTCTAAGTGCAGCAGTGGAGGCTGGTGGGAGGAGCTATAGGAGGACGGGCTCATTGCAATGGCTGAAACTGAGTAAATGCAACTGAGTCGTACATGTTGTTTCCATGTGTTTGATAGCGTTCCATCTATTCCATTCAAGCCATTGCAAGGAGCCCGTCCTCCTGTAGCTCCTCCCACCAGCTTCCACCGAAGTCCAGTACATGGCAATAGGGTCCATCATTTGAGTTACTTTGGAATCCGTGTATACATCAGGAGCTCTGGATGGCTGAAGACTTGGAACTGACAGTGATACAGGCCCAAATTCAACTACAGTTGAGCTGCTGAATGACAAAGAAAGAGCTGCTGAATGACAAAGAAATGTCTGTGTGAATCACACTAATCTGATAGTCAGACACAGCGTTCTCTGCATCTCGCCACCCGAAACCCTTATCTATAATCCAGATCTCCCTCCATGGTGGGTTTATCCATCGCAGCCTCATCCAAAGATGTCTGTCTTTTTTACTGTACTGACTGAATTTCTCTTCTGCTCCACTCTGTCTGATTCATTGTACTCTGGCTCATGCATTATGCATTGAGGCTCCTTCCGGGTGGTTCTACTGGCAGGCGCAGGTCTCCACAGACATGTTGGGGTAAACCTTCAACACCATGTTCCGGCTGGGGTCCAGGAAGAGAACACTCAGAGAGCTCATCCTGTCCGGAACACAGCAGGGCTCCGGAATGCCGGGAACAATTCCCACCGCCCTCACAATGCTTTGGATGGTGGCGTGGTTCGAGGGCCGGGCAACCTGGGAGCCAGAGAGGGAAATAAGCTGGAGTTAAGAGAATTTCTCTTTCACAAGGGAGTATGATGATGACATCACGTTTGTCAGGCATGTACACTATATATACAAAATATGTAGACACTCCTTCAAATGAGTGGATTGGTTATTTCAGCCACAACCGTTGCTGACAGGTGTATAAAATCTAGCACACCGCCATGCAATCTCCATAGACAAACATTGGCAGTAGAATGGCCTTACTGAAGAGCTCAGTGACTTTCAACGTAGCACTGTCAGAGCATGCCACCTTTCCAACAAGTCAGTTCCTCACATTTCTGCCCTGCTAGAGCTGCCCCGGTCAACTGTAAGTGCTGTTATTGTGAAGTGGAAACGTCTAAGAGCAACAACAGCTCAGCCGCGAAGTGGTAGGCCACACAAGCTCACAGAACGGGAGCTGAAGCACGTAAATATCATCTGTTCTCAGTTGCAACACTCACTATCAAGTTCCAAACTGCCTCTGGAAGCAACGTCAGCATAAGAACTGTTCGTCGGGAGCTTCATGAAATGGGTTTCCATGGCCGGGCAGCCATAAACAAGCCTAAGATCACAATGCACAATGCCAAGTGCCAGCTGGAGTGGTGTAAAGCTCGCCGCCATTGGACTCTGGAGCAGTGGAAACGCCATCTCTGGAGTGATGAATCACGCTTCACCATCTGGCAGTTTGACGGACGAATCTGGGTTTGGCGGATGCCAGGAGAACGCTACTTGCCCCAATGCATAGTGCCAACTGTAAAGTTTGGTGGAGGAGGAATAATGGGCTTGGGCTGTTTTCATGGTTCAAGCTAGGCCCCCGAGTTCCAGTGAAGGGAAATCTTAACGCTACGGCATACAATTACATTCTAGACGATTCTGTGCTTCCAACTTTGTGGCAACAGTTTGGGGAAAGTCGTTTCCTGTTTCAGCATGACAATGCCCCTTTGCACAAACCGAAGTCCATACAGAAATGGTTTGTCGAGATCGGTGTGGAAGAAGTTGACTGGCCTGCACAGAGCCCTGATCTCAACCCCATTGAACATCTTTGGGATGAATTGGAACTTAGACTGCGAGCCAGGCCTAATCGCCCAACATCCGTGCCCGACCTCACTAACGCTCTTGTGGCTGAATGGAAGCAAATCCCTGCAGCAATGTTCCAGCAATCTAGTGGAAAGCCTTCCCAGAAGAGTGGAGGCTGTTATAGCACCAAAGGGGGACCAACTCCATATTAATGCCCATGATTTTGGAATGAGATGTTTGATGAGCAGGTGTCTACATACTTTTGGTCATGTAGTGTATTTAATCCAGCATGCCCTTCGTCATCTGATCAATTAAAGCAATTCCAAGCATCTTTTCAATACAATGGAACATTTTATTTACTAAATAAATACTACATGACACACTGAAGTTAAACACTACGCTAACTTACCTTAGGAATAGGAAATCCACAGGTGCCTGCACAGTAGTAGGCATCAAAGGCTTTCGGGGCTAGCACCCACTCGCTCCAGCCGATGTCGGCAAAGTCCACTCTCAGGTAACGTCGGGCGCAGACCCTGGGCTCACTCCACTGTCTCCTGCGAGCCTTCTTCATGGTCCTCTCATCAAAGCTCAGCACCTGGGGCTTATTCAACCCCTCACTGCTCTCCTGGCCATGCTTTTGCCCATATTTCACAGAGGGCTTGATCTTGGGAGCCAAATAAGTGCTCTCCCAGAGCTCATGGCTCTTCAGGGTGTTGAACTGGACCTCAGGCAGGTCATTGTCCAGTATTTGGTCCAGGGGGGACAATGCTTCTCTTTTCAGCCTAGACGCTGGAGGAGATTCGTTGGATGACCGGGTGGGCTCCTCGCCCGAAGGGAAAGGCCCGTACCTCTGCAGGGTCATGGCCACACTGTTGGGCTCAGATATGGCCATGTCGTTGGCATACGCCAGGACGTACGGTAGAATGGCTGGAGAAAGGCGCTCCTGGTTCCTCTGGGGCCTCATCCCGAAGTCAAACTCAGCGGTAATGAGGAAGACTCCCAGGATGCGGGCCTCTTTGACTACAGCGGAGACATCCCTTGTCTGCCAGGACCCTCTCCTGGGAGGGGGCAGGGTGACGTTGCCCAGCAGGGAGCCAAAGGCAGAGTTAGGGGACGTTCCTCGGAAGAGGAGCTGGGACGGGGGATGCCACTGGAGGCGACAGGAAGCGCTTCGGGAGCGCCGGCAGATCCAGGGTCGGTGGCGGGGACGCTGGTCCAGGAAGTGGAATGTGGCGGAGAGGATGTCCTCCGACTCCTGGATGGACGACAGGTTAAAATGGAACCACACACTGTTCTTGGAGACTCCTGCAAAAAAAAGACAAGACAATGGAAAGATGTGTGGTGACAATATTTTCGATTATAATCTTTATTTTTCAATGTAGCTTACTTTCAACAGTTTTTTTCTGCAAAGTATAATGTCATAAAAACAATGAATGATTAGCTACGGGTGAAATAGCATCACATACAGCAGGTTATAGTGCATGCTACCGCATGGCATGATAACGATCTGATTGCAATACACAACATTTGGATTACAATAAACAATCATCTTAATTTCATCCCTTGACTCCCACTGCTGTTTGAAAGATAAACATTGCCCCTGAAAAGGTCTCAGACATGTGGAAATGCTTAGGAGCGCACGAGAAGAATTTTCCATGTGCCTCTAATGGCGTCATAATCGGCTTTGGTCTAATATGTCATGGATATTAACAGTAGCCTATACTCTCTGATCACATTGAGCTTGTATCAAGTAGTGACAGTGCATGGTGGTGCTTATATTAAACACATTCAGTAGCTAAACTTTATTTATTATTTACGTTTGACTCTTGCAAAATGATATTTATGTTACTGTACTGTTCCAACTGATATTGGCTACTGTAGCTGCTGCATCCTACCTACAGCAGCCCGCCACTTCATATTAGGTTATGTGATATTACAGTGTCATGCAGTAACATATGCACATATAATAATAATAATAATACATTTTATGTAGCAGACGGCTTTCGGGACACTCAAGGACATCTTACATTAAAAAGGCCTACATAAAATCTACTGCAGTACATAGGGCAGGAGAACACTCACCTGGAATAGCCTTAAAACTTCTAACGGTATTTTCGTCTCGATGGCGTTGTGGTTCCTTACTGTACTTTTCATAGACTTTAAACATATTGATGGAGACCATGTCCCGCCGTGCGCTTTCGCGCGAGGAGGTGCCATCGGTAGTTTCGTGGATATCGCTGTCCTGCTGCGTAATTTCGAATGGCTCCTCTGATAAAACTTCCCCCATACCGGAATGAAAAAATAACATCAAATGCACAAGATGTAAGAATATCTTCGTCATATTTTCGATGCAAAACGAGTTATTCCATCAAGTACCGTCTTTCTTTAGTGTTTGAATGTGCCAAAATGTGAGAAAAATCCTCCACAGCTCTCGGCAGTGCAATTCCAGGACGCGCTTGATTAGTTGTTTTTCTTTTTACTCATATGTAGATTGGAGTTCAACATTTAAAAAGGTAAGTCGTATGGCAAACTTCACAGCGTATTGCTCCGCACTGTTTTCTTACTAACAGAGAGACCAGGGGGTAGACTACTGCTTTAGCAGTGACAGATGGTGACGCTTTGCAGCGCCCAGCCAACGAGAGAGTCAAGTCCGCAGATCTCCCCCATTGTAGAATAACTGTATGTGCTGGCTGCTGTTAAATGTACAGTGCTTTAGATATTGCAACTATGAAAACAGGAATTATATTATATTATTATTAAAGGTTTTCATACATCATTTTGAAAAAGCATTTACACTCTAAACCTAACTAATTAAATACATTTTGACTGTTTGAACTATAATGTCTATTTCGTTTCATTCTGGATAACCATAGGCATGATGATCACATAATGACTGAGGCACAGGGCACTCCCTTGTAGTGAAGAGTTGCATGAAGAATTGATGTTTCGGTGGCATGCCGATATGTAAAGATATGTCTCCCTTCCTGGTCTCTCCAGCCAACCATGTGATGTTAAGACCTTTTGTGAGGTGCTCTTGTTTTTCTTCCATTTCATTCTTTTGTGGCCCCTCGGTCGGAGGGGCCTGCTGGAGCCTCCTGCGTTTCTGGGGTCTTGATGTCTAGTTAACAGCAGCACAATGCGGACCCTGTGAGAGAGGTGGTGACAGCCTGGCTACTGGGGTCAGTGAGCCATTAAAATACCTTCTACTGGCCCGACGGGAATCACTGGGGCCTTTCACACCATGCTTTACATGTCCTGCAACAGCACTAAAGGCCCCTGCTCCTGAAGCACTCACTAAAGCAAGGATTGTCTTAAGGTTTTCACTACATAGCCCAAGCAAGATCATATCAGCCTCAGCTGTCATCATGTGTCGCGATCATGGTAGACCCTTCCCATTAGAGCTACCCATAACTTCCTTTGTAACAATGAGGTTGGAATAATACTGTGAACTTGTGAAAATTGTGTTAATGCCCTTTTAGTGTAAGAGCTGTTTGAAAAGACTACCTGGTGATGTCACCAGGCGGTAAATTAGTTAATAGACCAATAAGAAAGCGAGTTCCAAACCTCTGCCAATAACAGCTAGTTTTCAGTTTTCCCTTCCCCACCCAGACCAATCCAAAACAGTCCTAGAAAAATGATTGCTTGAGACATTTCTCTTAGCTAAAAAACTATTTTTGTTTCTTCTGGACCATTTTAATTGAAAACAATCACAGTAAGGTACTTAATTGTTACCCAGAAAGGGTAACAATTAATTTTGAGATAAAAATGGCTGCATTGGACCTTTAACTGTTCATAATTTCATATTTTTTAATCGGTACAGCAGACACTGGCCAAGACAATGGCCCCTCACACATAAGACCATTTAACGAATGGCATTCCATATGACATCATGCATGCATGAATCACCTCTGGTAGAGAGATGAAGTAGGGGGACAGAAGAAAATGCTTTGATTCACAGAATATCTGCCTGGGGCGTTCATCAAGGAGTGAAAGACAGTGAGTCCGCCATGTTGCTTTTGGCTGGACACCAATCTCCCCTCGACTTGTTTTCTTACTGCTGGCTAGGACTAAATGACCGCTCTGACTGATTTGGTCATGGATGTCCAAGGGCCATGAAAACCCCTCCATTACTCATCTGATCCCTGCCAAGATGTTCATGTGTGATCACACAGACCCTCACCAGACTGGGTCCTCTGCCATACCTCCCTCATGGACACTCAGAGAGAAGAGTTCACATCAATGTCCCCCTTCTGAGAAAAACAGACAGCAAGACAGACAGCCTTCCTCTCCCAGAGAGATATCCGGAACAGCTCCTGCATTTGCATAGCAGCGCATTTAGCGATCAACGCCAACAGAAGATGGAATGCCTCCTGGAAAGGATATGTTATGACAAATTTATGGCCCAAATCTCAGCAAATTGCAGGGTTTACTGGGTATAGATGACATCCGAGTGGGACTGGAGTAGTTTATCCCCCCCCCACACACCACCTGGGCTGCTTGCTGACAGAATGATCACATCAGGGTGTATTTCTGCAGGCCTTGTCTCGTCCAGCCGGGCCGCTCAGACGTCTGATTTCTGAATAGAGGCCTGACCCAGTGCCACGGCCTGTCGGAGCTCCGCATAAAAAGTGAGTGATTTATCATTGGGGTTCAGACATTTGGGTTCAGTAACAAAGGTAAAGAGCTGCTCTCAGCAGTGCGAGCAGCACTAGCCGAGCAGTGCAGCTCCTCTCCTGAGACCCACTACATCTGCAGAAACTCAACCCACGGACAGAGCCAGCAATCAACATGATGGATTTCACCTCCAACGTTCGCTTCATGTGACCCAATTAGAAAACTACTTTTGTGTGTTATTATTACTGCAAGAAATCATTATGGATACAAAATTAGACTTGAGGTATATTCTCTGACCACTTATGAATACACCAAAGTTATCTTTGCCTCAGTAAGGAGCGCTGGAGTTTTTCTCTTCAACTCAGAAATAATTGGCTGTAGATAGGGGAAATCCCTTAGCACTTAGGCAGAGAAAGAAACCATATAGTCTTGAATCAAAGTTACATCCACTCATTAGATGGTTTTATTTCTTCAGCTCATTTTCTTCAAATCCCAGAGTAATCTTTAAGCCTCTGTATACAGTCTGCAGTATATCTACCAAGACACTTACAACTTATACAGTAAAGCACAAACACTTACACAATTGACCGTATGAACTCTTACCATTGCACTCACGCACACAATCAACTGAGATGGACCATTCTCTATTTCTTATGACGCTATGTCAAGTTATTATCAGTTGATGATCACTTTCCAGAACGTGAACTCATTGCTTTGATTACTTAAAGCAAGTTCTAATTGACTTGTTGGTCATTCTTAATGCGAGATGCCTATCTGAAAACAAGCAAGCCTGATGTGTTTGGGCACTTTTGAAAAATGGACAAAGCTATTGAGTTACAACCATTATTCACTGTTGGAGGCTTCTGTTTGGACGACACAGTGAGTTTTGCTGAGAAACAGCTGTATCTGCTTCAGGCAGGGGGAATGGGCCACGCCAATGGCCCAGTCGCTCTATGGCCCCTCTTTTGTTTATGCCTACGATGAGTTGCGGAAAGCATGATTGGTCATAGAGCGTTGTATTCTATCCACATGGTTATCAATCACTTCAAGGGCTCCCAAACAGGGAGGCCATTTTCTCATCATCATTCAGTCAGTGAGACCATTACACTTCACTTTAATGCACCAAATGGACTGACGACTGGCACTGCTCTCTCCCCTCTCATCCACACCGTTTCGTTTGACTGTCTATAAATCATTCCGTAATGCTGTGACTTTGGCCCTGCGCAACATAAGTCATTTTTTAATCTAGTCTATGTGTGATATATCAGTGCTCGGAAGCAAATTATTTGAATGAAGTGTGTAACTTATCAGCCAGTTTTGAAGTTGTGCCCCCTTCTCTCCCCTCCAGACCCTTTTTTCATGAGAGAGAATGGAATTAGCTTGGTGTATTTCAGACAGACTTTTCTGGCCAAGCATATTGTTTTTCTTGGCCTCACACAGTAAGTCTGCCATTACGGGCTTTTTTTGTGCCTTTAAATATATTTTTTTCATTGATCCATATGGGAATGCTTGATTTTAAACAGGATTTAAAAGGATGCTATACTCTGTTAGGGGCCTGGATTTGCTACCCATATTCTCATAGTGCTTTGATGAAATACCCAGTAATATCGATAATCATGATAATAGTAGGAGATGGCTGCCGTTTTAGGATCTCCTAACGAATTGTGCTATTGAGTGCGTTTTTTTGCGTTATTTGTAACTTATTTTGTACATAATGTTTCTGCCACCATGTCTTACGACCGAAGAGAGCTTCTAGATATCAGGACAGTGATTACTCACCCCGTACTGGAGGAATACTTTTTCTTTAATGAGTCGTAAGGGAAGGATTGACTTCAGACGTCCGACAAGGCCCTCATCCCTGTCATTCGCAGGAGAAAGAGACGGAGATATCGGGGACGAAGGTCTGGGTGCCTCGTAAGGATCTGACGACGAGTGGGTAATCTGCCTTTACCATCAGTCCTATTAGCCAATGTACAATCATTGGATAATAAAATAGATGAGCTACGACTGTGTATATCCTACCAACGGGACATAAAAAATCTGTAATATCTTATGTTTCACCGAGTTGTGGCTGAACGACGACATGAATAACATACAGCTGGCGGGTTTTAAGCTTTTTCGGTAGGATAGAACAGCGGCGTCTGGAAAGACAAGGGGTGACGGTACGTTTGTAAACAACAGCTGGTGCACAAAATCTAAGGAAGTCTTGAGGTTTTGCTCGCCTGAGGTAGAGTATCTCATGATAACCTGTTGACCACACTATTTACCAAGAGAGTGTTCGTCTATATTTTTCGTAGCTGTCTATTTACCACCACAAACCGATGCTGGCACTAAGACCGCACTCAATGAGCTGTATACGGCCAGAAGCAAACAGGAAAACGCTCATCCAGAGGCGGTGCTCCTAGTGGCCGGGGACTTTAATGCAGGGAAACTTAAATCCATTTGACCGAATTTCTACCAGCATGTTAAATGTGCAACCAGAGGGAAAAAACTCTAGAATACCTTTACTCCACACACAGAGACACGTACAAAGCTTTCCCTCGCCCTCCATTTGACAAATCTGACCATAATTCTATCCTCCTGATTCCAAGCAAACACTAAAGCAGGAAGCACCAGTGACTCGGTCAATAAGAAAGTGGTCAGATGAAGCAGATGCTAACCTACAGGACTGTTTTGCTAGGACATACTGGAATATGTTCCGGGATTCTTTTCCGATGGCATTGAGGTACACCACATCAGTCACTGGCTTCATCAATAAGTGCATCGATGACGTCATCTCCACAGCGACCGTACGTAACTCCAACCAGAAGCCATGGATTACAGGCAACATCCACACTGAGCTAAAGGGTAGAGCTGCCACTTTCAAGGAGCGGGACTAACACGTTTATAAGAAATCCCACTATGCCCTGCGACGATCCATCAAACAGGCAAAGCGTCAATACAGGACTAAGATTGAATCGTACTACACAAACTATTACAGACTACAAAGGGAAGCCCAGCCGCAAGCTGCCCAGTGACACAAGCCTACCAGACGAGCTAAATAACTTCTAAGCTCGCTTCGAGGCAAGTAACACTGAAACATGCATGAGAGCATCAGCTGTTCCGGATGACTGTGTGATCACGCTCTCTGTAGCTGATGTGAGTAAGACCTTTAAACAGGTCAACATTCACAAGGCTGCAGTGCCAGATGGATTGCCAGGACGTGTACTCCGAGCATGCGCTGACCAACTGGCAAGTGTCTTCACTGACATTTTCAACCTGTCTCTGACTGAGTCTGTAATACCTAACATGTTTCAAGCAGACAACCATAGTCCCTGTGCCCAAGAACACTAAGATAGTGTAAGATGGCGCCGGAGCAGAAGGCAGACGTTTTACGTGCCCCCAACCGATTCTGTTTTTTGTTTGTTTATCTGCGTTGTTTGCAACTTGTTTTTTTATTCTTTTTGTACATAATGTTGCCGCTACTGTCTCTTATGACCGAAAATAACTTCTAGACATCAGGACTGCGATTACTCACCACGGACTATCAGAATCCTTTTTCTTCTTTCACGACTCTGACTATCCCGAGGTGGAGGATATACGGCTCCCTCGGGAACAGGCCCCGACCCCAGTGATCTGCATGAAGAGGAGGCGGAGAAAGAGAGGCCGGAGAGCTGGCTGCCTTCTGAAAAGTCGGAGGTGATAGAAAAAAAACCCACTCCCCTCAATTCTGCTAGCCAACATGCAATCGTTGGACAATAAAATGGCAGAGTTATTGGGAAGATTAAACTACCAACGAGACATTAAAAACTGTAACATCTTATGCTTCACCGAGTCGTGGCTGAACGACGACAATATCAACATACAGCTGGCTGGTTATATGATGTACCGGCAAGATAGAACAGCAGCATCTGGTAAGACAAGGGGCGGCGGTCTATGTATTTTTGTAAACAACAGCCGGTGCACGATATCTAAGGAAGTCTCAAGCTATTGCTCACCTGGGGTAGAGTTTCTCATGATAAGCTGCAGACCACACTACGCACCGAGAGAGTTTTCATCTATATTCTTTGTAGCTGTTTACATACCACCACAATCAGAGGCTGGCACTAAGATAGCATTGAATGAGCTTTATTCCGCCATAAGCAAACAAGAAAACGCTAACACAGAGGTGGCACTCCTAGTAGCCGGGGACTTTAATGCAAGGAAACTTAAACCAGTTTTACCAAATTTCTATCAGCATGTTAAATGTGCAACGAGAGGAAAAAGAACTCTGGACCACCTATACTCCACACACAGAGATGCATACAAAGCTCTCCCTCGCCCTCCATTTGTCAAATCTGACCATAATTCCATCCTCCTGATTCCTGCTTACAAGCAAAAATTAAAGCAGGAAGCACCAGTGACTAGATCAATAAAAAGTGGTCAGATGAAGCAGATGCTAAGCTACAGGACTGTTTTGCTAGCACAGACTGGAATATGTTCCGGGATTCCTCCAATGTCATCGAGGAATACACCACATCTGTCATTGGCTTCATCAATAAGTGTATTGATAACGTCGTCCCCACAGTAACTGTACGTACATACCCCAACCAGAAGCCATGGATTACAGGCAACATCCACACTGAGCTGAAGGCTAGAACTGCCGTTTTCAAGGAGCGGGACTCTAACCCGGAAGCTTATAAGATATCCCACTATGCCCTCCGATGAACCATCAAACAGGCAAAGCGTCAATACAGGACTACGATCGAGTCGCACTACACCGGCTCTGACACTCGTCGGATGTGGCAGGGCCTGCAAACCATTACAGACTACAAAGGGAAGCACTGCTGAGAGCTGCCCAGTGACACAAGCCTACCGGACGAGCTAAACAACTTCTATGCTCGCTTTGAGGCAAATAACACTGAAACATGCATGAGTGCACCAGCTGTACCGGAAGACTGTGTGATCACTCTCTCCGCAGCCGAAGTGAGTAAGACCTTTAGACAGGTCAACAACGCCGCAGGGCCAGACGGATTACCAGGACGTGTACTGCGAGCATGCGCTGACCAACTAGCAAGTGTCTTCACTGACATTTTCAACTTCTCCCTGTCCGAGTCTGTAATACCAACATGTTTTAAGCAGACCACCATAGTGCATGTGCCCAGAACACTAAGGTAACCTGCCTAAATGACTACCGACCCGTAGCACTCACATCTGTAGACAAGAAGTGCTTTGATAGGCTGGTCATGGCTCACATCAACACCATCATCCCAGAAACCCTAGACCCACTCCAATTTGTATACCGCCCCAAGAGATTCACAGATGATGCAATCTGTATTGCAATCAACACTGCCCTTTTCCACCTGGACAAAAGGAACACTTATGTGAGAATGCTATTCATTGACTACAGCTCAGCGTTCAACACCATAGTGCCCTCAAAGCTCATCAATAAGCTAAGGACCCTGGGACTAAACACCTCCCTCTGCAACTGGATCCTGGACTTCCTGATGGAAGTACCAGGCGGTGTCAGAGGAAGGCCCAAAAAATTGTCAAAGACTCCAGCCACCATAGTCATAGACTGTTCTCTCTGCTACCACACGACAAGCGGTACCCGAGCACCAGGTCTAGGTCCAAAAGGCTTCTTAACAGCTTCTACCCCCAATCCATAAGACTCCTGAACAGCTAATCAAATGGTTACCCAGATGGCTACCCGTTTTGTACACTGCTGCTACTCTCTGTTTATTTTCTAATTCATAGTCACTTTAACTCTATCTACATGTACATATTATCTCAATTACCTTGACTAACCGGTGCCCCCGCACATTGATTCTGTACTGGTACCCCCTATATATAGCCTCGCTATTGTTATTTTACTGCTGCTGTTTAATTATTTGTTACTTTTTTCTATTTTTTACTTATCTATTACTTAACACTTATTTTTTCTGAAAACTTCTTAAAGCATTGTTGGTTAAGGGCTTGTAAGTAAGCATTTCACTGTAAGGTGTTGTATTCGGCGCATGTGACAAATAACATTTGATTGGATTTGCCAAATTGCTCATTAATGCATCTCCACAGCTCTGGAGAAAGTAACATTTAGTAGAAGCCTGGTGACAAACAGTTCAGGGGAGATGAGAAAGGTTAGCATGGTGTAGATCTCATTTTCCTCCTCCTCTAAGAGAGAGAGGGAAAGAAAGATAGACAATACGAGTGAGAAAGAGAGAGAAAGTTAAAGAGAGACAGAGAAAGTATAACAGAACCCACACCAACCAACCAGTAATCTACCACCCACACCAACCAACCAGTCATCTACCACCCACACCAACCAACCAGTCATCTACCACCCACACCAACCAACCAGTCATCTAGCAACCACCTACACCAACCAGTCATCTAGCAGCCACACCAACCAACCAGTCATCTACCACCCACACCAACCAACCAGTCATCTACCACCCACACCAACCAACCAGCCAGTAATCTACCACCCACCCACACCAACCAGTCATCTACCACCCACACCAACCAACCAGTCATCTACCACCCACACCAACCAACCAGTCATCTAGCAGCCACACCAACCAGTCATCTAGCTGCCACCCACACCAACCAGCCAGTCATCTAGCAGCCACACCAACCAGCCAGTCATCTAGCAGCCACACCAACCAACCAGTCATCTTTCCCCCACACCAACCAGTCATCTAGCAGCCACGTACACCAACCAGTCATCTAGCACCCACACCAACCAGCCAGTCATCTAGCACCCACACCAACCAGTCATCTAGCACCCACACCAACCAGTCATCTAGCAGCCACACCAACCAGTCATCTAGCAGCCACACCAACCAACCACCCACACCAACCAGCCAGTCATCTAGCACCCACACCAACCAGTCATCTAGCAGCCACCTACACCAACCAGTCATCTAGCAGCCACCTACACCAACCAGTCATCTAGCAGCCACCTACACCAACCAGTCATCTAGCACCCACACCAACCAGCCAGTCATCAAGCACCCACACCAACCAGTCATCTAGCACCCACACCAACCAGTCATCTAGCAGCCACCTACACCAACCAGTCATCTAGCAGGCACACCAACCAGTCATCTAGCAGCCACACCAACCACCCACACCAACCAGCCAGTCATCTAGCACCCACACCAACCAGTCATCTAGCAGCCACCTACACCAACCAGATATCTAGCAGCCACCTACACCAACCAGTCATCTAGCAGCCACCTACACCAACCAGTCATCTAGCAGCCACCTACACCAACCAGTCATCTAGCAGCCACACCAACCAGTCATCTAGCAGCCACACCAACCACCCACACCAACCAGCCAGTCATCTAGCACCCACACCAACCAGTCATCTAGCAGCCACCTACACCAACCAGCCAGTCATCTAGCACCCACAACAACCAGTCATCTAGCAGCCACCTACACCAACCAGTCATCTAGCAGCCACCTACACCAACCAGCCAGTCATCTAGCACCCACACCAACCAGTCATCTAGCAGCCACCTACACCAACCAGTCATCTAGCACCCATACAAACCAGTCATCTAGCACCCACACCAACCAACCAGTCATCTAGCACCCACACCAACCAGTCATCTAGCACCCACACCAACCAGTCATCTAGCAGCCACACCAACCAGCCAGTCATCTACCACCCATACCAACCAGTCATCTAGCAGCCACCTACACCAACCAGTCATCTAGCACCCACACCAACCAGCCAGTCATCTACCACCCATACCAACCAGCCACACAACCAGCCACCCACACCAACCAACCAACTACCCACACAACCAGTCATCTAGCAGCCACCCACACCAACCAGTCATCTAGCAGCCAGCCACACCAGTCAGCCAGCCAGCCAGTCATCTAGCATCCAGCCAGCCAGCGGCAGCCCTGCTCTGCTCTGTGTGCCTGTTACCGATGTGATTTCCCTCTGACAGCTGTGAATACTGGGCCCCCTGCACCAGGGCAGCTTTGATCTCTGCCTCTCTGTCACTCAACATTAGTTACCCCTCAGAATGGAGAAACTCTCTCTCCCTCTCTCCATCTGCCTTTAACTCTCTCTCTCTCTCTGCCTCCAACTCTCTCTATCCCTCTGTCTCCAATTCTCTCTTTCTCTCTCTCTCTCTCTATTTGGGTGCACATTTGTGAGTTGGTTGTCAAGGGTACAGTAGCATCATTTGGTGCAAGATGGACCAGAAAGCAGTATTTTGCATTGGCCTTGGTAGGATAGTCAGCCATTGGAACTGATGTCTTCACTTCTAAGGGAACCAATTAACTATCAGTCTCAGTGACTCTACCCAACCTCACATATCTACACCAAACCACACACACTCTTGTCAACGTTCCCAAATTGACTGTACTGGGGCTAATTTCAGGTTTCGTCTGACTTATTTCTCTAATTACAGCTTCCACAGAGCATGCTCTCGCGACAGGCCGTTTCACATTGCCTGGCGCTATGATCTAACCCCAGTATGAACCTTTGACATCAAATATCTTGAACATATAATGAGTAGAGTCTAAAGGTTGTCTGCTGCGTTCAACAGAAAAATCCCACACCTCACAAACCACTTTCTTTTAAGTTTCCTGTCTCTCTTTTGGTCTATGTTGAAGAGTGAAGTCAGTCAGAAAGATGGAGCCAAACATTGCTCACTCAGATATTCAATACCACTTCATGGAATTGCCTTGGGAGGTAGGGGACTCAATTTCAATGTGTAATCCCAATTAATTTCAATGTCTATCATGTCACAAGCAGGAAATAAAAAAGTGTGTTAAACGGTTGGCTTCCATTGAAAAACATTTAGCAGGACGTCTACTGTACACTATATGATTTAACCATCAACATATGTTTACTTCTTCCACTACGGAGCCCCCGCCGTAACTGAAAAATTTGTTTTTCAGATCAACCGTCAAATGTAACCCTCTCGTGTGAAAAGCACCTCACAAAAAGGGCATAGTGCTTTGCCAGCATTGGGGCGGGTGGTTGGGTGTTAGGGAGGGCTATAGATTGTATGGGCGGCAGTAATCCCATTGGCTCTGCAACTCAGCAGGGGAAGCATTGCCTGGATTCTAAATGCTGGGGAGAACGTAAGAAAAAGGCCGTCTAGAAAAAATATTGTTAGAGAAGGCCCTGTGTGAGACAATAAGCCTGCATTGTGTGGCCTCCTCCCACCCATGTCACACTGTACCTCTGGTGTGACATCATTCACTATGGGTTGTCCCTTTAGTCCAGGCTCAGACAAAAGAAGATAAGAGATTTAGCTAAGAATCAGTTGAATATACTTATGTACTGATGCTATCCAGGGGGATGATCTTGATTGTATTAATTTCGTTTATTCATTCATAACACGTTTTGTGTGGTCTTTTTTTCGGGCTGAAAGACCCTCAGACTCAAGTGGTTGTGGTTACTAAAGACAGCAGCAGATCTGAAAAGAGAGGAAAGTATTTACTTTGTATTTAGTTTGAAAAGGTTTCAGGCAATACAAATGAATGAACATGTGGACTTTTACAATACATAGTACTGCCTTTTACAATACACAGTATTTCCTTTTACAGTACTTAGTGCTGCCTTTTACAATACAGGGGCTTGCGAAAGTATTCACCTCCCTTGGCATTTTTCTGATTTTGTTGCCTTACAACCTGGAAATAATATTTGTATTATTTGTGAAACAAATAAGAAATAAGACAACAAAAACAGAAAACTTGAGAGTGCATAACTATTCATCCCCCCAAAGTCAATACTTTGTAAAGCCACCTTTTGCAGCAATTACAGCTACAAGTCTCTTGGGGTATAGCTCTAAAAGCTTGGCACATCTAGCCACTGGGATTTTTGCCCATTCTTCAAGGCAAAACTGCTCCAGCTCCTTCAACTTGGATGGGTTCCACTGGTGTACAGCAATCTTTAAGTCATACCACAGATTCTCAATTGGATTGAGGTCTGGGCTTTGACTAGGCCATTCCAAGACATTTAAATGTTTCCCCTTAAACCACTCGAGCGTTGCTTAAGCAGTATGCTTAGGGTCATTGTCCTGCTGGAAGGTGAACCTCCGTCCCAGTCTCAAATCTCTGGAAGACTGAAACAGGTTTCCCTCAAGAATTTCCATGTATTTAGCGCCATCCATCATTCCTTCAATTCTGACCAGATTCCCAGTCCCTGCCGATGAAAAACATCTCCACAACATGATGCTGCCACCACCATGCTTCACTGTGGGGATGGTATTCTCAGGGTGATGAGAGGTGTTGGGTTTGCACCAGACATAGCGTTTCCTTGATGGCCCAAATGCTCAATTTTAGTCTCATCTGATCAGAGTACCTTCTTCCATATGTTTGGGGAGTCTCCCACATGCCTTTTGGCGAACACCAAACGTGTTTGCTTATTTTTTTCTTAAAGCAATGGCTTTTTTTCTGGCCACTCTTCCGTAAAGCCCAGCTCTGTGGAGTGTACGGCTTAAAGTGGTCCTATGGACAGATACTCCAATCTCCGCTGTGGAGCTTTGCAGCTCCTTCAGGGTTATCTTTGGTCTCTTTCTTGCCTCTCTGATTAATGTCCTCCATGCCTGGTCTGTGAGTTTTGGTGGGCGACCCTCTCTTGGCAGGTTTGTTGTGGTACCATATTCTTAAATTTTTTAATGATGGATTTAATGGTGCTCTCGTGGGATGTTCAAAGTTCTGGATATTTTTTTATAATCCAACCCTGATCTGTACTTCTCCACAACGTTGTCCCTGACCTGTTTGGAGAGCTCCTTGGTCTTCATGGTGCCACTTGCTGGGGGTACCCCTTGCTTAGTGGTGTTGCAGACCCTGGGGCCTTTCAGAACAGGTGTATATATACTGAGATCATGTGACAGATCATGTAAAACTTAGATTACACACAGGTGGACTTTATTTAACTAATTATGTGACGTTTGAAGGTAAGTGTTTGCACCAGATCTTATTTAGTGTCTTCATAGCAAAGGCAGTGAATACATATTCGCGCACCACTTTTCAATTTTTATTATTATTTTTTTTTTTTTTAAACAAGTACTTTTTTTCATTTCACTTCACCAATTTGGATTATTTTGTCTATGTCCATTACATGAAACCCAAATAAAAATCTATTTAAATTACAGGTTGTAATGCAACAAAATAGGAAAAACGCAAAGGGGGATGAATACTTTTGCAAGGCACTGTACATAGTGCTGCCTTTTACAATACATAGTACTGCCTTATGTTTTCAAGCATATTCCAATATTTATTCGATAACTGGTGTTATTATGAACTGTACCATACACTCCCAAGCAGCCTGGTATCATAGAGACAACCTGTTCCTGCTTTGATTCAAAGCCCAGCCTCAGAGCTTGGTAGTAGTGAATTACATTACATTCATCAGTAGACTGGTCCATGATGACACACGCTGTGTGACTCAACAGCACATCTCTCAACAGCGGTCACCTCCAGTGTCTAGACACATTCATTCTCCTTCAACCTGCCTGAACTTCAATGATGCCGTTTTGAATTCAGGGCCAATAAAAGCCAGGTTGGGGAGAGGATAAACGGGAGGTTGGGGGTTCTGGAAGGGGGTTGTGGGGGTTGAACTCTGCAGCCTCCGGTTGTTTATATCCAGATTCATTAGGTCAGTAAAATACAGTCCTCAGCAGGATAAGTGGAATCTCAACCATCAACAGTTTGATTACCACTACCGGGGGGATACACTCAGACAACGGGTTCAAGTTCCCAATGTCAGTGTTTGTAATTCGAACTGCTTGACTCCAGATGAAGTATGTCTGGACTGTTTCCACATGGATGATTTGTCTGTTTATAAATGTATGTCGATTTAATGTTCATATGTGATATTTGTATTTTCTTGTTTTTGTCATTTTTTGGGTTATTTTCAGGAACAGCAGGGGACCATCCTATAACAAACAATAAGACGGTTATAGCAGCGTAGTTGTATCACTAAGATTAGTGTGAGTGGCCTGTTTCGCACACTATGCAGCGGGTCAAGTTCATCGACGATACGAGCCAAGCCGAGCAAATCGTCCATCCCCAGAACGAACCATGCACTGCCTTATGTCATCATGAACGTTTTATGCGTGGAAAAATAACAAGCTGGAAACCCAAGTGCTCAATGTAGAAAAAAAGCTAAACAAAAGGCTTCTGTTGTTACTAAATCAACGTTAATTTGCGACTTGGCAGCCCCTGCTTTAAGGAAGCCTGTGGTAAAAGGGTATTTCTTTCACATTGCTATCTGATGTCCTGGGTGGATTTTGTGTGATCATCTGGCATGACCTTGTAGATCTGAAATCAAGCCGGAACGACTTTCTTGAAAAGACGTCATTGCATATGTCTAACAGTAGATTTCTGTGTATCCAATTGCAAAGATAACAGTGAAGCATAGTTAAACCTTTGTCAAGGAGATACTACATCCGATATTCCCCCTCTGAATCTAAATCTAAGCACAGCTGAACTGGTCAGAGAGAGAGAGAGAGGGAGGTAAAGAGAGAGAGAGGGGGGGGGGGGGTAAAGAGAGAGAGCGAGAGCGAGAGCGAGAGAGGGAGATAAAGATAGAGGGAGATAAACAAGAGAGATGGAGATAAAGAGAGAGAGAGGGAGACAAAGAGAGAGAGAGAAAGAGATGGAGATAAAGAGAGAGCGAGAGATAGATAAAGAGAGAGAGAGGGAGATAAAGGGAGAGAGGGGGAGAAAATGGCACGCTTAAAAAGAAAGTCACATTCATGAAGGGGGGAACCATTCCTGCATATTCTAAAATGAAATGAAAAATGTTATTCTCTGTGGCAACAGGCCCATTTCAGGATGTAAGGCTAAGGTATAAGAAACAGGTGAAGACCAAGAAACCAGGCCCGTTTTGGGTTTGGAGGGAATACATCATGCAGGTTCATCTGACATGGTGTTGATGACTCCGTGTGACTTGTCAATTGGCCCTGAACGACCTGAACGTCACTTGAGCACTAGTACAGCTATTACTGTAACTATGCCTACATGAAACAAGGCCTCGACTTGATACAATGAGCAATCTGAGAGGCACCACATTTGTCATCATTTGGTTGGAGATTAATATGTGTCTCGATGCATCACTGACATGTGTTCCCTGTCTGAACTCTGACCCTGTCTGAACCCCGGCCCTGTCTGAACCACGACCCTATCTGTGTAGTGTCCAGTTACTGTATCTTTATGTGTATGTGTGTGTGCGTGCGTGCCTGCGTGTGTGTGCGTGTGCGTGTGTGTGTGCGTGCGTGCCTGCGTGTGTGTGCGTGTGTGTGTGTGCGTGCGCGCATGCATGTGTGTGTGTGTGTGGAGAGAGAGAGAGAGAGTATACTGAGATAAGAGAGAGGTGATGTTACAGTAGGTGCTAGTACAGGTCAGAGACTAGTCAAACACACTGGACAAATAGCCCAGGGTCATATTCGTTTACACTTCAGAGAGAGCAAACGGCTATGATTTTCTTACAACCAAACTGCCAGAAGGAGAAAATAAGACATTTCTGGCACATCAGAGAATCAACTGAGTAATGAGGTATGTCTTGCAACTCAAGATTATCTTAAATACTAATAATCTATAATAATACTATAATAATAATAATCCTTTAAATTGTATCAGCATGACATCATTGCGAAGGCCCTAACTTAAAATCAAGAACATTGTTATTGAAAGTGTTTTCTTGGGAACTAGATCGTGTTATTGTTCCATTAGGGTGGCCTTTATTTGGAAATCAGACCAGTCTTGTGCAGTTAGTGTAAATGTGAGTATTCTGTGTTCAAATCGCCTCAACAACACACGCTTTATTAGCCTTCCTTCATCAGATGGTTTCAAAAGGTTTTATAGAAGTCAGGATGAAGCCGAAACAAGGCTCATGGGTTGGAAAATAAGACCTGCATGTGTGCTTGAATACGCATGTAGTTCTTCAAAAAGATGAAATTGTCTGGCTCTAGACCTGCATTTAATCAAACCCTCAACATGACTGATGAGTTAAAACCAAGAAAAAATAAATTAGCTGGAATTCATAGGATAAAAAAAAAGCTCTCTAAATAAATGAAACCTGCACTTGATTACATCAAGTAATGAGATGTTTTTTTGTCAACCGTATTTTTACGAGCTGAATAAATAGCTCTCTCGGAGGGAAGGCTAGCTACATTGGCCAATCTCTGGCATAGTGAAATCTGAATCATTACAGTAGCTAAATGATTTTGGGCAATCAGCAATGGAAGATTATTTCCCTTTTGGTTGGACTCTCTGAGACTTCACCTCTATCTGAGGGAAGGTGAGGGGCACACAAGGTTCATAATATGGAGTAAACAAAAAAAACGTTTTTACAACTTGCTCGTAAAAGACTACTTAAATTCAATATTTGTTTTTCTCTCTTAATAAGAGAACTAGAGTGTAAACAAGCCAGCCAATTCTAAAGCTTCTCAGTTAACTACTTATCGCATGTCTATTACTCTGTCCACACAACTTTCCACAACAGTATTTTCCACTTTGTGATAACCACAGAAAGAAACCACCAACATACATGCATATACTGAAGTAATTGACGGTAATAGAACAACTGTTGATTAGCTTTGCAGCAGTGCAGTAGTGAGTGTTTTATTTATAGTTGTTGGCTCTATAGTTGGAACAGTGGGTCTTTGTCTGCAGACAGAATGGTGCTCCCCATGGGTACACCACAGGATCCCAGCTCTCACAGGCACAGGGAAACTATACATTGGAATACTTGACCTCCTATGAATGTTTTATTAGCTAGGGGAGTGAGTAAAAAAAAAAAATCACCCGCCCCCAACACACACACACACACACACACACACACACACACACACACACACACACACACACACACACACACACACACACACACACACACACACACACACACACGGTCTTCAAACTTAATGAGTAGTGCCTGAATGCAGCATCTACAGTAATGCTCTAGTTGACTTGTGAGGGTAAGGGAAGGGGTGCGGGAATTGGATAGGGAGAGGTGTGAATCATGCTTAGCCCCTTATAATATGATCACTCTTTTGTTGCTGAGAATTTTCCTACACAGCAGGAAATGTACACTTGTAGTGTATTCAAGGTTTAAAAAGGATTCTAAAGTTTGCAATTTCTACTTTAAAATGTCAGACTTGATTTGTCCTAAATAAAAATAGATCAATCCCTATTAAAAATGTATTTGAATTCTAATCCACATAATAATTCACATTTACTGTTGCTGCAGGATGATTTTTGTGCTGTGGCAAACTGGCTCAAATTAAGATCTGTAGTGCTCTCACTGCTATGGAAATACAGTTTATCAAAATGAAATAGAAGGACGCAGAGATTTTTTTCTTCTTCTCCAAACAGAGGTTTCAAATCCAAGTAATATCCCAGATGCAAGGTTAAGAACTGGGATCTCTTCACTCATTGGCTTCTGTTCTATGAAGTATGGCTCTTGAGCTGTACAGCTCTATGTCTTGAGATATTAATAAAGTGTAAGAATTACTTTCCCAAGTGCTCATTCAAATAAAACACTATATTCCCCTTTCTGGTTTGAAATGGAGCTCATTCGTGCACAGGGGATATGTTTGAAGAGCTCTGCAGGTTTTACTTTGAAGGCCTTCACATCAAGGTGATGGGGGATTTTCCCTCCAATGGATCACTGTCTTAGTGGGATTTTGGTCTTCACTTTGAGGTGGTGTATTATTCGTTTGAGGGGTGAAAACTTAGATTATTACTGAATCACCCGCTGAGGATTCCCTTACGGCTGCCCATTTAACCAGCGCTTGTCATAGCTTGGACCACAGTGCCGAGATACAGGAGTGCGAGCCAACTTCCTTCCCCCGTGATGAGATTACTTTAGGAAAACTTCCAGAATCTTCTCCTCTCCCATGGCACACCTACCTCCGTTGTGCACAAATAGACGTACAAGTTCTGCTCCGAGGTTATGGAAGTCTTCATACAGAGAATTGAACCATCTTCTTGACAGACTTGTGCAAATAAAGTCTGCAAAAGCGTTTGCAAATATTCTGCCTCACATCTTCATTTTCAAATGTGCTCTGCAGACGTCGTTAACAATTCATAGCCCCAGGCCTTGCTCCGGAGTTGCATGTCCCAGCACCTGTTTGAAGTGTTTGGTAGCCAGTCTGTGTTTCTTCGGGGGTTTGCCTTGCTCTTTCATGTATTTTAGTCATGTCTATCACCTTAAACTTAATTAGCTGCGCACACACACAAAACTTTGTGAGGTGCTGTTGAGACAGATAAGACCTGTGTGGAAAGCAAATGGACAGATAATGAAGCAAAAATGAGATGTGCTCTGAAGCTGTGGGTTATATGACAAGGTTTTGTGAGCTGTCTCCAAAACAATTGCAGTGTTGCATGTCCAGGAGCTCAACCAGCCGACCTGCTACCGCGTGTATGGCTTATTTGATTTTATTAGGATCCCCATTAGCGGACGCCAATGGCTACAGCCAGTCTTCCTGGGGTCCGACACACAACAAAAAAGACATTACAGACTAAAATACTTTACAATTGACATACATTTAAAACATTAACGAAGACATTGCAGACTTACATACACTGAGTGTACACAACATTAAGAACACCCTCCTAATATTGAGTTGCACACCCCCAGTTTTTTGCCCTCAGAACAGCCTCAATTCATCAGGGCATGGACCCTACAAGATATCGAAAGCGTTCCACAGGGATGCTGGCCCATGTTGACTCCAATGCTTCCCACAGTTGTGTCAAGTTGGCTGGATGTTCTTTGGGTTGTGGATCCTTCTTGATACACACGGGAAACTGTTGAGCGTGAAAAACCCAGCAGCGGTGCAGTTGTTGACACAAACCGGTGCACCTGGCACCTACTACCAAACCCCGTTCAAAGGCCCTTAAATCTTTTGTCTTGCCCATTCACCCTCTGAATGGCACACATACACAATCCATGTCTCAACTGTCTCAAGGCTTAAAAATCCGTCTTTAATCTGTCCCCTACCCCTTCATCTACTCTGTTTGAAGTGGATTTACTAAGTGACATCAACAAGGGATCATAGCTTTCACCTGGATTCTCCTTGTCAGCCTGTCATCGATAGAGCAGGTAATCAGAATGTTTTGTACACTCAGTGTATATAAAAAAGACACACATTTGCACAAAAAAGACACAAAGTATACAATAAATAAATAATACTACTAATAATAAAGCTAAAGAATTGTGCAAGACAGAGGGAGTTAAATTTAATTTTGCCATGGGGGCAGACCAGAGGAGGCTGATGAGAGAAGCTATAGGAGGACAGGCTCATTGTAATGGCTGGGATGGAATTAATGGAACTGAGCCAAACATGTGGTTTCCATATGTTTGATATGTTTGATACCGTTCCATTAATTCCATTCCAGCCATTACAACGAGCCCTTCCTCCTATAGCTCCTCCCACCAGCTTCCTCTGGGGCAGACATGTCGTCATAATCACCAATGGCATTCAAGTCAGCACCAACAATGACCTGCGGTCAATATACAGTATTTGCACATTCGTGAGCTATAAAAAAATCTCACTAAGATCTTTTGGAAACTTAAAGTGTCACTGTTTATTGCACTATGAACAGTAGGCGTATACTCTTTGTGTGTGTATTGCATGTATGTATGAGTGTATTTATTTGTGTACGGTGTGTGTGTGTGCAAATGTGGAAATATGGTTGTTGTCTTCTGTACCGTGCAGTTGGCTGGACAGCGAGATCTCTGTTGCTCAGACTAAGGTGTGTCTTGCCCGCTGAGGAGTTGTCTAGGCAAGAGCTAGAACTTGTCCTGGGATCACGCTGTCAGGCCATCACACTTCAGACTCAAAGCAACTGTACTGTGAACAACTGTTCAGAAAAGGATGTTATAGAAAGGGATGTACAGTGGGTTTTACTGATCATATGGGGACTAAAGTAAACCCCTGAGCAGTGTGTGTATCCCATCTTAAGATAGCAGAGACAAGTTTTGGAAGCTTAGAAGTCTTCAAGGACCTTGATGAAAGACCTCAGGCAGCCAATAAGCATGCACGCACACACACTCACAAACACACCAAGCTCTTACTTTACAACCTTTAACTAAACAATTGCAAAGTGGAGGCGACATTTTTACAAGTTGTTCCAGCAGGGAAGCATGCTAATTTCAGCTAATTTACTTGTATTCCGCTATTCTCGCACTTTATAGAGCTGAATGTAGTGGAAAACGGTTATTTTGACAGCTTTGGAACCAACGCAAAACAATCAATTGAACTTTATTCTCTACCGTTCTAGTTTGTTAGGAGGAATAACTAGCAGACATATAATGTTGTGAACCCAGGTTATGGTGACATCGTACAGAACAGGATTTCCCAAACTCGGTCTCGGGGCCACCCCAGGTACACTTTTGCATTTTGCCCTAGCACTACATAGCTGACTCAAATAATCAAAGGTTGATGGTGAGTTGGTTATTTGAGTCAGCTGTGTAGTGGTAGGACAAAAAAAAAAATGTGTACCCGGGGGGGCCCAGGACCGAGTTTGGGAAACCCTGCTATAGCACGTCTTTCACTCTTTTCAGGGTATAGTTACACAGCTGCCTTATAAAACCAACCTCTTCCTCACTTTGCATTTTGTCTGTTGGCTATAAAGATATCCTTTAACTAGACTCCTCATCTCCTGTTAAATAATCCTTATTCCACCAGTGGACCACTCTGCTACAAGGACACTACAAGCACGTCTGAGCATTAACCTCCACGGATCGGTGTCCCTAAACCGGGACAGTTGTTGCTCAATGGAGCATTAACATAAAAGCTATGGAAGTGTAGCTGGGGCCATGAGTGTTTTCTAATCACATGACCTGGCCCGGATAAACTCAGGGCCCTAAGTATGTATGGCCAATCTCTTTCCTGTCATGATCTTATCACTGCTATAGCCTACAGGAGTGTCTCAACCTGGCTCCAAGAGCAAATTAGCCCAGTGAAGCAGGCCCTCCCGTCTTCCATAAGCTTGACATTCACCAGGCTGTTTTGACGAACACTGACCATGTAAAATGGAACCAATACGCAACTGTAGAAGTATTTCTGTCCGTATTATCTACCAATGGAGGAAAGCATAATATGTCAGGATTTACTGATGTTGTCAATCCAGAGTGAACGAGGTTTGTAGCTACTGGCAGCAGATGTCCCTCTGTGAGTGAAAAGAGTCACGTTGGAGCTCTCTTTACCCAAATAAGTGGTCATGACTACTGGGTGGGGGATTGGTCAACTCACCAAATATCATCCAAGAGGCCAAATCCTTCATCGTGGAGTTTCCACTTCAATATGTCTGTCAAAAATTCAAGTGGTTCTCATAATTTGAGCCTTTCCTGTTTCGGGGCCAGCCATCAGGGTGGGTGAGTGCTTAACATTGGGACCTTTAAAGATGGCTGTATGGAACTGACTGTGCATAAAGCTGTCCTTCATAAGGGATACTGCAGTACACCCAAACAAATGCACCGATCAATATGACATTTGTTACCAAGCCACCAAAGCACAGCTTATGGAATGGGAGTATGTAATCGGAAGACAAAAACGATTTGGAGCAGTTTTTGTCGAGCAGCGGGGGTGTGTCTGTGTTGTGGGAGGTGTGCCAACGACCACGGTGTTAGTTGGGGCTGTAGTGGGCCCATGACCACCCATGCTCTGGGAGAGACAAAGTGTGTGTGTGTGTGTGTGGTGTGTGTGTATGTGTGTTGCCTGAATAACAACAGCACACAAAGCCCTGTCCCCCCCTGCTGTGCCGCCTGTGAAAGTCAGCTGCTAATGGCCCCATATTGAACATATAAATACCATTCCATAAATGATTAGCCACACCAGCTAACGAATGGCTGTGGTTTCCTCCATAGGAGGAAGGTGTAGCCAAACAATAAACAACATGGTGTTTTATGAACGTCCCCTCATTGAATCGTTTCTACATCAGCAAAATGCTGGCTATAGCATTGTAATGGTCAGGCTAAAGTGTGTATTTTTCCTTTTGTTCGACTGAACGGATGAAAACATTTACTGTAAACTCTCTCTCTTTCTCACACAACCCCCTTAACCCCGCCATGCTGGATGTGTCCAAAAAGTTGCTTGGAGCCATGAAAGTCTTTACTCAAAACCAATGTTGAAAATAGTTCAGCCAAATAGACAACAATACTGACCATAAACGCTGGAAAACCCGGAATGACTTGGAAACCCCTCGGATCATAATGGCGTGTGGTTAATATATTACTATTGACCTTTGGGTTGGACTGAGTAATATCTATTCAATATTTATCCTCCTCCACCATTTTCATAGTGAAAGAAACCACAAGCCTCTGCGATTCATTCTTTTTCTTTTAAGAAAATAAAGTACGGAGATAGATTGGTGCCAGAATTATTGTAAATACACAGCATACAAGTCAATGTGTACCATGATCTGTAAAATACAAAGAAAATCACAAATCTATCTCCATAATAAATGCCTAACCTTTGACCAACATCGATATGTCTTTTCTATAGCTCACATGTTCTATCTCTTCACTGGTTATTCCTTTGGGAGCAAAGTCTCAGACTGAAATCCAAATATTCCTAAAGGTACTGTTTCTGTGGAAACAAAATATCAATTTGTTTGACGTCTGATTAACAAAATGATGATGAAACTCCACACACAGGCACCTGGAGAAGGCACGGAATTCATCATCATGAGAAAAGGACTTGACACATTTCTCCTGAAATGATAGCAGAATCAGCATATTCAGAGTCATTTTTCTCTTGGCAAGGAGACATCACCGTAAGTGAAGCCGAGTTGCAACTGTCATCAAAGCCAGAGGGTGGAATCTAGTTAGTGAGAATAATGGTGTCCTTAGCATTGGCAGATGGAAGAGAGACTTGCCAATGGAAGGTATACTCATATCCTCGGCTCCGTGGTCATTGTCGCAGGAGCAGTCATGGAAATATAATATTTTATTATCGCCCGCAATTTTGGGAACTTCACACGAGGTTCAGAAGACAGCAAGAGTGGGTAATTATTGTGAGTGTTCAAGCCAAGCACTTTGCTCTTAAAAGTAGGACACATTTTGCATGCTAGCAGGACGGAGGAAATAGGATTCCGAGTGTAAAACGGACAGACACTGCAGTCTCTCAGCACTCTGTCCTCTTGATGCTATTATTTGTGTTGTTCTTGGACTCCTGGAAACTGCTGTAGGCCCAGGAAAGATCGCCATTGACATGTAATTATTCATCAACAAAACAATTCATTTCCAAATGAGTTTGTCATAGAAATTCTCTCAGAACCATTCCTGTGGAAGAAGAGCTATGAAGATTTGTTCACATCTTCACATTTAGGTCTGCAGTATATACAACAATTGCAAACAAGTGTAAAATAATCTCACTTTAATCAATGTGAAAGAGTTGCCCTCCTCACCGGCCTAAATGATCCAACCCTATTGCAGTGAGTCTTCAGGTGCACAATTAACGTTTGGGAATGGTATATTGGTATATTGGTATATATAGACGGGTATATTCCTAGCACAGTGGCCAGCCCCGGGGAGAAATGTAGTTGATGATGTTCAGTCAGTAAAACGGAATGGCTTGCCTCTTTAAAGGTGCAATCTGCAGTTGCTGCATCCATATTTTTTCACTTAATTCTTGATTCTTGAAGAACATAACGTATATTCATGAGCTTAGTTCAATTGTCACACCCCATTCGAACCCAAAACACAAAGTTGTTTTACTCCATTGTTTGTAAACAAAGTAAATGTGAACTGACACTGCATAGCATCAAAACATGGTAAACATGATAGTTGAGAGTGGTTACATTTCTACAGCCCCGTCCCTCAGCTTTTTACCAAAATGTTGTTGTGCAGAACGGTTTGTTATTGTTTCAACTGCGATTGCCCCTTTCACTTCATCCAGTAAGCATATTAACATTGCTTCCTCTTCTATGGTAATAGTGGGACTGTACACTGAACAAAAATATAAACGCAACATGCAACAATTTCAAAGATTTCACTGAGTTAACAGTTCATATAAGAAAATCAGTAAATTGAAATAAATGAATGAAGCCCTAATCGATGGATTTCACATGACTGGGAATACAGATATGCATCTGTTGGTCACAAATACCTTTAAAAAAAGATATGGGCGTGGATCAGAAAACCAGTCAGTATCTTCTTCAGTGGCTGTGCGAAGTTGATGGATATTAGCAGGAACAGGAGCACGTTGTCGTACACGTTGATCCAGAGCATCCCAAACATGTCTGGTGAGTATATAGGCCACGGAAGAGCTGGGACATTTTCAGCTTCCAGGTATTGTGTACAGATCCTTGCAACATGGGGCCGTGCACTATCATGCTGAAACATGGGGTGATAGCGACGGATGAATGGCACGACAATGGGCCTCGGGATCTTATCACGGTATCTCTGTGCATTCAAATTGTCATCGATATAATGCAATTGTGTTCGTTGTCCATTGCGTATGTCTGCCCATACCATAACCCCACATCCACCATGGGTGTTTAATCAGCTTCTTGATATGCCACACCTGTCAGGTGGATGGATTATCTTGGCAAAGGAGAAATGCTCACTACCAGGGATGTAAACACATTTGTGCACAACATTTGAGAGAAATAAGCTTTTTGTGCATATAGAACATTTGTAGCTCATGAAACACTTTACGTGTTGCGTTTATACACTGCTCAAAAAAATAAAGGGAACACTTAAACAACACAATGTAACTCCAAGTCAATCACACTTCTGTGAAATCAAACTGTCCACTTAGGAAGCTTTTTTTTTTTTTTTTTTTGTGGCCTGCTGGAGGTCATTTTGCAGGGCGCTGGCAGTGCACCTCCTTGCACAAAGGCGGAGGTAGTGGTCCTGCTGCTGGGTTGTTGCCCTCCTACGGCCTCCTCCACGTCTCCTGATGTACTGGCCTGTCTCCTGGTAGCGCCTCCATGCTCTGGACACTACGCTGACAGACACAGCAAACCTTTTTGCCACAGCTCGCATTGATGTGCCATCCTGGATGAACTGCACTACCTGAGCCACTTGTGTGGGTTGTAGACTCCGTCTCATGCTACCACTAGAGTGAGAGCACCGCCAGCATTCAAAAGTGACCAAAACATCAGCCAGGAAGCATAGGAACTGAGAAGTGGTCTGTGATCACCACCTGCAGAATCACTCCTTTTTTGGGGGTGTCTTGCTAATTGCCTATAATTTCCACCTTTTGTCTATTCCATTTGCACAACAGCATGTGAAATTTATTGTCAATCAGTGTTGCTTCCTAAGTGGACAGTTTGATTTCACAGAAGTGTGATTGACTTGGAGTTACATTGTGTTGTTTAAGTGTTCCCTTTATTTTTTTGAGCAGTGTATTTTTCTTCAGTATATATGTTAGTATTTACAAATGTTATCATCATAGTGTCATATCTCTCCTCCTCTTTTCTATTTGCGACATGCGGAATGTCATGTACTTATTTACCTTATAGCCTGTGGGCACGGCCCAATAATGCACATTCCTCACGCTTGCTGTTTAACCAATGGGCTCACAATGATCACCTTCCTCTCTCTCTCAACCAATGGGCGTAAATCTTGGGATGTATTTATGTCAACTTACCCTTGTTCTCTCACTTGCTGTTTCCAGCAACCACCTCCCCACCACCACCAGCTTAAGGCCTGTCATCAAACTCCTTTTTCCCAGCAGGGGGGTCTCTGGCACCGAAGATCATTCCTATTTTAATGCATTTTCATATTGCACTTAGTCTCGGTTGTTCATTCAGTTAGCCTTTCCTCGAATGAACTGAGAAACAGAATCTTATTTCGACAGTTCTCCCTGGACCTCTGGCCCTCCATGGTTAACCACTGCTGCTATCTGATGGTGAGTCTGCTGTGGTAATGGATAAGGGCCCCTGGTCCTTGGCAGACTGACTGTACAGTACTGTGCTGTATTGTACACCCAGCAGACGAGGATCACTAGCACCATCTATTGGTTTATACATAGTGACCCTGGATATGTACCTCTCACACACACACACACACACACACACACACACACACACACACACACACACACACACACACACACACACACACACACACACACACACACACACACACACACACACACACACACACAATTTGTGAGGTAGATCATGCTACAGTAAATTACTATGATGCAATAAAGAATTCCAATTATATGAATTATTCTATCCGGTTGAACATGACTTATGACATAACATACAATGGAGTTACGGGGGTCCCAAATGACTGGTTTCACTCTTCTGTCATGATTCAATCTCCTGTCATGTGCTCCTACAAAGTCAACAAAGATTTCTGTAAGCAAAGAAAGTATCTAAAAGTCGGACATGAATCTCAGTGCATCACCCATCTCCTCCTTTTATGTTGGGGACCTTCACCAGCATGTCACCTAAGATATTTCAGTATGAAGATATGTAGAAACTGCTTCTCCAATAGAAATCCCTGATCACGCTTGTAGGTGATGTAATGGCGACGTTGGCTAGCTAAGCTCATGCGTAGAAACACGTCATCGGGTCTAAAGGTTGTCTCGCGCTGAACTGCACACGTGCAGGCCGTCAAATCAAAGTCAGTCCTTCGATGTAAAGTTGTTTTTGTCCGTTTTTCACTTTCACACGGTTGGAGTAATAACATGTTCAACTACTTAAGACGTTGACTCGTATCTAGGTTGTGCCTTTAGATTTGGAGAAAATGAACAACTAAGGAAGAATGTTTCACTTCTCTCATTGACTTCTCAAACCTCAGTCTGGTCTGCCGAGACTGCTTCACAAGCATTCCCGGAAGTCTTTCGATGTTGGGCCTCTGGGTTTAGAAACTCTGTGATGTCACCGAGGATCAGCTCCATGAGCTGTTCAGTTCCGTCGGCCCATTATACTCGATTCGAAGGGACATCACCTGCCGATTGCTGGAATATGTTTATGTCAACAACTATCAGCCAGCCAATTCTGAGTGAGCCCCGATCGAGTTCAACTATGAGATGTTTGAAGGAAGAACTCTGCTTATCATATCGTCTCAGCCTAACCCCCTGAGGAAGAGCGGGGTGGGTAATGAGAAAAAAGTGGTTATTGGGCACTTTAAGTCTCGCAAAGAGCGTGAAGCGGAAATTGGAGCCAAGGCCATTAACCTGTTCATCAAAATGTTGGTTCAGAAATGGATGAACATTTCCCAAGCCCCAGATGCCATCTCAGCTGATGGCCACCCAGTTCTTGGTCAAGCGACCTAGCAAGAAGTATGAACGCCCTGCCTTCTGCAGAGGCAGTATCACCGTAAACGCTTCGTGGCCAATGCAGATGTTGGATTGTCCATGCAGCGCCTTTCAGGTGGGGGAGGCAGTGGTGCTGCTGCATGCCCACCAAAAAGGAAATACATCTGTCAACTCTGTTGGAACTTGAAGCCCAGCATGGGACTGAGAGCCTTGAAATGTGCTTAACATTGAAAAGCATAAAAAACAACACTGAAATGGTCTGCAAGATAAAGTATTTCTGTATTTGCAAAGTTTTTTTTGTTTGTTTGTATTTGGCCAAGTCTAGATAAAGATAAGTTCAATCTGATCGAAATTTGAAAGTTGATTAAACAAAAAAGGTTGAGGTTTGAGATAATGTGAATATGAGAAAATTCCTTTATTTATTTTACTGTGTCTGTGCACAGAATATCAAATTGTATGTAAAGAGACAAGCTGGGCATTTAAAATAGCTGGCTGTAATAAAATGGCAAAAATCCCACTCACGAACGCATCAATGGAGGCTGCTAAGGGGAGGACGGCTCATAATAATGTCTGGAACGGCGATAATTGGAATGGCATCAAACACATAGAAACCATGGAAACCATGTGTTTGATACCATTCCACTGATTCCGCTCCAGCTATTACCAAGAACCCATCGTCCCCAATTAAGGTGCCACCAACCTCCTGTGGCACGCAGACACACAGATCAAATCAAATCAAAGTTTATTTGTCACGTGCGCCGAATACAACAGTGAAATACTTACTTACAGGGTCTAACCAATAGTTCAAAAAAGGTGTTAGGTGAACAATAGGTAAGTAAAGAAATAAAACAACAGTAAAAAGACAGGCTATATACAGTAGCGAGGCTATAAAAGTAGCGAGGCTACATACAGACACCGGTTAGTCAGGCTGATTGAGGTAGTATGTACATGTAGATATGGTTAAAGTGACTATGCATATATGGTGAACAGAGAGTAGCAGTAGTGTAAGAGGGGTTGGCGGGTGGTGGGTGGCGGGACACAATGCAGATAGTCCGGTTAGCCAATGTGCAGGAGCACTGGTTGGTCGGCCCAATTGAGGTAGTATGTACATGAATGTATAGTTAAAGTGACTATGCATATATGATAAACAGAGAGTAGCAGCAGTGTAAAAATAGTGGCTGGGGGGAGGGGTTGGGAGGGGCACACAATGCAAATAGTCCGGGTAGCCATTTGATTACCTGTTCAGGAGTCTTATGGCTTGGGGTAAAAACTGTTGAGAAGCCTTTTTGTCCTAGACTTACCACTTACCATGCGGTAGTAGAGAGTCAGTCTAACAGTCTATGACTGGGGTGGCTGGGGTCTTTGACAATTTTTAGGGCCTTCCTCTGACATCCCCTGGTGTAGAGGTCCTGGATGGCAGGCAGCTTAGCCCCAGTGATGTACTGGGCCGTACGCACTACCCTCTGTAGAGCCTTGCGGTCAGAGGCCGAGCAGTTGCCGTACCAGGCAGTGATGCAACCGGTCAGGATGCTCTCGATGTTGCAGCTGTAGAACCTTTTGAGGATCTCAGGACCCATGCCAAGTCTTTTTAGTTTCCTGAGGGGGAATAGGCTTTGTCGTGCCCTCTTCACGACTGTCTTGGTGTGTTTGGACCATTCTAGTTTATTGTTGATGTGGACACCAAGGAACTTGAAGCTCTCAACCTGCTCCACTACAGCCCCGTCGATGAGAATGGGGGCGTGCTCGGTCCTCCTTTTCCTGTAGTTCACAATCATCTCCTTAGTCTTGGTTACGTTGAGGGATAGGTTGTTATTCTGGCACCACACGGTCAGGTCTCTGACCTCCTCCCTATAGGCTGTCTCGTCGTTGTCGGTGATCAGGCCTACCACTGTTGTGTCGTCTGCAAACTTAATGATGGTGTTGGAATCGTGCCTGGCCATGCAGTCGTGGGTGAACAGGGAGTACAGGAGGGGACTGAGCATGCACCCCTGTGGAGCTCCAGTGTTGAGGATCAGCGTGGCAGATGTGTTGCTACCTACCCTCACCACCTGGGGGCAGCCCGTCAGGAAGTCCTGGATCCAGTTGCAGAGGGAGGTGTTTAGTCCCAGGATCCTTAGCTTAGTGATGAGCTTTGAGTGCACTATGGTGTTGAACGCTGAGCTGTAGTCAATGAATAGCATTCTCACATAAGTGTTCCTTTTTTCCAGGTGGGAAAGGGCAGTGTGGAATGCAATAGAGATTGCATCATCTGTGGATCTGTTTGGTCGGTATGCAAATTGGAGTGGGTCTAGGTTTTCTGGGATGATGGTGTTGATGTGAGCCATTACCAATCTTTCAAAGCACTTCAAGGCTACGGACGTGAGTGCTACGGGTCTGTTGTCATTTAGGCAGGTTGCCTTTGTATTCTTGGGCACAGGGACTATGGTGGTCTGCTTGAAACATGTTGGTATTACAGACTCAATCAGGGACATGTTGAAAATGTCAGTGAAGACACCTGCCAGTTGGTCAGCACATGCCCGGAGCACACGTCCTGGTAATCCGTCTGGCCCCGCAGCCTTGAGTATATTGACCTGTTTAAAGGTCTTACTCACGTCAGCTATGGAGAGCGTGATCACACAGTCGTCCGAACAGCTGATGCTCTCATGCATGCCTCAGTGTTGCTTGCCTCAAAGCGAGCATAAAAGTGATTTAGCTCGTCTGGTAGGCTCGTGTCACTGGGCAGCTCGTGGCTGTGCTTCCCTTTGTAGTCTGTAATAGTTTGCAAGCCCTGCCACATAAGACGAGCGTCGGAGCCGGTGTAGTATTATTCAATCTTAGCCCTGTATTGGCGCTTTGCGTGTTTGATGGTTCGTCGCAGGGCAAAGCAGGATTTCTTGTAAGCTTCCGGGTTAGAGTCCCGCACCTTTAAAGCAGAAGCTCTACCCTTTAGCTCAGTGCGAATGTTGCCTGTAATCCATGGCTTCTGGTTGGGGTTTGTACGTACAGTCACTGTGGGGACGACGTCCTCGATGCACTTATTGATAAAGCCAGTGACTGATGTGGTGTACTCCTCAATGCCATCGGAAGAATCCCGGAACATGTTCCAGTCTGTGATAGCAAAACAGTCCTGTAGTTTAGCATCTGCTTCATCTGACCACTTTTTTATAGACCAAGTCACTGGTGCTTCCTGCTTTAATTTTTTTTGCTTGTAAGCAGGAATCAGGAGGATGGAATTATGGTCAGATTTACCAAATGGAGGGCGAGGGAGAGTTTTGTAGCGTCTCTGTGTGTGGAGTACAGGTGATCTAGAATTTTTTCCCGTCTGGTTGCACATTGAACATGTTGATAGAAATTTGGTAGAACCGATTTAAGTTTCCCTGCATTAAAGTCTCCGGCCACAGGGAGCGCCGCCTCTGGGTGAATGGTTTCCTGTTTGCTTATTTCCTTATACAGCTGACTGAGCGCGGTCTTAGTGGCAGTATCTGTCTGTGGTGGTAAACAAACAGCCACGAAAAGTATAGCTTGTCCCATGATTCCTGCCACTACATAATGAGACTCCTCCCCCTCTATTTACATAACCACAGCAGAGGAATAATAGCCGTCCATGCATGGACTCTAACAGTAGACAGTAACACTATGAAACTGAACTGTCTATCACACAGTGCCAGAGGACTTTACAGTAATATGCTATGCCTGCCTACATTGATTGGTCGTGAGCAGTTGTTGAGTGGTTAGCTCAGTTTAAACATGTACTATGAGTGTGAATGCACTGCTGACATCTGGTGGAAAACACTTGTGTTGACAGTGATTGATTCACGTCGTCTGCCTCCTCCACTCAGGATGTTGGGGCTTTCTGCATGGCTGGATCCAGGTGGAGACAATGTGACCCCAGAGGTCAACTCCGATTAGCCACATTTCCTCGTGTAGCTCTGACAGCACTCTGATACTCACCCACCCGCTCTCATTCATCAGTGTTTCATTACATGGACGGCCTGATGATTTATATTATATGACCATCGTAAAGACCAGGGTACTTGCCACCCAAAAACAGCCCCAATGGAAACCAGCATGAATCTTTATGGGTACAAATATACATTTGGTCGTACTATGCTGAGAGATGGACAGATACAGAGCTAGAATTTACAGTTCTGGCATGCCCTGCTTCTTGTCCTGGGGGAAGCATTAGAGGAGGAGAGAGGGAGCGAGGGAGCGAGGGAGCGCTGGAGGAAGGATTTAAAGGATTCTTTGAGCTCAATACCATTATCTTAAAGTCAAATAAAAGGGGCCTGGACTGAAGCTCCGAGGCGTTGTTAAATTTCTTCTCTTCTCCTCTCCTCTCTGAGCTTCCCTGAGGCTCTCGTGTTTCTGATCGGAGGAAAAACAATGTCTTTAATTTGACTTTGCTTGTTTGGATTCCGGTTCTCAGGGTTTGACGTTCAGAGGCAGAGAGAGAGAGAGTGAGGTCTTGTAAAAGCAGTGTTGGAGGGCTGTGGTCTCACTGCATTTCACGCAGGCTGATATTAACGGCTCAGTGTGGAGGCCCACGATTTGTCTGTTTACTTTGGCCACGACCCTGGGTGGTAATACCCTGCAGCGATGGTATAGAACCTAGAGGGTATGGTGGAAGAGAGCACACGCAGTGGATGGCGGATGGAAATGACCAGCTGAGGCCTGCCTGGGGATTACATGTTTTTTGGTTGTGCTATGCTGCCTGGGAGGGTCCCCGTGAATGAAAGTGACATGGCATCCTCGTTGCATAGTGTTATTTCACTGATCTGACTGAACGTGAATTGTCATTATGTTGAAATGATTTGTGTTCTCTCTCTCTCTCCACCTCTTTCTCTTCATACTGTAAAATGAAAACAGCCACCTTGATTCATTTCCTTCGCACTTTTTCTCATATAATCCTGGACTGGTCTGTGAGGATACACACCATATGGCGGCAATGGAGCATGTTTTATATAACTGGAAGTTCGCCCCATTAACCCAGTATTTTAAAGTCCCCATGCAATGCTCTACTGTACTAGGCTTCCTGTGTCAAGGTGAGAATCAACACTCAACTCTAACATCTGAGTTTAACTCCATGGTTGTGAACTTGTGACCGTGGAAAATAGGCTTTGGTGAGGCCCTAGAAAAGTATAATGGGGAGAGGGTTGGAAAGAGGCCCAACTAAACACTGAATGTGCACTTTTGTTGAGTTTGAGTTACCAGGAGGTACGCATCACTGGAGTAGATAGAAGATGCCCTTTACCACTGACACAGGATCAGATATAATATTAAATTAACGCTTAAAGTTAGATTAGTGTAATCTGATCCTAGATCTGTGGTAAAGGTAAACTTCTACTTCAAGCCCTTTCTCCATATCCCAATGGCTGTTTCAGGTAATGGCAGAAGTTTCACCCTGACTGAGGCCCATATTTCAGGTTTTTGGCTTCACCTGCAGCAACTGCAGTGTTTGGGGAATAACCTCCATTTCCCTAAGGCCCTTTGATCCATTCTGCAGATGTTTCCCCTCAGGAAGAGGTGAGTGAAAATGGGATCTGTGAAGTCTTTTGGATACTGTGCACCTAGTCTTTCCAAGACCTTTAGTATTATTTAGCCAAAGGCAAGACTGACGTGGGATCTGTGGGAGAAGGACAAAGTCAAAATGACTGTATGGAGTATGACTATAAGCTTGAAAACTCGTAAAAATCTCATCACCAAGTTGAAAAAAATGTAACCCCTCTGTGGGCGAAAGTCTTTAACCTCAAAGTCAGTGCAACGCAAAACCCTGAATACATAATTCAAAGCTGTCACCCTCCTCTCCCCCCAGAAGCCAACCCCATCCCCTAGCCAACCACGTCCTACACAATACCGAAACGGGGTCTGCTGTGCACAAAACACCCTGACTTTGTTTTCATTTCCTAAAGTGGAGAGACTTATGCTGTGGATTTCCGTTACGGGATGTATTGAAAGGCTCTCCTGTGTGTTACCGTGCGGTCATCACAGGGACCTCACACGGAGAACAATGTCAACATGTTAACATTGGACACCAGGTCCAGCCTGTATAGTTCCTTCTCTATTTTTCTCTTCCCCCTATTCAGTCTGCAGCCCGTTGGACGTATTGAATTTGACACACTTTCACTGGTCCTTTTTAAACATTCTTTAATAGACAGCGACCTCAATTATCTTTCTCCTTGTGTTTTTCCTCATCCCCCTCAAAGCTGGAATGAGCCAGAAACTTTACAAGTTGGCCGGCTACCACTCAAAATGTACAATTAGCACTGTTTCGATTGTCAATATGAAGTATGTGGTCAGGCTGTAATCACAGTTAGGATGTCTTTTTCCACTCAAATAATATCTCAACATTTGTGATTTTCTTACTCACCTTCTCTGAGGCGGTGGCTTTTTCCATGCCTCTTGGCCTCATCAGCAGGTGATGCATTTGAAGCCTGTCCCCCTTCAATCGTAGCTTGCCACTTAACACATTAGCACAGTCACTTTAATTGGGGAAATAGCTGTGTGAGAAGCACATCAAAGACACAAGCAGAACACACACAATCATGGACGGATGGCAGGATGGCTGGATTGCGCGTCAGAGCTGTGGAAAAAGTGAATCTTTCAAAATCTCTCATAATAGAGGGAGAAGGTTTCAGAGCTGCCAGACTGCGACACCATGTCCATTCGTCTAGCTGGGTTTTTTTCTCTGTTATTCTGGAGGAGCAGCAAGGTTGGCACTCTCTCTCTATATAAATATATACACAGTGTTATAAAGTCAGGTCTGCAACCCCGGAGCCACCCACAGTGAAACGGACTGAGTCAGAGATTCTGATTTCCATGATCTCGGTGGGAGTCACGTTCAGAACCCTGTCCCAAATGACTTTACCGCTGTAATTCACCAAACCTCCTTGGGATCCTACTTCTTTTTTTTATGACCATGCAGCACTCACTATTAAAATTGCCTTTCGCTGGCAGTGGCTGTGGATAATGTGACCACAATGGAAGACATTGTGGAGGATTCACCTAACCACAGAGAAGATCCCCAAACCCACTGATTGCCGTCTCTGCTCTGGCTCAGTGGGAAGAGTGAGGAGAACATCAATGTCCCAGGTTACCTCTACTTGAGACAGCGAGAGAAACAGCGAGTGAGAAATAATGAGAAATAGAGGGAGAGAGAGAACGAGGGGAATGGGGTAGAAACGAGGGAACACGAGCCCAAATGGGAACCATATTGATCAACCAACGGTGGGTTTCCCCCGAAATACAGTAACCCTTATTTACGAGGGGAGTTGAAGGGTTCCTGGTCAGGGGAGCAGGGTTCATCTCTACCCCCCCCTATCCAGACTCCCAAAAGAGGATGGCCCCCTGGCTTGTATTCCCTCTTGGGGGTTCAGTCTACTCTGGAGGTCAAAGCCAGTCTGAAAGCGGACTGGTGGTTGGTGAAGAACATTATACATCATCTTGGAGCCACTGGATTTCCAAACACAACATGTAGATACTAAACTCATTAATGTACCTCCCTGTGTGTTAACATACAAAACACACACACAATCTGGAGGCCACGCACTGCAAGCCTGTGTACATGCCAAATATCAGCACCACCAGCTTGCACCTACACCCGAGGCTGTCCAAGCGTGCCACGTGTGGCTGGTATTTAAACAGCGTCTCTGCAAAGGCCTGCTCCATGTAGCCGTCACAAGAGCAGCCCACTTCCAAAACGAGCAAACTATATCGGGCATATTTGGCACACATCAACATCAAACCAGCTTCCCCTTACACAATCATTTCAGCACGTGTGCTGTTGGTGAGACTACTTGTCTCACCTCGCTGGCTATCTGGTCAACAAATCAAATCAAATTTTATTTGTCACACGCGCCAAATACAACAGTGAAATGCTTACTTATAAGCCCTTAAACAACAATGCAGTTTTAAGAAAATACCAACAAAAAAAACAAGAGATAACAAACAGTAACAAATAATTAAAGAGCAGCAGTAAATAACAATAGCAGGGCTATATACAGGGGGCACCGGTAGAGAGTCAATGTCAATGTGCGGGGGCCCCGGTGTTGAAGTAACAAGGCGGTCATGTCTAGCAATGTACAAATCCTTCTATGAACAGCAGCCCTTCACAACATGGGCAATGGACTCCATTACACTTGACTCATGTAGAATACAACATGGATCATGGTTTATAGGGTACCAGAGTGCTAGATTATATTTAGTTGGTAGAACTTGCAGCCTCACCTTAACAGTAAAGGTGAGAATGTCCTCGCCACACACACACACACACACACACACACACACACACACACACACACACACACACACACACACACACACACACACACACACACACACACACACACACACACACACACACACACACACACACAGGCAAGACCGCCGATGATGTCTAGAAGAGGTCTTTAATACTGTAGAATTCAGAAACAAGACCAGAATGTTATGTAACTATTTCTCGCCCCATTGATGGGTACCCATCATGCAGTGTGGCTCTAAGGACCATGTCAGAATCAGTGGGATCCTGCAGACGTTTTGACTAAACAGAGGTAGGAGTTAATTCAAAGATGAACGTATGAGTGTATCAACAGTCAGACGTAAGGTTAATTTCATGTGTTTCAGGGGCTGTCAGCACTCTGCACCATATGGCGTTCTGTAGCTCAGTCTGTAAATAGAGGAAAAGATCTATAACAAACCAAAAATCTAGCAAAACGACTTCTTAGTGAGAAATCTTTGGTAAGACTTTCCCCAACCAACCTGGGTTTGAGGCAAAGGAGAGATGAGATAGGGACAGCAACAGTGGGTTGCCCTATGCTGCCTCCCAGTGGACAATACCTTTATGGCTCAAATAATTAGTGTTAATTGCTTACCTTTTCTTTGATTAGGCACTGCATTAGTGGTGCAATCTGTCCGAGATCACCCTCCAGGCTATAATATACACTGTTGAATAAATAAATAATAATATATGAATAATACATGTAAATGTAAATTGTCCAGCAGGATAAAAGGTAGAGGGCAGGCCATGTGGCCCTGGGCATTATGTAAATATCAGTTCAAATCTGGGATCCATTTAACTAGTATGTTTTAACTGCATATGTGTGAATTGATAGTTGCACTAGCAGGCAGCGAAAGGCTGAGATCACTCTGTAAGAGCTCTGTTCTGTTCGACCTTAAATAGATGTGATCAGTGGATATCAGTGGATATTGGCCAAAGTACTTCACCTAACTAACCCCAGGTCACACCTTAACTGGCTTACCACAGTCAAGGTTTTACTCTGATGACCTGATCTCTGCTCATGAACACCGCCAGGGGGATATATAGACTGGTTGGCTGACAATGTCACGAAAACGATGCGTCCACTTCAAAGGGGGCAGAAGGCCGTGTGTTGTTATGGTTCTGGATGGCCAGATAGCTAGCAACGACAAGAAACTGCCAGGTGGTGAATCGTAAGTTCCTAGTTTCAGCTCGTTTTGAACTTGTTCTTGATACCATGTCTTGTTTTGAGATGTCTATGCTACTACGGCAAAATATTTGCCAGCTAGCTAACCAACAACTGTAAAAATGTATTTGAGAGACAACAAGTGCTCATTGTGCAATTTTATTTATGTTTAACATAAACATTGGAGACAAAATATAGTTTACATTTTATCAACGATCTAAGCCAACCCAGTCTGTTTTGCCCCTTAGTTGAGCACACGTTGGTTTTGTTGCTGAACAACCAACCTTAGATAACAGTGAGGTGTATTTAAAACCTGTTCAACTCTGACTCCCTCTAGTGGCATTTTGTAAACGATGCATAATATTGTATACTACCCTCATAAAGAATAATAACATTTCGGTTTCAAAACTATAAATCTTACAAAAAAATGATTAATATTGTTAGAAAAGGTAAGAACTGAGGGTATCTGATAAATGTGTCAGAAACATTACAGAACCCTGAAATGTACAGGGTTTCTTTCACTTTTTTCATCATACAGGAATAATGTTTCATATTACAGGAATAATGTTCCATATGACAAAAATGACATTCATATGAGGAGAAAGCAGAAGCCTCTGCCTACCCAGTTATGTGAATATATCCCCTGCCTGATTCCCAGTTTGTCCACGAGACAGGAGTAAGAGAGTACATGATGTCTCTTGTCCATGTGAAACCCGTTACATCTGGTTTTGGTAGTGAGTCACAAAATGGCTAAACAGATTGACAGACTGACACCTTAAAATGATCCTAGCAATCAGAGCTATCAAGTTAAAAAATAAAAATAAGACACAGACAGGTGAAGAAACGTTAAACTTATTTTCCCATTTACCATTCCTATTGAAAACGAGTGAGAGATCGATGGCGCATGTGGAGGATGCATACAAGGTAATGTGTATGGAGAAGAAAATGCATTGCTTTACAAAGACCGTCAGAGTGTACCCTTTCCCTGCATACTAAATGTTTGCACTTTTGGTGACTTGACCTACATTGCATACTCTATGAACTTGACCATAGCGCATGCTTTATGCCCTTCATGGGAGGTGGTCTGGGGTGAGATTCTGATGGTATTGCCTGCAGTAAGATTTGAGTTTGATTTCCAATTAAAAAGAAAAGGGATTTTCTTGTCTGGATCCTCTCATGTGTAAATAAATAAATAAATGCAGCTTTCACAAGCCCCATGTTATGGAATAGGTACAAACCTTATATCGGCGGAAAGAGGGGTTTGAGCTGCAGCCACTACAAGAAACGGTAAGTCTCTAGTATAAACACACCGGGAGCTACTCAATATTCAAAATGACGTCACTTTGTGACGCACGGGTGCGTCAATCGACGATCAGGTTATTAAAGCAGGACGGTGGTTAAGTCCTGCTTCTTTATCAGGCCTCCCTATGTGACCATAGTACCTCAACCATACACCTTTTCTATGTTTGTAGACTGTCTGTCTTTCTGTGCCAGAACTGAAACCACATCCGCATTCAGGGAAAACCACACAGTTCACAGAACCCCTCACCATACAGTCCCCCTCACCTTCAAACCAATTGAGCTTGTGTAATAGTTCTCTCCTCATCGTCAAGGGTTCACACTGTAGAACCCCCACGCCCCCAGTCCAACCAACTCTTTCGCCTCTTCTGGTGTTCAACAGAATCTTGGAAAAGAGAAAAGGTCATTGCCTTGATCTGAATATATATATTTCATACATTAATGTCACTAGACTTTAAACTAACTATTATTTACCTAAATAGCAAGAGATTTCCATCGTTTAGCATTTTCTTCACCTCACATGAGTTGACCTCAGCAGTGCCTCCTGGCTGTTGTAACATGACACAGTTGGTTCTTGTCTGCGGGGCGACTCATCCAACTCCTCTGACTCATAGAACGCAGAGATGCTGAAAAGAATAATTTCATAAATATTCAGGTCACATTTTTGCAGTCTTTAAACTGAATCTGACATTATGAGGTATCTTGTGATATGTCTTGCAGTGCTGGTACTGCCCATCCACCCACCATCCAGGTGGGTTCTGTAATCCATCAGGTCAGGCCCGGGGCTCTGCTACAGGGTAGGGAGGGCCAGGCGTCTCACCCTGTCCTACTCTTTCATCTGGACAGATCGTCCCCTGTCCCGCTCCTCGAAGATCTCCTGTCTGTCTTTCAGGAAGTATATTCCTGAACTCCCATTGGTGCTCACGTACTGTGGTGTGACATCACTCAGGTGCCAAACAACGTTTCAATGGGAGGCAGAATTCCTTGGAAGATATCAAAATGGAAAGGGAAGGAATGAAAAATACATGCAGTTTGATGTTAGCCTCTGCATAAAAAGACAACTTCTTTAGGTGTGAAAGATGAAAATGTGTCTTATAAAAGCTAACATTTAAATGAATTAAAGCTATTACTTTGTGAAAGGAAAAACTGTAAATTGGATTATGTGGTCTGCCCTGTCCGGATAGCAGGTTAGCGTTTTTCATCATGGATCTTGTTCTGGAGGCACAGCCACAAAGTCATAAAATCTGATTTTAAACCTAACCCTAACCTTAACCACACTGTTAACCCTAATGCCTAACCCTAACCTTAAATTAAGACTAGAAAGCTAGTCTTCATTTTTATGAATAAAACCAATTTCTACTTTGCAGCTGGCCTATCTAAGAGAAAATCGCTCAGTTCTGCCTCCAGGACAAGACTCATGGCAATAAACATCAACCTGCATCCGGATGTGTAGATCTGTTTACCTGGAGCAGGACGGCACAGAGACAACCGAACTTCAGGAGGAGAGCCTCTCAGCAGCGTGACCACCCTCTACATGCCAGAGAGACAACCGTCACTCACTGTCACATCCACAATTATGGAATGATGGGTTAATTATGGAATGATGGGTTAATTATGGAATGATAAATGGCCATAATAATGTATAGTAAGCCTTTTAATGAGTGGTGATACAGAAATATTGAACGGATCAATCACACTGAGTGAAACAAAAACCCTATCTCTCACACTACATTTCCACAATATCTCTGTCTTCCAATGCTCCCACCCACCCCCATATACAGCATGCCAACTCACAGCTGTAGCTACGGTTGAACAATCGTATTACGTCACACCAGTCTGCGTCTATATTTACCTGGTAGGACAATCCCTTCAGCGGTTCTCCATTGACTGCCAGGATGACGTCTCCCTCCTGGATCCGCCCACTCTCTTCCGCTGGCTGGCCAGGGAAAAGCGTCTTGATCCGGACAAGACCACTGCCCGAGTCTCCTTTCAAGGGGTCGAGCTCAGGGACCAGGAAGCTGAAGCCCAAGCTATTCAGCCTCTTATTCAAGGTCACCTCCAAAGTGTTCCCTGTAGGGTGGAGGGGTTAGGGGATTGAAGTGTGTCAGAGTTCACCTTGGAGGCTTGGACTGTGGATCCAGACTGGGTAGCTGTCAAAGGTAACACTCTCTCTCACAAAAGCCGAATAGACCTACTGTATTCACTCACACTATACTGATAAGATGGTTTAGTTGCCTGTCAGTGGGTGTGCTTGCTTGTTTTTACACCATCTGCTGGTCATTTTTGTCAGTTTGTTTAAGCAGATTTCTCCTGTTCGTCTGGCTGATTTCTAATCCCTCCTTCAGTCATGGACAATGCTTCTGAGCTCAGTCCCTCGAAGCACCAGTGTTCCCCTTACACTAAAGTTCCCTTGTCGATGATATACTATCCCTTACCGTCAGACACGAAGCTGTAGTCCTTGGGCTTGACCAAGAAGGGGGTGATGACGGCAGGGCAGCTGTTGTTCCTCTTCTGGGTGATGTCCCGGTGGGAACTCTGAGGGGAGAGGCTGCAACCTGTGTCTGGGCTCAGAGACACCCAGGGCAGGCTGTTCATGTTCTCCCTCTCCAGGACCAGGGTCACCACCTAGGACAGGAAACAGTTACATAAAGACAAACAACAGTTAATGCTTCTCATTAGTCCGTACCTTTCAGAAACTAGTTTTAAACTACTCTCTTAGAAAAAAAGGCTTCCAAAAGGGTTCTCCAGCTGTCCCCATAGGAGAACCATTTTTGATTCCTGGTAAACCCCTTTTAGGTTCCAGGTAGAACCATCTGTGGAAATAGTTCTAGATGGAACCCAAAGGGGTTCTTCAAAGGGTTCTCCTATGGGATCAGCCAAATAACCTTTTAAGGTTCTAGATAGCACCGTTTGTTCTAAGAGTGTACTGTATATACACAGGTATATTCACATTGCACAAGATAAACAGCACATAATCAGAACACATGTTAAAATTTCAGTGTTTGTTTGCACTCAGTTCTGTACAGTTCGGTTAAAGGCAAACGCAGAAGCAAAACGATGATGGTGTTGCCTTGCCCTGGTGTTGCAGCTGAGATATTGATGTTCCTTTACCTTTCCTGTTTTCGCCAGACATTCCACAGCCTGCTGATATGTGAACCCTTGAAACCTGATTCCATCAACTTTCAGCAGTCTGTCACCTGTTAGACACACACACACACACACACACACACACACACACACACACACACACACACACACACACACACACACACACACACACACACACAGATTCATCATCTCACTCATCTAAATTAAATTTGTGCAGCAATAATCCAGTATAATGTTCTTCTAAATGTCACTATTATTCCAGGTGCTTTACTGTAACAGAGTAGCGCTTGTTCAGTATTATACTGTACCTGACTGAATGCGGCCATCTTGCTCAGCAGCCCCTCCACAGACTAGGCTTTTGATGTAGATACCTCCATGACGCAGGCCTGTGTTCACACCACCCTGACAAATCAGAAACACAAGGTTATTATCCAACAACATGACAGTCTCGGTTGAAATGTAAGTGTATCAATATACTGTACACCATCAATAACATTTGCATGTCTGACTAAATGCTGAAGCGGCTTAATATGACAATGTACCATAAAGGGTTAATTCCCCATATTTTTTTCATACTAATATAATACATCCCTACTCTCTTGGCTCTACTTTAACAAACCGAACGCCACGGTAAATCTTAGCTCTGGCAGTAGGGCTACAGTTCCAGGGGTGTGTAGGAAATATTTGTGCCATTTTCACTGCGGGAATTATGAGAGCAATAGCTGGCGGTGCCGCAAAAGGACAGGGTTTTGATGAATAAATAAATTAGAGGTGTGACGAGGGCTTGGCCAATCACTGGCCAATCGACGTGTTTCATGGGTTAATACTGCATGCCGTTGTCTCATGTTCTGTAAGTTATTGACGGTCTTTGAGTTGTCATCAACAGTAATTCGGCTGGGGGCACGGAATATTCTCTTCCTGGTTCATTGTGGATCGATACAGTTTATTAAATAGCATAGGCCACAGTAATGAGTAATAGCAACAGTAATAATAAATGCAATGTTTGCTCAATATGTTCTGAGTGTTGACAGTCAACATTGTTGCAATTGGCTTTAACGAGTATAGGCCTTTACGCAGCGCACTTTTCCCTGAAATAAAACATACTAGGCTACCGTAAATTGTATTGCACATGTTGAGCACGTTCTCAATAAGCAAGACACCGTTGATAGGGCCTTAAATGACTGATTCATTTGAATAAGTTTGGAGCAGCCAGTCTTTGGTAACCAGACAAGAGGCACTCTTTGAAAATGGAGTTTGAAATAAAGTTTGCACGGCAGGTTGGCTTATGTGAATGGAGTATATTGCAAAAGCCTCACAAGTAGACCACTTAGAAACCTTTTATGGATAGGGTACTATGCTAATGCATTGCCAGGATAAGGAAGCCAGCAGACACATTGCTGTTGAACCAGATTTTGTTAGAGTAGGGTAAGTGAAGCTTAAAGGGCTTTTATAAAAATGAAATGGAAAACAAGCAATTGTTACAGGAAAATAACTTAAATGTTTCTAAATACGAGTGTGACCGGATCATCTCATGTCTAGTTCCATGATGGGCATATACAGTAGGCTACAGGGAGGGTTATTTAAGCAAAAAAAGAGCAGGTTAAAATAACGTACAAACTAACCCTAACCCCACATAGTGACAAATAAAAAACATTTTAATAACGCTTTGGTGATTTAAGAATGACTGTATGTGGTCTCATGAGTCAAACCCTTTATAATCGTCTTTACTACTTGGCAAATGCATTAGGCAGGACAAAAGAAAACGGTCTTCATTGAGAGGAGGGGAGGTTATGACTGGTTTTTAAATCAGATGAAACTAAATGGGAGGTTTACGGGCACAAAACGCACATCTATCTTATTCCATTTGCATTTTGGCAGTGGGCGTCACGGCTGGATAAGCTGCATTTCCGCTGTTCAAATCCATGCCAAAACCAACCGCGTTACCGGTAAGATCAGCTTTGGTTGGTCTCAAATATCCCCACCAGCGCTGCCTGAAATTGGCACTTTGGGGCACGTTTTTAAGGACACACCCCACCCACCTCTGTGCAAGCGAGCTCATATAAGACATGTAAATGACCAATCCTTGCGCTAGGGTTTGAAAACAGAAGAGCGCCGGTTTTAATAGGGCGTGCGTTTGACAATTGCGCTGGCTTGACGCCAGCCGAAAATAGAGCCCTCAGGCTGCTAGGTGAGAGGGATGTATCAAGAATAAAAGGAATATAGTATGTTTATTTGGTTATAGGATCTTACACTCTATCGCTCTGTCTCTCACACATAGGGGGTAAACAAATAGAATGTCTGCCAACAGACACACCAGGAGTGTGGTGTGGGATGCTTTCATCCCTGATCCACCTTCACATCATCCGAATCCCAGTCATGCCTAATGAGAATTAACAGGCATCTTAATGACGTCTCGGATGGCTGTTACTCCTCACTTTCTCTCTGCCTCCTGTGTCTCTCTCTACATGGAACCCAAAAGGGTACTACCTGCATCCAAAAAGGGTTCTTCAAAGGGTTCTCCTATGGGGCCAGCCGAAGAACCCTTTAAGGTTCTAGATAGCAACAGACACACCAGGCGTGTGGTGTGGTATGCTCTCATCCCTGATCCCCCTTCGCATCAACCCAAATCCCAGCCAGGCCTAAAAAAAATTAACAGGCCTCTTAAAACCTTTTGTCAATAGGGGGGCGCCATTTCAACTTTGTAAAAATTAGTTCCCAAATTAAACTGCCTCTTACTCAATTCTTGCTCGTACAATATGCATATTATTATTACTATTGGATAGAAAACACTCTAGTTTCTAAAACCGTTTGTGAACTCAAACAGAACTCATTCTGCAGCACATTTCCTGTCAGGAAGTGAGATTTCTGAAATCGAGGTCCCTGTTCTAGGGTCAGTTTATAAGTCCCCATGTAAGCTATGGGGCTACATGCACTGCATACGCCTTCCTCTAGATGTCAGTAAGCGGTGAGAATTTGAATGGATTGGATTGCACCATCTGGGGCACTATAAAAGCTCATGGAACGGAAGTACCGTTCTTTTCAACGGGGCGCCTGGCGCAAGAGGGACATCACAATGGCGTCCTGAAAAGCTTTCGTTTTAGCAGTTCTCTATCTCCGGTCATGTTTTTATTCATTTTATAGGTGTTAAAGACATCATAAGGTAGTTAATTTAAACCGACTTATAGCAGTTTATATCAGTTTATTGCGATTTTCTGGGATTTCTTTGTGACGCGCTATCACGAGTTGGACACCTCTCCAGTGGATGGCTAGCGTTAGCTGCTATTTCTACAGGAGAAGAGGACATCTTTCAACCAAAAGACGATTGTTCTGGAGAAAGGACACCTTGCCCAAGATTCTGATGGAAGCTCAGCAAATAGTAAGCAGTCTTTATGCTGTTAATTCGTATTTATGTTGACAAATGTCAAATAATAATTCCGCCATGAATTTCGGTGCGGTCTCGCTTTAGCGCACGCTGTATTGCGCAGTAACGTTAATTTAAAAAATCTAACACAGCGGTTGCATTAAGAACTAGTGTATCTTTCATTTGCTGTCCAACCTGTATTTTTTTAGTCAAGTTTATGATTACTTATCGATTAGAATAGGTGCCTCTCCAAGATGGCGCCGGACAGATTGCTTGAAGTTTTGGCCACTAATCACATTGTATAACCACGATTTGTGCCGCTAAATATGCACATTTTCGAACAAACCCTATATGCATTGTGTAATATGATGTTACAGGACTGTCATCTGATGAAGAATATCAAGGTTAGTCAAAAATTATATATCTTTTGCCTGTTTGTTACGATCGCTAACCTTTGCTGCTGGTAAATGGTGTTGTGTTTCTGGCTATTGTGGTAAGCTAATATAATGCTATATTGTGTTTTCGCTGTAAAACACTTAGAAAATCTGAAATATTGGCTGGATTCACAAGATCTTTGTCTTTCATTTGCTGTACGCTGTGTATTTTTAAGAAATGTTTTATGATGAGTAATTAGGTAATACACGATGGTCTCTGTAGTTATTCTAGTTGCTTTGGTGAGAGTTGTGATGGTGGCTGCAATGGTAAACTATGATTTATACCTGAAATATGCACATTTTTCTAACAAAACATATGCTATACAATAAATATGTTATCAGACTGTCATCTGATGAAGTTGTTTCTTGGTTAGTGGCTATTTATATCTTTATTTGGTCGAATTTGTGATAGCTACTGATGCAGTAAAAAAATGGTGGAGTAAAAAAAGTGGTGTCTTTTGCTAACGTGGTTAGCTAATAGATTTACATATTGTGTCTGCCCTGTAAAACATTTTAAAAATCAGAAATGATGGCTGGATTCACAAGATGTGTATCTTTCATCTGGTGTCTTGGACTTGTGATTTAATGATATTTAGATGCTAGTATTTACTTGTGACGCTATGCTAGGCTATGCTAGTCAGCTTTTTTACTGATGGGGGTGCTCCCGGATCCGGGTTTGGGAGGAACTAGAAGTTAATGACGGCTCGGTAGGCTGTTACTGCTCCCTTTGTCTCTGCCTCTCTCGATCTTTCGCTTCGCTCCCTTGCTCTCTCTCCTTCCCTCCCTCCTTCTCACCCGCTCAATCTCTCTCTCGTGGCCTACTGTACTGTCCAGTAAGCAGGCAGGCTCCAAGCTGCAGGCTCTAGTGGGTCCAGCTCCAGCTCCTCCCTCTCTAAGGTGATTAACCCCAGGGGTCTAAAGGATTACTACCCAGAGACACAGAAGCAGCTGACTTCCTGACTAGACTAATTTGTCTATCCCAGACTTAAATACAGTAGGTCCATCTCCCTATAGTACCACTGACCAGTACAATAAACCCCTTCCGTACAATGGTGTGAGATCACCGATCTCCGATCAGATGTTGAGGAAAAAATGGGAGCTTGTCTGACCCTCTCTTAGGGTATTGGGTGGGAAATGTTCTCTCTGGCCGGAGTGTGAGGTTATATCATGTGTATAACAGTCATTTCTAGAGCTGTCCTAGGGAGTTAGACGTGAAATAGTTAACTTACAGCGATACTGATCCCTAAACCTACTCCAGCTTTCTTCTTCAGCTCCACAGAGATCTCATCACCCCTGAAGCAGTTTGTGGAAGGAGACCTTGAGCGGCAGTCCTGGATAATGGATAGGGAATAAGAGTTCATGATGAGATTAAGATGGATGATACAATTCACAACAAAGGCACGATTCTATTGTATTTGTTTCTATTTGTTTATTTAATTGACATTATGTAGAGTTGATTGCTCATGTTCGTTGTCTTGTTTGTGTACAAAATGAATACAATTGTTCCCCAATCTTAGCACATGTGGAGTATTGTCCTTAACATGGAGGAGATGATGGTCAGTAGCCATTGGTTACCTGAGCGTTGAGGATGCGTACATCAGGGAGTTGCAGTCTACTGCCAGTCTTTGGGGTCAACATGACAGACACGATCTCATCCAGGTCGTCCTCCCCAGAGCGCATGTTAGTCCTCGAAGTGGTCTGGAACTCGTAGTTCTTCAATAGCGGAGATCTCACGTTGTTGGGTGTCGAGGAAACTGTAAAGAAACATCAACAAAAACACACCAAAAAATCCACATTGTAATAAAAGTTGAAATGTGGAATTATCAACTAATAGCGAAAGCCTGGAAATGTATGTAGTGATGATCCAGAGAGGACAAAAACGTAAATTCCCATTTGGAGATCTAACTAAAACATCTAGCTGAAAAGCCAGTCTACTAAAAATATATAGTTTATCACTGAATGTAAATGAGCCTGAACAGAGCAGAGATATATAGTACCTGTCAAAAGTTTGGACACACCAACTCATTCCAGGGTTTTTCTTTATTTTTACTATTTTCTACTTTGTAGAATAGTAGTGAAGACATCACAACTATGAAATAACACAATCATGTAGTAACCAAAAAAAGTGTAAACAAATCAAAATATTTGATATATTTCAGAATCTTCAAAGTAGCCACCCTTTGCCTTGATGACAGCTTTGCACACTCTTGGCATTCTCTGGTACTGATTGGTACTGTATATACGCACTTCCAGTACCTTTGGGCTGGGTCACGATGAGTGTGACCTCCTGTGGGCTGTTCTGCATGACCTCTGCAGCCTCACTGAAGGTCATGCCCTCCAGACTGGTGTGGTTCAGAGAGATCAGACGGCCACCTGAGGGAGAACATCACCACAACATTTCATATAAATAATCATGTTGTTGGTATCCACCTAGTCCTGGTCCAGAATCAATAGATACCCTTAGCCCCTATCCAATTCCTTCAGATTTGTAAAGACCATAAAAATAGAGGATACGAAAATAGACTGGGAGTTGCATCTAAACTCAGCAAAAAAAGAAATGTTCCTTTTTCAGGACCCTGTCTTTCAAAAATAATTAACTTCACAGATCTTCATTGTAAAGGGTTTAAACACTGTTTCCCATGCTTGTTCAATGAACCGTAAACAATTAATGAACATGCACCTGTGGCAATTAAGGTCACAGTTATGAAAACTTAGGACACTAAAGAGGCCTTTCTACTGACTCTGAAAAACACCAAAAGAAAGATGCTCAGGGTCCCTCCTCATCTGCGTGAACGTGCCTTAGGCATGCTGCAAGGAGGCATGAGGACTGCAGATGTGGCCAGAGCAATAAATTGCAATGTCCGTACTGTAAGACGCCTAAGACAGGGAGACAGGACGGACAGCTGATCATCCTCGCAGTGGCAGACCACGTGTAACAACACCTGCACAGGATCGGTACATCCGAACATCACACCTGTGGGACAGGTACAGGATGGCAACAACAAATGCCCGAGTTACACCAGGAACGCACAATCCCTCCATCAGTGCTCAGACTGTCTGCAATAGGCTGAGAGAGAATGGACTGAGTGCTTGTAGGCCTGTTGTAAGGCAGGTCCTCACCAGACATCACCGGCAACAACGTCACCTATGGGCACAAACCCATCGTCGCTGGACCAGACAGGACTGGCAAAAAGTGCTCTTCACTGACAAGTCGCGGTCTTGTCTCACCAGGGGTGATGGTCAGATTCGCGTTTATCGTCAAAGGAATGAGAATTACACCGAGGCCTGTACTCTGGAGCTGGATCGATTTGGAGGTGGAGGGTCTGTCATGGTCTGGGGCGGTGTATCACAGCATCATCGGACTGAGCTTGCTGTCATTGCTAGCAATCTCAACACTGTGCGTTACAGGGAAGACATCCTCCTCCCTCATGTGGTACCATTCCTGCATGCTCATCCTGACATGACCCTCCAGCATGACAATGCCACCAGTCATACTGCTCGTTCTGGGCGTGATTTCCTGCAAGACAGGAATGTCAGTGTTCTGCCATGGCCAGCGAAGAGCCCGGAACTCAATCCCATTGAGCACGTCTGGGACCTGTTGGATCGGAGGGTGAGGGCTAGGGCCATTCCCCCCAGAAAGGTCCGGGAACTTGCAGGTACCTTGGTGGAAGAGTGGGGTAATATCTCACAGCAAGAACTGGCAAATCTGGTGCAGTCCATGAGGAGGAGATGCACTGCAGTACTTAATGCAGCTGGTGGCCACACCAGATACTGACTGTTACTTTTGATTTTGACCCCCCCTTTGTTCAGGGACACATTATTCCATTTCTGCTGGTCACATGTCTATGGAACTTGTTCAGTTTATGTCTCAGTTGTTGAATCTTGTTATGTTCATACAAATATTTACACATGTTAAGTTTGCTGAAAATTAACGCAGTTGACAGTGAGAGGACGTTTCTTTTTTTGCTGAGTTTACTTTCAGTAAAAACGGTTCCAAAGTGGTTATTTGGCTTTCCCCATAGGAGAACCCTTTTTGGTTCCAGGTTACCCCTTTTTGGTTTCAGGTAGAACCCTTTTGGGTTCCATGTAGAACCCTCTGTAGAAAGGGTTCTACCTGGAACCAAAAGGGTTCTACCTGGAACCAAAAAGGGTTCTACCTGCCACCAAAAAGGGTTCTTCAAAGGGTTCTCCTATGGGGACAGCCGAAGAACCCTTTAAGGTTCTAGATAGCACCATTTTTTCTAAGAGTGTAGATAGGGCACTAGTCATGACTAATTAACCGGCAGTGTCAAGAGAAAAAGCTCACATGAGAACTTAAAAATAAACCTGGCATGCAAGGCTATTGTTCACCAATGTGCCCAGGCGTCATAATCCGGTGTGAGCTTTGTGAAGAGAAGCCCAGAAATAAAACCTAGTCACCTACCTGCTCTGATGCGGCCATCTTTATCCGCTGGTCCTCCCCGCACGATGGATGCTATGAAGATACCCAGGTCGTACTTCCCCACCGTGTCTTCTCCAACTATCACAACACCTGAATAGATAAAAGTACTTTTCCATTTTAGTTCTATTCTACAACATATCCTTTAATGGATATATGACTAAATGTTGTAAGCGATGAACTTACCGACGCCGAGCTTCGGGTCTTTCTTTAAGCACACACAAATGACTTCTCTCTTTGGTATGACTCTCTTCGTTTGGGCAAAAACATCTGTTGACAGAAATACCGCAGCTACCTTTTAACGCATTACTGTACATTAACCGCAGCACCTCATAAGAAACCCGTATGCCATCTCTTTGGATGATATTGACAGGCTACTACAACGGTTGTGAGGATGTCTTCCGCACGGTGCTCGGCTTTGGAACGCTTCCAGAATGTGAACACTTGATCCTGTACCTGATTACCCAGTGTTAAGAGGTTAATTTTCTTAGGAGCTGATCATCTATCCATACCTCTGCCTGCTGAGGACATGGGGTTGACCTCTGACCCACACTTCCCAGACCCACGAGTCAGGGCTGGAGACAGTTTCCCAGGCAATGGTCTCCTTCTGCTGAGAATTATATAGGGAGAAATTACTTACAACATGCAGGGAAATAGAAATACTTACAATATGCAAGAAATGAAATGCAAAGGAATGTACAGTAGTGTATACAGAAAGAGAATACAGGGAAGGATACTTTACCCACTGGGCACAAACTGGTTGAATCAACGTTGTTTCCACGTCGTTTCAACAAAATAATTCAATGTGATGACGTTAAATCAACGTGGGAAACCAAGTGAATTTGCATAAAGTCATCAACATAAGGGTATTTCGTAATTTTTTCACCCAACTTTTAACCTAAATCCAATGACATGGTGACATTTGTTGATTTCCTGTTGAATTCACGTTAGTTGACAAGTCAACCAAATGTAATTCAAAAATAGATGTTGAACTGGCGCCTGTGCCCAGTGGGTATGCTCTCCATCACTCCTACCCCTGCTCGTGGAGGACACGGTGCTGTTTGATCCGCGCCTCGATCTTGGCGGCGATGTCATCACACAGTTTGGTCATGGAGCCGTCCTGCGGTGTGGTCAGACCGCTGTCTGTCAGTACGGTCTCAGAGTTCCTGTTCATCCGGCTGTTCATCTGGCTGTTCTGTGCCCAACACACTGCCGCATATTGCACTATGTTGTCCTCTGGAAAGAAAAAAGGGCTCTTTCGTTCAAATCAAGGTTGGTCAAAGGTGGCTATAATGAAATCAAGATAGATGTAGATCCAATAACTGTGCTATAATCCAATGATCCAGAAGTTTCTCTTTTTGGCCGATCAATAAGCCCACGTGGTACATTAGCGAGATATATAGCTTATTAGCTATATACTGTATATGGCTGAAGGGTCTGGCAAAAAAGATTCACCAAGAACAGGACACCAACTGTATAGAATCAGAACAAGCTGTCACTGAGACACTATTTACAGGAATGTAGAAGAGGTTATGGTTTGGGCCAGGAGTTTTCTTGACCATGTGACTTTAACAGTTATGATGTCATTATAAAATGTTCCGACCTGAGGCCAGACTGTGTCCGAGCTGGCGAGAGTTCATCTCATTGTGAAACTTGTGCTGGGCAGAGCAGAGGTTGCACAGGTATGTGGCCGTCTTGGATCTCTCGGTGACAAAGGTGTGCTTTCTCACGCTCCCTCTGCTCTCGATTACAAATTTCCGACACTGTGGTGGGACAGAGAGCGAGGAGGGGTTAACTTCTTATGGCTGGGGGCAGTATTGAGTAGCTTGGATGAATAAGGTGCCCAGAGTAAACTGCCTGCTACTCAGGCCCAGAAGCTAAGATATGCATATTATTAGTAGATTTGGATAGAAAACACTCTGAAGTTTCTAAAACTGTTTGAACGATGTCTGTGAATATAACAGAACTCATATGGCAGGCAAACACCTGAGAAAAAAATCCAACCAGGAAGTGGGAAATCTGAGGTTTGTAGGTTTGCCTATCCAATATACAGTGTCTATGGGGTCATATTGCACTTCCTACAGCTTCCACTAGATGTCAACAGTCTTTAGAACCTTGTTTGATGCTTCTACTGTGAAGGATGAGGGAATGAGAGCTGATTAAGTCAGGGGTCTGGCAGAGTGCCACGAGCGCACTCAGGCGCACCCCCGTGAGAGTTAGTTGCGTTCCATTGCATTTCTACGGACAAAGGAATTTTCCGGTTGAAACATTATTGAAGATTTATGTTAAAAACATCCTAAAGATTGATTCTATACATCGTTTGACATGTTTCTACGAACTGTAATGGAATTTTTTGACTTTTCGTCTGGCCTGCGCGTCATGAATTTGGATTTTTAAACGTGCGAACAAAAAGGAGGTATTTGGACATAAATTATGGACTTTATCGAACAAAACAAACATTTATTGTGGAACTGGGATTCCTGGGAGTGCATTCTGATGAAGATCATCAAAGGTAAGTGAATATTTATAATGCTATTTCTGACTTCTGTTGACTCCACAACATGGCGGGTACCTGTATGGCTTGTTTTTGTGTCTGAGCGCCGTACTCAGATTATTGCATGGTGTGCTTTTTCCGTAAAGTTTTTTTGAAATCTGACACAGTGGTTGCATTAAGGAGAAGTTTATCTAAAGTTCCATGTAAAACACTTGCATCATTTTATCAATGTTTATTATGAGTATTTCTGTAAATTGATGTGGCTCTCTGCAAAATCACCAGATGTTTTGGAGGCAAAAGATTACTGAACATAACGCGCCAATGTAAACTAAGATTTTTGGATATAAATATGAACTTTATCGAACAAAACATACATGTATTGTGTAACATGAAGTCCTATGAGTGTCATCTGATGAAGATCATCAAAGGTTAGTGATTAATTTTATCTCTATTTCTGCTTTTTGTGACTCCTCTCTTTGGCTGGAAAAATGGCTGTGTTTTTCTGTGACTAGGTACTGACCTAAAATAATCAGATGGTGTGCTTTCGTCGTAAAGCCTTTTTAAAATCGGACACTGTGGTGGGATTAACAACAAGTTTACCTTTAAAATGGTGTAAAATACTTGTATGTTTGAGGAATTTTAATTATGAGATTTCTGTTGTTTGAATTTGGCGCCCTGCACTTTCACTGGCTGTTGTCAAGTCGATCCCGTTAACGGGATCTCAGCCGTAAGAAGTTAAGGCATTTACAGACATAACAAGCTAACAAAACAACAGCTACAAAATTCACTGACTAAACAAACACTTTAAAGTCAACTATATTCACTTTCAATATTCCTCAGTTTCCTTTATTAAAATGAATCTCCAGTGATAAAAAAAAGAAAAAGAAAATACTTTTACTGCTGAAAACTAATATCCCAAGTATAAATAGAGTAAATACATACACTAAAAGGGTAAAAATAAATACATTTTGAGCATAATAGTACATTTTAAACACAGCTGCAAACTTCAAGGAGTAGGGCAATCAAGGAGTTGGTCTGATGGAAATCCGTTATGTCATCGGCCTCCCTCCTTGCTTGAAGAACAATAGAGAAGCAATAGAGAACAAAAGCGTAAAGGCAAGGGGGGTTCGATCCCGGGCTGTGTCGCAGCCGGCCACGACCGGGAGACCCATGAAGCGGCCAACAACTGGCCCAGCTTCGCCCGGGTTAGGGAGGGGTTTATTTGTTTCTTTGCTGGGATGTCCTTGTCCCATCGCGCTCTAGCAACTCCCATGGCAAGCCGGACGCATGCACGCTGACACGGTCGCCAGTTGTACGGTGTTTCCTCCGACACATTGGTGCGGCTGGCTTTCGGGTTAAGCGAGCAGTGTGTCAAGAACCAGTGTGGCTTGGCAGGGTCGTGTTTCGGAGAACGCATGGCTCTCGACCTTCGCTTCTCCCAAGTCCGTACTGGAGTTGCAGCAACTGGACAAGACTGTAAATCACGAAATTGGGGAGAAAAAGGGGGTAAAAGAATATATTATAATAAAAGAGGGGGAAAAAAGAAAGGAAAGGCTCCCCCACTTGTGCCATGTCATGAGGATACCAGGACCACCTACTGAGATGTGCCTTTTGTTAAGTAAATCAGGATTAACACCTGATTTACGTTTTTGAGGTGAAAAGGAGATTGGAGTGCCACTTTAAAATGTAAAAAAACAGAGTTTTGCATTATCTAAAAAGGCATAATACTCACAGAGGAGGAGATACTGTTTGTTTCCCACCAGTGGAATGTCTGACTCGTGGAGCGAGAGCTATCTTTAACCTCATACACTATGACTCCTCTGGCACACACTCCTAGGATCAGCTCTCCGATGACTGGCTTCTTCTCGCGCCCCACGCGGTAGAACTGAACACCGTACTCAGGAAGCTGCTGGGTGGCCTGGGAAGGAAGTTAGACGTTAGAACTGGGTCGTCACTAGCTTCCACAGCCACAAAGTCATAAACCACGCCTATTTCTACAATTTCTCTTTATTACATTTTATTTTAACCCTAACCCTAACTACACTGCTAAACTTATGCCTAACCCTAACCTTAAATTAAGACCAAGAAGCAAATTTTGTTTTCATGAATTTTCATGATACTTTGACTTTGTGGCTGTAGAATGTAGTGGAAACCGGGAACTGCCGATGTGCAAGTTTACCACACGGGCTAAGAATACAAGCCAAACGTTTATGTAATATACGATATTACCATATGTTCACCATTAATCCACTGTGCAGGTGCCACAGCCTTTTGGTGTAATGATTCAAATATCAGTCCACTGAGTATGGAACTAATAACATGAATATAACGATATAAAACGTAGAACTCTATGAAGCGTTTTCATTGGTTCATGTTACCTTGAGGAACTCAAGCTCGGACTCGTCGGTACTCATCGTGGAGTTGTTGGCATGTAACCGTAGCAACTCCTCCTTTAGGTAAGGCAGGGCTCTTTTCTCCATGACGCTCTTGGCAACGTACTGGTCTGGTCGATAGTAGTTCCTCCCATAAACCTTTAGAAAAGATCAGACAAAGTTAGTCATCACTCAACTATAACATTTCCAGAGCTAATATTACGAAATACTAACAAGGTAATTGATATTTAAGTATGCAGATCAATCCGCCTAGACCTTGACCAATCATGTGACAATTGTGTGATACAGCATATCAAAGATACTTCATGACCATATAACTCAAATAAAAAAGTAGCAAACACCTCAGGCATGCAGTCTCCATACTCTGCTTGGAGAGCCAAGGCACCCAGATATAGGCCTGTCTCTTCATGGCAGGACAACCTGTCCTCCAGTATATCTTTCCTCAGCTGTAAGTAGTACTGGTGACGAGTCAGTTTGTGCCTGCCAAAAAAAACACAATATGCTTACATAGAGAAATCGGTGGACCATCTACAATGTTGCCTGACCTCTATGGATTCTATAGGTCGTCCTTCAATACAACACAGTGTGAGCATAGGAGGATGTGTCGTACTGTACTTACAAAAGTAGAGCAATGTCGTGGACAAAGAATTTGACCCTGAAGAAAAGGACAAACGTGGACGTAGGCACTTTCCTCCAACTATCGGGGGCAACCTTGGATATCTTTGTGTCATTGTCCAGGAAGAAAAACTCATTATCTAAAAACCGAGACAAGATGAAAAAGAGTGACATGTTTAACACATCAACCATGTAAAGACTTTTTCAGAACTGTAGTTAAACAACAACAAATCAGCAGGTAGCGGACAAGAGCCATTCAAAACAAAAACACTAGTGAACCTGGTCAATTACCATCAATGTAAGCAAGGCCGAAGTAGAAGTGTTCAACCAGGTTGGAGTGGGCAACAATCATATCAAAGACATCCCCTCCTCCTGACTTGACGTCACACTTAACCAGGATGCTCTGTCCGTTTGGCATGACCACACTCAGCTCCCTCATAGTGGAGGGAGACTTCCCTTTCTTTGACTGGATTGACAGACAGAAAGATAGTGATTAATAGATAGACAGGCTGGTGATAGTTGGGATGATGTAAAAAAGCATTTGATGATGGAGTTCTTGATGATGAAAAGTCATAATTACAACAATGGATCCGGGCAGCTCCAAGACAACCAGTGGCTCATCTAACATTCGAAAAAACTCTGGACCCACATCCTGCACATAAAAAAAGAGGGAAACGTTAAGAACTACACTACGTGACAAAAAGTATGTGGACACCTGCTCGTCGAACGTCTCATTCCAAAATCATGGGCATTAATATGGAGTTGGTCCCCCCATTGCTGCTATAACAGCCTCCACTCTTCTGGGAAGGCTTTCCACTAGATGTTGGAACATTGCTGTGGGGACTTGCTTCCATTCAGTCACAAAAGCATTAGTGAGGTCGGGCACTGATGTTGGGCGATTAGGCCTGGCTCGCATACGGTGTTCGATGGGGTTGAGGTCAGGGCTCCGTGCAGGCCAGTCAAGTTCTTCCACACCAATCTCGACAAACCATTTCTGTATGGACCTTGCTTTGTGCACAGGGGCATTGTCATGCTGAAACAGGAAACGACTTTCCCCAAACTGTTGCCACAAAGTTGGAAGAACAGAATTGTCTATAATGTCATTGTATGCTGTAGTGTTAAGATTTCCCTTCACTGGAACTAAGGGGCCTATCCCGAACCATGAAAAACAGCCCCAGACCATTATTACTCCTCCACCAAACTTTACAGATGGCTCTATGCATTGGGGCAGGTAGCGGTCCTGGCATCCGCCAAACCCAGATTCGTCCGTCGGACTGCTAGATGGTGAAGTGTCATTCATCACGCCAGAGAACGCGTTTCCACTGCTCCAGAGTACAATGGTGACGAGCTTTACACCACTCCAGCCGACGCTTGGTATGGCGCATGGTGACCTTAGGCTTGTGTGCAGCTGCTCGGCCATGGAAACCCATTTCATGAAGCTCCCGACGAACAGTTCTTGTGCTGACGTTGCTTCCAGAGGCAGTTTGGAACTCGGTAGTGAGTGTTGCAACCAAGGACAGATGATTTTTACGCGCTGCACGCTTCAGTACTCGGCAGTCCCATTCTGTGAGCTTGTGTGGTTTACCACTTTGCAGCTGAGGCGTTGTTGCTCCTAGACGTTTCCACTTCACAATAACAGCACTTACAGATGACCGGGGCAGCTCTAGCAGGGCAGATATTTGACGAACTGACTTGTTGAAAAGGTGGCATCCTATGATGGTGCCACGTTGAAAGTCACTGAGCTCTTCAGTAAGGCCATTCTACTGCCAATGTTTGTCTATGGAGATTGCATGGCGGTGTACTCGATTTTATACACCTGTCAGCAACAGGTGTGGCTGAAATAGCCGAATCCACAATTGTTTTATATATATACTATATCTTCTGGTATTTCAACACAAAATGTCACATGACTCTCTATGATATCATACCTTGGCTGTCTTTTCATTAAGACTGACAGTGGACTCGTTCAGATACACATATGGTATAGGTCTGATGCTGCCACGGCGAAAGCCATCCAGGTAAGGGCTACAGGGGTTACGGAATTGATAGCTGCAGTAACTCTCTCTGTGACGTAACCCCTGGGCAATTCTGTAAGGAAAAAAGAATACATGGATTCTTTAATTTATTGTCCACAGACTGTTGGGTGAACTATCCCTTTAAAAAACTACATTTGTAAAACTGATACTTTGTGTATTACGGTCAAAATGAGCCTTTGTTGTTTGAAAGGCGCCGGCTAGGTTCTTACCCTCTGCTGAGCTCGGCTTGGAATGTTGAGTTGCTTCTGTTTCTCAGCGCCCAGGTAGAGTTATGGTACGAGGCACTTCCTGAGAAACTGTGAATCCTCTCTCTGACCATCTGACTCTGGTCAGTAAGTTGAGGACCATTCTCAGCCATAGACACATGATTGACCTAGAAAACCCAATACAATTGCAGCTACTGAATTAGAAAAGTTGCACTGACCTATCGTTAAAAATAACCGCATGTCACAAACCCAGCTTCAGATCGCAGCCGAGATAGACGTTCAGCCAGGAAAGAGTCCGTAGTGTCACAATATGGATGCCAACATATTTCTAGGAACTTTGACCTTATGTCATCGTGCTGGATGGCACATGGAGTGTAGGGTGACCCCTGGCATGCTTTAGTGTACATCACTAAGAAATCAGCGGGGTGCTGTGGTATTACCCTAAACGAAAACGAAGACATACAGAGCTAAAAGATCGAGTTAATGACTTCATGTCTCCCCCACCGCTTCAACGGATGCTTTATTTAATTAGGCAAGTCAGTTAAGAACAAATTCTTATTTACAATGACGGCCTACACCGGCCAAACCTGGACGACGCTGGGCCAATTGTGCGCCGCCCTATGTGTAGCCTATACCAAACTGGGCAAGACTGATCTCAATTTCAGCTTATCGATAACAAATGGACAAAATGAAGAGATAATGACTCACATATGACTGCCAAATGTATACCTGTAGACCAGGGTATTGCATACACAACAGCCAGATAGATACAGTGATACCTATACTGACTACAGGTGCATTTCATACACCAAAGGAAATGTGGGTGAACTCACAGAGTCCCTAAACACATCTTCTACTAGCTGTTTGATGAGCTTCTCTGGTGGGGGCAGTTGAGCAGTCTTGATGTGCTGGTCACAGGTCTCCAGCACAGTCACGAGATCTGCTCGTCTCTGGACCGTGTCCTCACACATGCTCAGCAACAGGTTGTTCAGTTTGCCACTCAGCTGAATGGGCTGGTTTTGAGGTAGTTGATAATCAACGGACCAGTAGAGGGTCATTCCTAGGGAATATACAACCATCTGGGAAAAAAACACAAAAATGAGTCAAATCCTTCCAGAGGAATTCATGTAAAACAAAAAGTCAAGAACCAAAACAGTGGTGAGATGTCATGCCAATAACCATAGGAGTTTTCCAGACAGCACAGACAGATCTGGAACTACGCTAGTATTTTTTTTAAATGTGTACAATTTTTTTTAACCGACTTTGAGATTCTACTTGTAATGAAAAGCGCTATATAAAATACATCTATTATTATTATGATTACTCTAAGAGCAGGATTTATTGATGACCTTTTCTGAGGCTGTCCTGTTGGAGGCAGCGTGTCCATCCTGTACCTCTGGAGCAGTGAAGGAGCCCAGGTCCCCTGACCGGGCACAGCTTTTAAAAGCAAGTTTCCCACTGGCTGACAGTAACATAGAGCCGGGGCTCAGTACACTGCACATGTTACCAGGACCTGACAACAAGACAAAAGACAAAAGCCATACTATTAACTTGCATGTCTGCATGGCTATAGGAATAACTCACTCCAAAAAGGTACGTTTGTCAGACGTTAGAAGTAGAGCACGATATGATATGGTGGTGCCTATCTTTCCCATTCATTTCGGGTTTGAGGCCTATTTGTTCTAATGCATAAAGAAGCATGTAACAACAGAAGTCATGAAATATTAGACCCCTTTTGACGTCTGCAAACATCGGACAAATGTTTGATGGGCCATGAACAATCCCTTTAAGACCTAAAGATCCTTTTAGCACCTGCCAGTGGGTATTATCATGGGTCAGGAATGAGATATAAATGTGCCCAGGTACCTTTGTGGGAGATGTCCGTTAAGGCCTCGGCGGTGCCCAAAAGCAGACGCCATACCTCATCCTCCTCCAGAGGTGACCCCCGGGCCTCCAGCACCTCTGCCAGGGTCACGAACGTGCCCATCCTGGGGGACACAGCCATGGGTAGATACAGTCATATATTATCTAAGGGAGGGAATATTTGTTGTTATTTAAGTTCAAACGCTGTACTAGCGAACTTTATTCCTAGTTACATGTACATACGTACAGTATCTACCTCAATTACCTCGTACCACTTCACATCGACTAGGTACTGATACCCTGTGTATAGGACCAAGTTATCGTTACTCATTGTGTATTTATTATTACGTGTTTTACATTTCTGTTATTTCTCCATTTTATTTTTCTCTGCATCGTTGAGAAGGGCCTGTAAGTAAACATTTCACTGTTAGTCCACACCTGCTGTTCACGAAGCATGTGACTAATTCAATCTGATGTTATTTGATGAGCAATATATGTTTCATCATAGTCTCTGTGAAAGAATAAGCGAAGCTGATATTTGGATTACAATGAAACTGTTGAATGTAAGAAACTTAATCATTTCCAGAATAATTTCTGAGTTTTAAAAAGGGTCCACACAACCGTACTGTCTTATCGCATAAATCATTATCTCAAAGTGGTCCTTTTCGCTGAGAATATAGAGATATTAGGATAACAAAGGTACATTTGGCCCATTAAACAACTATCTACAGATAAATATCTAGAGTACAATGAGTAAGGCCAATGCTTGGTCTAATGGAAGGCAATACAGACGCCCCCTCCCCCCCATCTGTTTCTTTCCCCCTCTTCCTCACACACGCACACCAGGCTTTCACACATTCAAACTGAGCTTTCAGTTGGCAAATACCGGTAATTGGCTTTCACAGAGCCTGAAGGATTTGCTCTAATGTCTCTGCTCTCCCTGTGCCTTTGATTTTTTTTCTCCCTCTCGTCACCAAGGTGACGGCGAAGCGTTGAGATGAGAAGTGACAGTGCTGAGGTTCTCTGACATATTAAATTAGTTTACCTCGTGTACAATTTCACTAAACAGCGATGGCATTTTAGAATTAGGGTCGTTCCACAAGAAATTGGGACAAATAAAAACAACATTACTGAATGTAATTCATGAAAAAGTATTTTGGACCAAGGAGATTGGAACAACACATTAGGTATTTTGGTTTTGTGTGCATATAAAACCTTATTTTAGAGGTATGCTGGTTCACTTTTCTTTAAATTAAACCTCAAAGTTGTGGAGTTATACAATGACTGAGTGATAAATGGAACAACAAGGTGGTATCCCATTTCACTCTAAAATCATACGTTGATTACTGAAAATATAAACTAAATCAAATGATAACACAGAACTATAATAAAATTAACGTCAGCGATTTAATTGATTGTGTAGCATCTCTGGTTCCTGCAGGTGGAAACGTCTCCAAAAATATATACTCTATGGAGTTAATTATGCTGGGTTCATCATTACAGTTAAACAATATATCGTGTAGCCTTGTTGGTGTTTTGAATCGGGGATAACAGTGGCTAGATGGGTATTCATACTGTAGCTAAACTCAAATTAAATAAGTAATCTTCATACCAATACTCAGAGTGAGCTGAGGCTCTGTACCAGCATTTGATCAATGATTGATCTGGGCCAACAAAGGCTGTCCGGGAACACCAGGTTTAGTGGGAGATCTAATTGCTACAAAGCCATTATATCTGCTCTACAGGAACACAGTAGTTCCTATTGTTTTTCAACCTGGGTGCAGTTGAACAGGACAGCATTTACAAGCCGAGACTAAGCATTTTCCATCTTGGGTCATGATGACATTACTTTCAAAGTAGTCCTATAAGATAGCGTTTCTCATAAACAACGGCAAACTGAGGATTCCTTTTATCCCAAAATAAGTAGGTAGGCAATCACTCAACTGTAACTCACACAAGGTTGTGTTTTCTGACAGAAGAGAGTAAGCACTACTGCTGCAATAACAGGCATCAGTAAAATGGCAATACTGTATCTTAGATTAGAAGGCTGAAGGCAGGTACAAAGGTCATCAACAAAGTGAGACTTATTGATATTTAGGTAGTGGGTACCCCCATTACCTAAATATCACGTTCCCAATTGGTTTACTCTGAAAATAAACAATTATCATACATCATGCTACCCAGCCCCAGGTCAGACAGGGTAGGTCTATTTTTGCACCAGGACAGTTTGTACAAAAATATATAAATAATTTAGATATAAAGGCATGATAACTGGCTATATTCATGCTGTCGTTGCATTTAAAACATATTTACTTACTCTTATCCTAGCAAAATATCAAAATCACTTGCCCAATAATTAAATTGATGTGCTAAAACTATCGCTGACGATAAACTCTTTAGGTTATTGTCTAGAAACTGTCGATGGAATATGTTGTAATTAAACTGTAAATACCTAATGGCAAGATCGGGCCACAATTACCTCCCGATGACATAACGGCATTCATTCACTTACTCATTGGTCGTGTTCCCGCAACTTTTAGACATTCATAGAATACCACATTTGTGTTGAATAGATGTAGGTCTATATTTTTGGGCAATTCTATCCAATTAAACCCATAACTTTACCTAATTTCATTCAATATATGAAGAAGTCCCTCTTCAGAAAACCTCCAGCTCGAATGTAATCTTCTCAAGCATCACACCGCATTCCACCTGTGGCTGTACTCTTCATTCGCTACTTTTTCTAGCCAATCAGGCGACGTTTCATCTATCCATAATTCCATCACAAGATAGCGTGGAAATAAGTCATTTTCTCCATTGAATATAATGTTCCGTACACAAACGTAGCGATGTATCGATACTGGGTTTTCGGTCAATTTGGACTATTTTTAGACTCCAGGTATAAGAACTCAATTGGATTACGCAGGAGCGGTTTGACAAGCAGCAAGGTAGTGGTCAACCAATCGGTGTGGGCAAGAACATTTAGCTAATCTTTCAATAGTAAAGTGATACACGTATTGTTCTGCTCAATTCTACTAATCCAACCCATGTTAATAATATATATATATATTTTTTTACTTCGACTATAATGTGTGATTGTTGTTTGGCTAAAGTCACCAACACTTTCTTTTTCTCTTGCTATCTGTTTTACTTTCTTACGCTCTCTCCCCCTCTCTCTCTCACACACACACCATTTCCATTCAAAATCCTGACGCTAAACCTAACACCTAACTCCTGACCCTAACCCTAATTGTAACCCTAAAAGAATGACGCTGAAGGGAATAATACTTCAATTAGTTGGGGCGAAGGACATACTACTCATCCCGGGAGGCGTTATAGAGGCCAGTGTGTGGGATACCAGATGAGACTAGGTTGGCGAGTGGATAAACCGCATTTCCCTTCCGTTCTATTGGCGAACGTTCAATCCACTGGAGAATAAACTGGACAGGCTCCGTTTGAGACTAGCCTATCAACGTGATCTGTAATATCCTATGTTTCTCAGAGCTGTAGCTGAACCAGGACATGGGAAATATAAATCTAGCTGTTTTTTCTATACATCGGCAGAACGGCAACAAGCCGTAAGCAATGAAGAAAATGCTCACCCAGAGAGCGGGCGCTAAGATACAAGACTGTATCATAGTACAGACTGGAATATGTTCCGGGATTCATCCGATGGCATTGAGGAGTTCGCCACAGTCAAGTGCATCCATGTGGTCGTCCCCACAGTGACTTTTGTTTGCCAATTTTTCTTACTTTTTAACTGCATTGTTGGGAAAGGGCTCGTAAGTAAGCATTTCACAATGAAGTCTACAGCTGTTGTATCTGCGCATGTGAAAAATAAATTGTATTTAATTTGATTTGAACCCTCAACCTAACCCCTAAACCTAAAATAGCTTAGGCCCATGAGAACAAATGCACAGTTAAAAAGTAAGAATAATTAGCTGGGAGAATTTTCCTTGTTTTGCTATCATTGTGGGGACTTTTGGGGATTTCCGGTACCCAATCTCAATTCAATTCCTGGGGCTCTGTGGAGTCTGTTTGTGTTTGTGAACATAGCCCCAAGACCAGCTTGCTTAGGGGACTGTTCTCTAGGTTAATCTCTCTGTAGGTAATGGCTTTGTTATGGAAGGTTTGGGAATCTCTTCCTTTTAGGTGGTTGTAGAATTTAACGTCTCTTTTCTGGTAATTAGTGGGTATCGGCCTTATTCTGCTCTGTGTGCATTATTTTATGTTTTACGATGTACACAGAGGACGTTTTTGCAGAATTCTGCATGCAGAGTCTCAATTTGGTGTTTGTCCCATTTTGTGAATTCTTGGTTGGTGAGCGGATCCCAGACCTCGCAACCAAAAAGGGCAATGGGTTCTATTACTGATTCAAGTATTTTTAGCTACAAAGATGTCTTTTGAGTAGTAAGACATGTACAGTTGAAGTCGGAAGTTTACATACACTTAGGTTGGAGTCATTAAAACTCGTTTTTCAACCACTCCACAAATGTCTTGCTAACAAACTATAGTTTTGGCAAGTCGGTTAGGACATCTACTTTGTGCATGACACAAGTAATTTTTCCAACAATTATTTACATACAGATTATTTCACTTATAATTCACTGTATCACAATTCCAATGGGTCAGAAGTTTACATACACTTAGTTGACTGTGCCTTTAAACAGCTTGGAAAATTCCAGAAAATGATGTCATGGCTTTAGAAGCTTCTGATAGGCTAATGGACATCATTTGAGTCAATTGGAGGTGTACCTTTGGATGTATTTCAAGGCCTGCCTTCAAACTCAGTGCCTCTTTGCTTGACATAATGGGAAAATCTAAAGAAATCAGCCAATATAATATAAATATAGTAGACCTCCACAAGTCTGGTTCATCCTTGGGAGCATTTTCCAAACGCCTGAAGGTACCACGTTCATCTGTACAAACAATAGTACGCAAGTATAAACACCATGGGACCAAGCAGACGTCCTACCGCTCAGGAAGGAGACGCGTTCTGTCTCCTAGAGATGAACGTACTTTGGTGTGAAAAGTGCAAATCAATCCCAGAACAACAGCAAAGGACATTGTGAAGATGCTGGAGGAAACAGGTACAAAAGTATCTATATCCACAGTAAAACGAGTCCTATATCGACATAACCTGAAAGGCCGCTCAACAAGGAAGAAGCCACTGCTCCAAAACTGCCATAAAAAAACCGACTACGGTTTGCAACTGCACATGGGGACAAAGATTGTACTTTTTGGAGAAATGTCCTCTGGTCTAATGAAACTAAATAGAACTGTTTGGCCATAATAACCATCGTTATGTTTGGAGGAAAAAGGGGGAGGCTTGCAAGCCGAAGAACACCATCCCAATCTTGAAGCACGGGGTGGCAGCATCATGTTGTGGAGGTGCTTTGGTGCAGGAGGGACTGGTGCACTTCACAAAATAGATGGCATCATGAGGCAGGAAAATTATGTGGATATATTGAAGCAACATCTCAACAAGTCAGGAAGTTGAAGCTTGGTCGCAAATGGGTCTTCCAAATGGACAATGACCCCAAGCATACTTCCAAAGTTGTGGAAAAAATGGCCTAAGGACAACAAAGTCAAGGTATTGGAGTGGCCATGACAAAGCCCTGACCTCATCCTATAGAAAATGTGTAGGCAGAACAGAAAAAGTGTGTGCAAGCAAGGAGGCCTACAAACCTGACTCAGTTACACCAGCTCTGTCAGGAGGAATGGGCCAAAATTCACCCAACTTATTGTGGGAAGCTTGTGGAAGGCTACCCGAAACGTTTGGCCCAAGTTAAACAATTTAAAGGCGATGCTACCAAATACTAATTGAGTGTATGTAAACTTCTGACCCACTGGGAATGTGATGAAAGAAATAAACGCTGAAATAAATCATTCTCTCTACTATTATTCTGACATTTCACATTCTTAAAATAAAATGGTGATCCTAACTGACCTAAGACAGGGAATTTTTACTAGGATTAAATGTCAGGAATTGTGAAAAACGGAGTTTAAATGTATTTGGCTAAGGTGTATGTAAACTTCTGACTTCAACTTTATAAAAGCAACAGATATCATTAATAAGAAGGGGCTAGAAGCGTCTTATATGGTGAGCTACCAAGTGACTAGAACAGGCAAGCCACATACTATTGTGGAGGACTTGATTCTTCCTGCTACCGCGGATATGGCTGGGACAATGCTGGGGGAAAAGGCCCAAAAAACTATACAGACAATGCCTTCAAACAACACTGTTTTATGACACATCAGTGAAATGGCAGGAGATGTTTTGAAACAATTACTCTTTCGCATACAAGCCAGTGAATTCTATGCGTTACAGCTGGATGAGTCAACAGACGTGACGGGCCTGGCACAGCTCCTGGTATATGTCCATTATGTTTATGGGGGGGTCAATTAATGAAGACAAATGAACTCAAGCTTACGGACAATGTAAAATGTGATATAGCGAAGCACTTGAGTGAGCTGGGTGCGCAATTACGCCAGTACTTTCCCGAAACGGACAACACAAACAACTGGATTCGTTATCCCTTTCATGCCATGCTTCCAGTCCACTTACCGATACCTGAACAAGAGAGCCTCATCGAAATTGCAACAAGTGGTTCTGTGAAAATTTAATTTAATCAGAAGCCACTGCCAGATTTCTGGGTAGGGCTGCGCTCAGAATATCCTGCCAGCTGTGTCACTAGAGATTCTGGGTTCGAGTCCAGGCTCTGTCGCAGCCGGCTTCCCACGAGCCGGGTTGTGACAAAAACTCACACTCATTCTTATGTTTAATAAATGTATCATATAGTGTGTGTGTGTGGCAGGCTTACAATAATGGCAAAAAACAACATTTGAGAGTGCACTGACCCTGGTGCTAGAGGGGGTACGCTGCTGGAGGTTGAATGTTTGAAGGGGTACGGGACTATAAAAAGTTTGGGAACCACTGCTCTACTGAGATTTACTGTCAGGGCCCAGGTCTGGCAGAATCTGTGCAGAAGATCTAGGTGCTGCTGTAGGTTCTCTCTCGCTCTATGCACGCGCGTAAGTGCGTGTGCTTATTATGGCGAGATCACAGAGGTGAAATGCCTAAATGCCTCTAATTTGTCCTGCATAGTGTTGCTACATAAACTAATACCGTGAGAGGTAGGCTACCATAGGCTATACAACACCGCAGGACGATTTGCTCTTGAATGTCACCTAGTTCTCATCGGCAACTTCCGGCAAACATCGCAAGGTTTCGACGACATCGGTATGAAATGGCAGAAAATGCCTCTGTGTCACGGACTCAAAGATTAGGCTACGTAGTACACATGTATTTGGCAGAACCAGGCCTGCCAGTGGAAGGAAACGCAGTGGATTCAGAGTTTGTCCTACTAAGGAAGAAATAATATAATATCTTCAAACATTCTGCTGTATATTTCAACGGAAGACCAGAAACCGCGGTTTGACAGTTTTGGAATTTCTAACGCGTTCTTTTGGAGTAGGGTGAGTTCGATATTAAACCTTTATAAGACATGTTATTGTTTGCAGTGGGGGAGGGTATTCGCACTGATGGGTTGCAAAGAACACAGAAAATACATTAAATAACAGCAATTAGCTAGCTGGACCATATTGTCAAGTTTTGGCTTTTAAAGACATGCACCGAATAAAAAAAAGATGGCTATTGGATATTCTCAAACGCGCACGAGAGGCTACAAAATGCGCTAACGTTACATTGTAAGACTAACTACCTGCTAACAGCTAGTGCTACATTGTAACAACGACCTAAGTATCTTCGCGGCATATAGGCTACTGACAACATCAACGGCGTGGTTACATTTGCCATGCTATATTTGGATTTGTAACATCACCTTATTTCTAAAATGAATGAGAAACACAAGCCCACCATTCGGTCATAAATGGGCTTTTGACAATTAGCCTACCACCAATGGACTAGTATAAACTTGTGAGTGTAAGTTAACTTATTGCTTGCTGCTAGTGCGTCAAGCCGATTTCTATTAAACAGGTGAGAGGTGTATAGCTGCAATTTGTCTACATTTAATCCAATATACCTAAGAATAGCAGAATAATGAATCGACGATTTTATGGTCACATCGACAACCATCTATCATAATATGAACGCTATTTATCATGTAAATATGGTTAAATCATATCTTAATTTGACTATCTATTCAATTAAAGATTAATACAATTTCGGTGATGTTTAGTGTCGCATGTTGTTTTTGAAGGATTTTGGACACCTTCATTAACCATTCCAGGTGTGTCATATAGAAGAATGACCTCCGTAACAGATGAAGCCAGATGCTTTTGGCACATTGCTTCTAATCGTGATGTCTGCTCTGTGGTGATAGGCTTCAGTGTCTTCATTAGCTGGAAAAGTAGGCTGGTGAATCCCAGAAAAACACATAGATAATGTGAGAAGTCATATTAATTTAGGTTAGATGTAGACCCCAGCTGGGCATTGTGGTATGAAAGAGAGTCATGGATGGCCCTGAATGATTTGACAGCTGGTTTGAAAGTTTGAACAACCCATTTTCATGTTCAGCTTTCTTCCAGTTATGCATTTAATTTATTCCTTGAAATGAAATGGCCCCCATTTTACTGAAATGCCCCATACCGCGAACGTGTGATTAGTGAGAGACCTTGAAACAGCGTCAGACGATGTAGCGCGACGACATGCTTCATGGCTATGGTTCTCTGCCTCCCTCTGATCGCACATTCTCTCAGATTCTCTGTGATTTGAAGCAGCACTCATCTAAGTTTCACGTCTAAAGACCAACTGACATGTCATAAAAATGCTCACATTCCAGTGATAATGTGGTGGAAAAAAAGTGTCATTCATGTTGTTTTAATAAAATTACACGCATATCATTCAATTTAATCTGACTGTATTGCTATGGTCATCCTGTTGTTCACACCGCCATTCATTCTGCTCCAGAGCACACAATTGGATGAAGCGACTGCACAGAAACGATTTCATTTTGAATTTGGCAAAGCATTCTGTTCAGGCTTCTCCAACCCCTGTTTTAGTCCCTCCATCTCAAAGCAGGGCTTCAGGCCGTTGACATGCCTTTCAACCGGGATGAAAAAACCCTGCTGAACGCCCCTTCATGTGGAAAAGGGGAAGGGGGTGGCTGTATAGGCGTATGGAGGTCAAGTCATGGTCTGTTGACCGTGCAGCCATCAGCCAGTGAAAATGTCCTCAGCACAAATGTTCTAGATTTGACTAATGATTTCTTCTTCTAGCTCCTTATCAAATCCAGCGCTCCCTCCCGCTCTCCTTTTCTCTCTCTGCCTCAATACTTTCTTCCATTTGCCTGAACAATGAGTCTTAAATGTACATTTCTGCATGCTCAAATGGTCTTTGGACAGTGGTACTAGTCCCTCTTGTTGTGATAGCTGTGGGATTTCTCTATAAGGTAGTGATGAACTTTTCTAGCGCTGGCCAATATCTCGCCTGAACAATCATCTAAAGACATTGTGTTTGTTTTACATTTTCTATGTTAAAATCGAGCCCGGATGTCTCGTTACTATTGTGGCAAGGAAACAAAACACGAAGTGGATTTAACTTCTTTAGGAAAACAGCCCTAATGTTTGAAATTAACATACTTTTAGTGTCATCCAGAGTCACATTTATTTATTTTCCCTGCTTTTCCACACAGTATTTTACATATAGCAGGTTTTTAAAGGACCAGAGTGTGGTCTGCTTTGTGTTTTAATTTTTGCCATGGAAAACGTATTGCGACACTGGTATCCTCACAGCCCTAGTTCAAATGCTAGCAAAGCACAGCCACAACCCCCAGGAAATGCCTCTGTTTTCTGATATTGGAGATGTTTTTAAAGCTGTAGAAGCAGGATGTATGCAATGGATTTTTTGAGCTGAAGGTTTGGCCAGCTTAGGCTAACACAATTGTGGCTGAAACATTGGTCCCTGTTTAGACCACAATTGATTGGTGGTAGCAGACAGTTTGCTGGGCTTTTGTTTTGCTTTGCAGTGCTCTGGTTTTACATTTTTGAAAGCTGTGATCCAAATCCTGGAATGAATTTGTACAGTATATTGATTTATGATGGGATATAAAATACCAGCTAATCCTATAAACCCAGAACTATAATGTGTTGTAATGCATTTAAACCTATTTAGATTAACTGTATGTGTAACGCAGTATACCCTCGCTAGCCTAAATGACCCAAATGTCATCGCTATTCAGGGGGGACTTGATTTCTCTCATATACTGAATCATTTCGCCTCATGAATTTTGACACACAATGCAGCCTCTGTCAATCGTATTCCCATAGATTGACAGCTATGGCTTGGAAGGTCCAGGTAATAAGCTGATAATATGCTAATTGCTTTTTTATCTTTCTGTTTCTTCTCCCTCTGTCTTAGGTCTTGAGACAGAAGTCCCACTTGGATGCCCAAAACACACACTTTGTCCAGATTTCATCATGAATCGGAATAAGCGTGAAAAGGAGTATTACAGTTTAGACGTCGGGGATTCCACTTTTACGGTGTTGAAGCGCTACCAGAATTTAAGACCCATAGGCTCCGGAGCACAAGGGATTGTCTGGTGAGTAGATGGAGCTGTGAATTGGAAAGGAAAAGAGATGCTCATTTTCCAGTGGCTATGTTAGAACTGTGTGTGTTACTCTGGGAAAGAACATCTCGTCTGAATCATACTATAAAATATCACAATTTGCCAGCTATTTGAAATGGTATTGGAAGTCAATGTGATTCAAACGTTATTAGCTGCTGTAGGTTGAAATGGCATTGGAAGTCAATATGATACGTTATTAGCTGCTTTAAGTTTGTTTGTATGCTATATGTTTGCCATTGGTCCGGTATTACACTTCAATCATTTGGACCCTGATATTGATCTAGGATGTGGGAAATAAGGAACAAAACTCATCTTTCATTAAATATATATATATATATTTAATGCTAGCCTTCTTCAGATACATCATAAAGTATGGACGTACATTTGTATTTTTGTGTTTCTAGCTCAGCGTATGACCACAACCTTGAACGAAATGTGGCAATTAAAAAACTCAGCCGGCCTTTCCAGAACCAGACCCATGCCAAAAGAGCTTACAGAGAACTGGTGCTTATGAAATGTGTCAACCATAAGAACGTAAGCTATTCACCTCTCTGAATCTGTGTGTCTGATTCGAAAAAGGGGAACAGCAAGTAGGAAAGGGAGTTGTCCCGATTTTATAGAAAAGAAAGTTGCGAAAGCATTTTCTCTTGTACAATTGAACCAAAATGTAAGATTCACCACAGATCATTCTAGAATGCTGCGATCCTCTTGTAGCTCTTACATGAATTCTTGATTAATTTTTCTAAAATGTCATTGTCTATTTGATGTGGTGTTATTCATTTTCGGAAGAACCCTTCTGTAGTTTTAGCTCGCCCTTAGGCAGCATATTGTCAGCATGAAATGCAATGTTCCTACATACGCTGCTCACACAACTATGATGCACTGATGCATCTTATATCTCCACAGATTATTGGCCTATTAAATGTATTCACGCCACAGAAGACGCTGGAAGAATTTCAAGATGTGTAAGTAACGTCATCGTCGCCTTTGCTTATAAAATCAATAAGGATAAATTGCAATACTTAATAATCTCTGTTCCCTGGTAGGCTATAGTGCTGAAATGGCCAAAAGTATATTTTGGATGTGTGTTTTTTGTACAGTGTAGTGGGGACCAGGGTCTATTGTGGTATAACTGAAGGGTTAGTACATTGTAGTGCATGGGAGGAAATGTGATTCATTCTCAGAGCGGAGGGAGGTACTTTGAGAATCTCTGTCTTTCTGATTTGGATCTAAAAAGAAAAATGAACATCATGGCTGGGGGGTAAACAAGCCCGTTGCACTATGACGGAGTATGACGGTGGAGCAGCCCACTCCTGTGTTTGTGTGCGTGTATGTATCCTGCAGCATCACACAATAGAATACATTTGAGTCATTTATGAAGTAATTTACAATGCTTTTTTTAAGAAGTGTAATAGACCAGGGTTTTTCAAACTTTTCTTGCCCAGGGAAAACCGGTGACCGAGGGACCACCATCAAATGTTAGCAAAAAAAAGAAATCACATCTTGTCATCATTAAAAGATGACTGCTATGGTGTGTGGTCATCCACACCCCCTCCCAAAATGGCTGCTGTGCCATTTTTTCCCCTTGCATTACTTGACATAGATCCAGAAAAACTAGATGTGTAAATCCATAACTGGCATAGTTCTGGGTGAATGATAATGGCAAGTAGAAGTAATAAACATTTTAAAATTAATAGATTTGGTCGGCAGTTATTATTTTGACCTCCCCACAGTTTATTGGAAGAGGAAGTGTAAACTCTAACATAATTTATTAGCTAGAAAGGTAACTTGCAGTTTTTAATCTACACAGTTTGGCATCGAGCTGAGAAACACTTTTGCCGTTTTAAGATAATTTCCTTCAATTCTATGTATTTTGCCATGGCTAATGCTGTGTTCGTCTGCTCAAACATTATAACAAAATCAATGGACATGTGGCCTGAATGACCATTAACAATTATTTTATTTTAGATTCTCCCTGACTGTCTAGCTGTTATTTGATTGTTAGTTCTCAGCCATTATTTATATATACACACTACCGTTTAGAAGTTTGGGGTCTCTTAGAAATGTCCTTGTTTTCCATGAAAACATACATGAAATGGGTTGCAAATTGAATAGGAAATATAGTCAAGATGTTGACAAGGTTATAAATAATGATTTTTAATTGAAATAATAATTGTGTCCTACAAACTTTGCTTTCGTCAAAGAATCCTCCATTTGCAACAATTACAGCCCTGCAGACCTTTGGCAGTCTAGTTGTCAATTTGTTGTGGTAATCTGAAGAGATTTCACCCCGTGCTTCCTGAAGCACTTCCCACAAGTTGGATTGGCTTGATGGGCACTTCTTACATACCATACGGTTAAGCTGCTCCCACAACAGCTCAATAGGGTTGAGATCCGGTGACTGTGCTGGCCACTCCATTATAGACAGAATACCATCTGACTGCTTCTTCCCTAAATATTTCTTGCATAGTTTGGAGCTGTGCTTTGGGGCATTGTCCTGTTGTAGGAGGAAATTGGCTCCAATTAAGCGCTGTCCACAGGGTATGGCGTTGCAAAATGGAGTGATAGCCTTTCTTCTTCAAGATCCCTTGTACCATGTACAAATATCCCACTTTACCACAACCAAAGCACCCCCAGACCATCACATGGCCTCCACCATGCTTGACAGATGGCGTCAAGCACTCTTCCAGCATCTTTTAATTTTTTATGCATCTTACGAATGTTCTTCTTTGAGATCCGAACCTCTCAAACTTAAGGTTTTCTGTCCAGTGTCTGTGTTATTTTGCCCATCTTAATCTTTTCCTTTATTGGCCAGTCTGAGATATGGCTTTTTCTTTGCAACCATGCAAAGAAAAAGGCCAGCATCCCATCCTCTTCAATTTTGAAAGTTGAGAACAGTGTTTTGCGGGTACTATTTAATGAAGCTGCCAGTTGAGGACTTTGAGGCGTCTGTTTCTCAAACTAGCCACTCTAATGTACTTGTCCTCTTGCTCAGTTGTGCACCGGGGCCTCCCACTCCTCTTTCTATTCTGGTTAGCTGTTCTGTGAAGGGAGTAGTACACAGCGTTGTACGAGATCTACAGTTTCTTGGCAATTTCTTGCATGGAATAGCCTTCAATTCTCAGAACAAGAATAGACTGACGAGTTTCAGAAGAAAGGTCTTTGTTTCTGGCCATTTTGAGCCTGTAATCGAACCCACAAATGCTGATGCTCCAGATACTCAACTAGTCTGAAGGCCAGTTTTATTGCTTCTTTAATCAGAACAACAGTTTTCAGCTGTGCTAACATAATTGCAAAAGGGTTTTCTGATGATCAATTAGCCTTTTAAAATGATAAACTTGGATTAGCTAACACAGTGTGCCATTGGAACACAGGAGTGATAGTTGCTGATAATGGGCCTCTGTACGCCTATGTAGATATTCCATTAAAAATCAGCCGTTTCCAACTACAATAGTCATTTACAATGTTAGCAATGTGTACACTGTATTTCGGATCTATTTGAATGGACAAAAGATTTTTCTTTCAAAAAACAAGGACATTTCTAACTCACCCTATACTTTTGAGCGTTAGTACGCATAAACACAAACTACCGGTCAAACGTTTTAGAACTCCTACTCATTCAAGGGTTTTTCTTTATTTTTATATTTTTTACATTGTAGAATAACAGTGAAGTAACACACATGGAATCATGTAGTATCCCAAAAAGTGTTAAACAATTCAAAATATATTTGAGATTCTTCAAATAGCCACCCTTTGCCTTGAGGACAGCTTTGCACACTCTTGGCATTCACACTCTTGGCATTTCCCCCGCAATTGCAATTGGAATGATATGAAGGGGGGAGAGAGTGTGAGAGGCTCACTCATTACAGCAAACAAGCAGGTACGCTTTTATTACAGGAATCATGAGAATAATGCACTTCACTGTTGAACAAATTCATGGTTTTATCCACCCAGAAATAGTACGTTTTGATTGAGGTGACCAGGTAGAATGTGCAGCTTGCACCAGTCGGAACAATTAAATGGTCACAGTCTGAAGCCCTGGTGTGTGAGTGAGAACGCGAGACGTGTGCACTCTGTGCATATTCTTTCATGTGTGTGGGTGTATCTGTGTGCGTCTGCCTGTGTATGCATACGTTTGTGAGTGTATACGTGTGCACTGCACATCTTTCTGTGTAATGTCATCCACCCTCCCTTCCCTCCTCTGTATCCGTCCCCAGGTATATTGTGATGGAGCTGATGGATGCCAACCTGTGCCAGGTGATTCAGATGGAGCTGGACCACGAGCGGCTGTCCTATCTGCTCTACCAGATGCTGTGTGGCATCAAGCACCTTCACGCCGCGGGCATCATACACAGGGTGGGCACACACCACCACACCTTGCCTGGCCAAGCAACCTTAATATGACCCAGTCCTCCTTTGTATCCCTAAAGGGTTCCCTTCTCTTACAATGCATTCACCTTTGGAGAATAAAATAAAAATAAATAAAAATACATTTCATTGGTGTGGTGTGAATGGAACTTAAGCATCGGTAGAGAGTTATCCATCTCTAAAGTGTATCCCCCTCCTGTCCCCCAACCTCAGGATCTGAAACCCAGCAACATCGTGGTAAAGTCTGACTGCACGCTGAAGATCCTGGACTTTGGATTGGCCAGGACAGCGGCCACGGGCCTCCTGATGACCCCGTACGTGGTGACCCGCTACTACCGCGCCCCTGAAGTCATATTGGGCATGGGTTACCAGGCCAATGGTGAGTGAGCGACCGAGGGATCGGCCAATTGGAGCTGTGCGTGCCGCAGAACGCTGTTTGTCGCATGCCCCGCCCACAAGGTCCTGAGACACCCACCTTCAGCCACCCCCCCCCCCGTGTCAGTGTCGCAGTCAGAGGGGTAGGTGGCACGCCTGGCTATGCGTTGTGGGTTCCTTTCCTGCTGCATAGAGAGCCAGTGCACAGCAGGCGTAGTGCTTGTGTTTTGTAGGAGGCTGTCCAGAGACGGCGCAGCTGGACTAGATGTCAGTGTGATCCAGTCCCTAGTTTGGCTTGTCTTTAACAATTAACGTTTACTGCAAGAATGTGCAGATGTGATGGGGCTTGATATCTCCGAATCATTGGACTCGCTGCGATAAAATTCAAAGATTAAATACGAGGGAAAAAACTGCCTGAAAATATGGGCATCCCTGCAGTGTCTAAAAACGACCCAAACTTTCCTGCTGACTTGTTGCTTTGCCTTTCTTCTTCTCCTTCTTTCTATGCTACACATATTTAGTGGATATATGGGCTGTGGGCTGCATTATGGCAGAAATGGTTCGCCACAAAATCCTTTTTCCAGGAAGGGACTGTATCCTTGTGCTGCTTGAAGCAGTTCAGTTCTGCATTTGAAAAAAACATCAGTTTATTTTTGAAGGCTTGTTACAATGGATTGCGGAGATCATGTCAAAGAGCAACTGTCAAAATGTATTTATCTTCTGATATGCCTGACACCTCCACTCCCCCCCACACCTTCCCTCTATCCCCCAAAGTACCCAGTGCTGTAGCTTGATGCACTTCTCACTTATGCAACAAGCACCTGAAATAGAATTCGACAGTGTTTTGCGCTTTAATTTTTTACCAACACAATTGCAAAAGATACCCTTTTAAATCATATTGTTTGATGTACTTCTTCAAAGATAAGCAGCCATTTTGGCAGAAAATAAGAAATGGACCCTGTCCTTACACAGAATATCTAATATCAATGATTGACTGGTCGATCTTTTATCAATGATCAAAAATTGGACTTTGTCTATTAAACTAATAGTATTAATTTGCCCCAGTGAAAATCTTGAGGGTTTTATGCATTTCTGCTGTCATAATACAGTTTCTGCAGGCCTCGGGTGTCAGTGTCTTGCTAGTCGAAAGCCAATGTAGGCAGTTCTTTGGCCCACTTCCACTTTGTTTAATAATATGCCAGATAGTGAACCAAAAAACCCTCACCTTATCATGATGCACTGCCTAGTCGGACACTGACAGCGGTTTGACATGAGAGTTGGCATGCCTTCATTTTCTTTGTTTGTATTCACACACATCACCTTGTCTGCATCGTAATTACTTCCTTGTTTTATGATTTTTATTTTTTTGGATTGCTTTGTTCTGCATGCTAATTTGGTTGTCATTCCACTTTTCAGTTGATGTCTGGTCTATTGGCTGCATCATGGCAGAAATGGTCCGAGGTAGTGTGTTGTTCCCAGGCACAGATCGTATCCTTCCCTGGACCCTCGTCGTCCCTCCATTGTGTGTGTGAATATTTGTGTGTATGTGTATGCAAATGTGTTTGTTATGTGTGTGTTCTGGTGGTCAGCGTATCATACTGCATTTACATGTTAGTCATTTAGCAGATGCTCTTAACCAGAGCGAGTTACAGGATCGATTAGGGTTAAGTCCCTTGCTCAAGGGCACATCGACAGATTTTTCACCTAGTCTGCTTAAGGTTTGAAACCAGCGACCTTTCACCCTATCCAAATTACTTTCCACTGGGTTGGGTATATGTGAAAGGGTTTGTACCTGTCGGCGGCCATTTCAACTCAAGGGGAAAGTGTTCTGATCACTTCACCTCATTACACAGTCCCACGTCGAGGCTTGTGGCTTTGTTTTCAGTCTTCTTTGTGTCTGTCTCACTGGAGAAGAGGCGATCGAACAGCATTCCCTTGGTTCCTCAATCACAGTTGTTCTACAAAGTCAACAGTGAAAGAAATTCGCCTCCTCTGTGTCCAGTGTCCGTAATCCTCCTCCTTTATCCCAACTACAAGCACAAAACCGTGCCAATATTCCGCTTGTGAAAAGCTTCTTTGCAGCATTTTTCTTACATGTTGGAACGTCAGATATTGATCAGTGGAACAAGGTGATCGAGCAGCTGGGGACTCCAAGTCAGGAGTTCCTGATGAAGCTCAACCAGTCAGTGAGGACTTACGTGGAAAACAGACCCCGCTATGCCGGCTATACCTTCGAGAAGCTCTTCCCCGACGTCCTCTTCCCAGCCGACTCAGAGCACAACAAACTGAAAGGTAAGCGGGGAGAGCACACGCCCCTGGGGGACACCCAAAGCATGGAAACTGCAGTATGGTGTATCATTGTGAAATGCAAAATGTCTCATACATGTCTGTATGACTAGAATATCCCATATATAGTAGTCAGTTATTTGCTGAATATAAGTATATTATGTGCCTAACACTGTCTCTGATATGCACTAACTAATCGAGTCCGACTTATGTGATCAATTGGAAATTCCACGGAAAGTAGTCTGATGATCATGAATAGTATTTTATGTGGTGGTTTGAAGCCTTACTCTGCTTTGATTCGGATCATGTTTGACTAAGGGACTCTATTCTGGCCCACTACACTAATTTATCAGCACAGTGAATGTCAGCCGAGGGAATGAGAGGGGAATTTTCCCACGCCATTAATTTCTCTATTTGTCTCAATTGTCTCGCAGCAAGTCAAGCCAGAGACCTATTATCGAAGATGCTGGTAATAGATGCATCCAAACGTATCTCTGTGAGCGAGGCTCTCCAGCACCCCTACATCAACGTGTGGTATGATCCAACTGAAGTGGAGGCGGTAAGCACTTACTGGCCCATTATGTGGGCGTGGAGGGGTGGTTCTTGTGTTAATGATCTACTCTTACGTTAGAGAATAACATGACTCTTCAGATCTACTGTGTGTGCGTGTTTTTATTTTCTATGCGTGCATATGCCTCGAAATACACATTGAGTGTTGAGAGGGAACGTCAAAACAGCCACACGCAAAATGATGAAAGCCCTGTGAGTTTGCCTGCCTGTGAAAAGCTTAGCCCGGATCAGATCATAAAACTCCCTGACTGTTTAAGCAGGGGATCTGGATTTGACATCCATTGACAGCCAGGTCGTCATCACCGAGAGTGCACTTGCCATTTTTCCTCTGTCAACCAATCAGACCCCGGCTACCGTAAAGTGCGGGGGTGGAGAATGAGATGTTGCACTCCACTCAGTCACTCGCATGCAAACATTCCTCACAACTGACAAAATCGGCCTTGAGACGTGTAGATTTGGCTGCAGTGCAGCGCCTTGTGCAAATGTATCAAATTTGATTGTGACTCAGCCAAGTGAAGAGAAGGCCAACAGTCCCCATGACACCCCACTTAAAGTACACTGTGCCCTGTCCTGTTCCTCTTGCAGCCCCCACCGCTGATCACAGACAAGCAGCTGGATGAGAGGGAGCACACGGTGGAGGAGTGGAAAGGTACATTAGAGAGCGAGAGAAGCCATTTTCCTTACCCATGCTTTGATTCATACACTTTGAGCATGTTTAAATGTTTCCACTATGTTACATTGCAATTGCACATTATTCTAAGACTCTACATCTCAAGATGTTCTTGTGGGACATTCAATCTTAATATTTGAGTTTTATGCAGGTTTTGCCCTTTGTCTGTCTCTGTCCTAAAATGCCTGTCTAAAGTGAGACGTGTTTATGGTGCATCCTACCCCTCCCTGTCTAATCTAAACCTGGTCTGGTGATCTAACCCTGCTTCCTTTGGGAGCGTGATAATGACGACAGGGCATTCACACCCAAGTCTAGCAGAGCCCTGTTTATTATGCTCTATTCTCAAGTGTGGACTCCGTGTCATATCATGCTAGCAATGTTCCTGTCTGTCATGTTCTTCTTAGGTTTATGTCTCATGTCTAGGGTTGCAAAATTCCCGAGATTCACAGTTTTTCCAGAAATCCCAGTTGGAAGGTTCCCAGATATCCTGCTTGTTCCCTCCTAATTCCAGGAATCTTCTGACAAGAATTTCTGGAAAACCTGGGAGTTTTGGTGTAGTTACCAGAAGTTCAACTGTAGGCACTCTTTTGACTAAATCTTGTGATCCATTGCAGATTTGATATACATGGAAGTCCAGGACTGGGAGGAGAGAACGAAGAATGGAGTGATCCGGGGACAGCCAGCGTCTTTAGGTTAGTTTAGAGAGTTTTCTGCAAGGGCAACCTAGCACTCAAACTCTGATAGTTATACTCTTTAACTAGTTCTTATAACTTGTTCCTGGTCAGGTCTTATGGTCAGAGAAATCTCCTGGTTCTAGAGTACTATGTGTGGGAGCAACAAATTGAGACTGGCACGGTCTCTCTGCCCGTAGTTGACTTCTGTTCCAGATCCAGCTCTTAATGAAGAACCGTTCCTCTTTCTGCCTAACCAGAAGTGGTTTAAGTCTGACTTGATACCCCCTCTCTGTTTCTCCATACATGTAGCACAGGTGCAGCAGTGAGCAGCAGCTTCCAGCAGCACCCTTCTGCGTCGTCCTCGTCCGCCAACGATGTCTCCTCCATGTCCACTGACCCCACCCTGGCCTCGGACACAGACAGCAGCCTGGAGACGGCCTCTAACACGGACCCGCTGGGCTGCTGCAGATGACCATCACCCTGCCCTGGTCCCTGTCCCACCAGTCCCTACACTTGTCTTCAATGGTGTAGAGTTTAGGCCAGTTTCGATGTTTGTTTGTAAAAAAAAAAAAGAAGAAAAAACATTTTTTTCCCTTAAAGTACTACTACATTTTATTACATTTTATTAATATTTTTTAGTCCAGGCTGTAATATCAATTTATTTTTAACCTAAGAACTTTATGATTTCACTACGCTGCAGTTTTGGCCAATGGTGATATTTTGAGAACGTCTGTAAAAGCTTTTTACATGCTTTCATTTTGTATCTTTGTTTTTAGTGTCATCTACTTCTATTTCAGGCTACTGCTGTTTCAACTGGCCATATCAATGTAGAATGAGTTTGTACAGATTTTATGGTGAATATATTTTTTTCAAATTTAGTTTGCAGTGAGCCATTCTACCCATCATTTATGATTTTAGTACTCCCCTTCCGAATATTACTATTTCTTTGTCTATTCTAATCTCTTTCATATAGAATACTGTTTAATGCATATCCATTGGGTTGGATTTTGAGATATACAGTTTTCCTCGTGAGTCACTACCTCCTTGAAAAAAAAAAACAGTTTATTAAACCGCTTTCTTTTTTTCTTTTCTTATTAGTTTAGTCTTAAAATATCTCAAAATGCTGTTAGATTCCTGAACCATTTTCTCTTTTGGTAAAAGACATTTAGTATTTATTTTTTGTTGTTGAATTTTTGTCTGAATTTTCTTTTCCAATATTATGGGTGTTACAGTATATGACGGAAATGGCGCAGATAGGTCCAGAAAGGAAACTAAGGAGCTTTTGATAATTTTCTTTGTTTGTCAGTGCTGAAGGCACTGGTCAGTTATTCTCCAGTGATTATTTTCTACAGGTTTACTCTTTCTTTGACAGTGGGGCTATGTTGTACGCTAGGACTGAGAAACGTGGCAGTGGTCGTACTGTACAGGTGTATGCTGAAGAGCTTTGTGAGAAATAGTATGTTACTAGTTAGAACACATGACTTGAGACGGTTGAAGGTATATGAAGAATGTGTTTCGATTGAGTCCAAAACAGGGACGTAGAGAGGGCTTGTGTATGTAGTGATGTTGGTTGTCTTTGGAGGGATGGACATTCTGCAGGCTTAAAGCGCAGAAACAAACTATTTAAAGAAACAAGGTTCCTAATCTGTGCTCATGTTATTCATGTAATATAAGTGTGCAGTCAGCTTGCAGTGTATTGAACATTTCAAATTGGAAAATGAGTGTACAATACGTAAGTAATAAGCTGGATCTCAGAGAAGATAATTGGCTGAACCCTTTGCAGAACTTGTACGTATGCATGCACTAAATAAATGTCACCCTATGCTTAGTACATCACAAAATAGCTACAGAACCACCTCAAAACCCAAGTGAATCAGTGATTCTGTACTGTATGCAATAATGGTGTCCTTTAAAAAAAAAAAGAGGCTTTTAAAAGGAAAAAGTGCCTGTAGTTTGTCAAGCATTCATTCCTGAGTATCTAGGAAGAGGATGAGTAGGCCTGTTGTGTCGAGGTCAATAACGGTTCCTGATAATGACTAGTAGTTTCCACAAATAAGTCAATCACATTTGAGGCGTTTATCGTTAATGTATTGTACATTTTCTTTTCCTACGGCATTGGTAAGTCTCCAACTTTACGGTCAATGTTCTGTCAAGAGGATGATGTATGCTTCTGATTATTTTAGCTCATACATTTGAAAATGTTTCAGAAAGGGGGCAGTTTTATCAAAGTAGGTCTTTCATCAAAGTAAAATACGTTTAAAAAAAATTACAATGACTGGTAGGTGTGTATGGTTTGCGGCTTTACTTTGCATAATGAGAATGTGCTTGATGATTTTAGGAGGGAAATTATCATACTGTTTTGCCTCATTTCCTCAATATTAAGCCAAATGTATTTGTGCTGAATGGTGGCTGTGGCAGTGTAGCTGTTATGCGGTGGTGTTGAAGAATGCCTGTGCTAAATGATGGAGTTGTTTCAGAATGTAAAATACCATGTAGTGTGTTGTTGAATGGTCGAAGGGGAAGGTATGCAGAATAACAGCCAATCATATGTATCCATTATTATAGTAGCTGTGTTATAATTCATAATTATGATACATTTTTTGTTATTTTAAGTGCTCTTCTGTTTCTTAACCCAGCATTATTAGGGACACATTCAGAATTTTGACTTTCTGTGGCTTTTTGCTTTTCTATCACATCTCTCAAAATTGTAATTGTGATTTTTAAGTAGGCTTTGATGAACTACCTCACACTCAATTTCTACAAGTTCTTGGATACCTAGTTGCCCACATGATTAGCTATCGAAGACATGTGAATACAGATTCCGTTATTTATTTATTTGAGAGAGTACTATTGTCAATGTTAGGAAACTTCTAGTTGTGTACGGTGTGTACTTCACCTAGAAGTAAAGAGAATTGTTTATGTAAATGTCATTTCTCCCCCCCTCTTTTTCCCTCTTGTTTTTACAGTTCATGTGCAATACCTTCTGCAAATTATGCTAGTAGTAAACTAAGTGATGGATCTAGCCTGTTACTTTGTATTTTTCTGAAGGTAGAGAAATGTTTGGTACTGTCAATCCATGTTTTCCTTTTTTATGAATTAGGATGATTCCTTGTGACTTTTAATCTATGATGTTACGTAATCAGTCCTATATCAGTCCTTAATCTATGGCCAGAGGCGGTTATATCATGCATGGCCAATAGATTTTGATTGGGATCAGGCCAAATAATGATAAAGGAAAAAATGTAAAGCCTAAAAACAAACTCATATATATATATGGTGCTGGTTTGTTATGCAACTAGTTCAACATGTCTGGCTCTGCATCCCGACCGCAGCCAATGAAAAGTACACTACTGGAATAAAAACACTGGGATCTGATGATGCCAACTTTAAAAAAACATGTACTGCAAATAAAAGAAACAAAATTTGACTTGTGCATTTGTAGGTCTTTTTTTTGCGCTTGATCTTAATATGTGGTATAATGTGTTGGAATTGTAAGACACTCTGAGCTAAGTAGAAGATGCACTGAACACAAGCTTGCTGACCCGTACATAAGGTATCAGTCACGAAATGACACCTGTCATCTGTATTTACTTAGATTGCCATAATGCCATTCATTACAAGTGTGTAGATTCATAATAAATAAGCAACTTAAATCTTAATCAAAGACATAAGAAACATTCAGCCTAAGTTTGTTTTAAGAGATACACATTTCAACTGCAATCATCGACAGGGCGAACACTAGACGCTTGTCTATAACGGTTGTCTTTCAAAACACCACCTTGTAAACATTAGCATATGAAAAGAGTCTGTATAAAATGTAAAAACAAAAAATAGTCACATTACCTTAATGAATGCACATTATTATAGTGGTCTTCAAGAACCAAATCATGTTTTGTGTTCAAGCCTCAAGACATTTCTATGCAGTAGCAGTAATCATTTGCTGAAAAAGGGGATTCTATCAACAGTTTCACCACATGCAACACTCACATGAGAATGTTCTGGGAAATGTATATAATTGTTATCCATTCAAATCTATATCAATGTTTTAAGAATTAGTTTAGGCTCAATTTACAGGGCTGGCTTGATCAACAACACAGTTACATTCACTAAAGTATACACCATTTTTCAAAATGTTAAATTAATGGCGGTGCATAAAGATGTCAGAATTCAGGTTTGACTTCATTGTTTTACCACTATAGACTGGATTTTTAAACTACAGCCTGCGACATGGTTCAACACGCCAATAAATCAGAACATTATACTTTGTTTTTAAATCGCCGGCGTCTTGGAACTAGAATTGGGATCATGTATACTGTGCTAACGACAACACTGGAGTACAGGAGAGCAATACAGCGAACTTATCAAACGAGGTATTTGCGGCAAGTACATGGGGGCCACCATCTTTAAGCACCTCCACGATTGTCATCATACTGCAAGTGACTCTGAGGATGTCATGTGGCTCTTCAACAAATTTGGAGTAGTGATAAAGTTAAGCAATACATGTACCATGTGAGTATTATTGACAGTAATTGACTAACTACACCTCTGGACAAGCACGCAACATTTTCTTTTATCGAATTCAAAAAGACTGCAAAGGCACAGCCAGCACACTTCTTCATTGTTCCTTTGAGGGCAGTAGTCAGCTTCATGTGCCCCAAACCAACATGGCGGCTTCAACCCTGGTCCTTAGCAGAGTCCAGCTTTGGTAATGTTGTATTTGCATATTGTGTACTGTTGTAGGCAGCATATGATTAACACAGCAGGGATTATTGTATAGTCATAATGGTAGCAGTTGAAACCCTTTGCTTTACATTAAAAGTATACTGACAGAGTTGACCAGAGTAAACCAAGGACCGAGGCTTTGTCACCAAACGACACGGAATTCCATCCAGATAGATACTCATGGTAGTCATAGGCACACTTTGAGGCCTGAGGAAACATTGAGAGACGCAGCTGCCTGCGTTGGACAACATGCAGTATTATTCACTGAGTCCATGTAGTTGTCAGTCTTGCTTGCCAGACTCATGGCACTCGGCTGTGGGAAGAGACTATAGAGGTCTATAACCAGGGCTATTAAATGTCACTAGTCCTTGCTCCCAGAGCCAGGTCCCCCAGAGTGGAGAAGAAGTCCTCCATTTCCTTCTCCAGGAGCCGGTTCCTGTTCTCTGCATCGTGACGGGCTCGCTCTGAGTTGCGGAGCTTGATCTCCAGCATCCGCTGCTTTTTTCTCTCCTGCTCCATCTCCTGCTCCAGACGCTCCATCTGAGCACACAGCGCCGCACTGGACTCCTCCAGCCTGCAGGGGGCACACACACACATGTTGATTTACACAAATGTAGAGCTGGCGCTCCTTAATACATGTAACCCGAGAAAGATTGTTGACAGATTTACAGCAATATTGAGTATTTTAGAGGGGGAAATACTTTAGTCCTTTGATTTTTTGGGACACTAGGAATCAATCTACTCAGTGCATATTTTGTTGTTATGTTCACATGAACTGTTTCTCAGATGTTTCATTAAAAATTCTGACTTATAAACCCCCATAGTACAATAAATAACCTTGCAGACTTACTTTTTGATCCTGGTCTCGTAGGCCACCTTCTGTTTCCTCAGCTCATCCTTCAGACCCTCCACCAGGCTGGTAAGTGCTTTGGAGCCTCCATCATGGTCTTCTGGCGTTACGATGGACGGCACCACCATATTGGCTATGGTGTTACCGTTGTCACTGCAGCCTGCACTGCTAACACACAGTTCCATGGCTTCACTACTGTCCTGCTCTTGCTCTGAGACCCTATCTCCAACTCTCTCCTCCACCCGGCCTCCCCTCTGACCCTGGCCCGGGCCCTGGGGTGAGGCTAGCTCCTGCCATTGGCACTCCTCTAGACCCTTCCCATTACCACAGTTAGGTCCTGAGGGCTCGCTGCCTGAGTCGGATGCGGAGATGTCACAGGAGGAGGTAGACCAAGGCGTGCTGGCTACACTAGGGCCACTGCCCATGCTGGAGGAAGATGTGACGTTGTCGTAAGTGGACAGTCTCTGGGAAAAGCCAGTGGAGTCCCTGACACGCTCCCCCGAGGAGGTGCGCCTGTGGCTCCTCAGAGAGGACAGCCCGTTCATCAGCCAGTTGCCACTGGGGGACACGGTGGTGACGTCGACCTGAGGAGGGGGCCGTGGCGTTGAGGTGCCCTTGAAAGAGTACTTCCAGGAGGGAAGGTTCTTGGTCTGCTTGCTGGGGCTGACCACCGTCTCCCCCTTCCCTGAAGGAGCTAGTCTAGGTGGAGGGGTGGTGGCAGCACAGAGCTTTGCGTCCAGAGAAGAGGCGCTGCTGCAGGCGAGGTCCTCGTTGGGGTTGGTGGGGCAGTTCTGGAGGTCCTCCTCAGAGATCCAGCCACCGATGCTGTGCTGCTGGAGCCGTTGGCCCTGGAGGGTCACCTCTGGCTGGGGAACAGGGACCTCCAGCTCCCCCCTCCCCGAGTACAGACGGTTATGTTCACTGATCAGTACGGTCATGAGGCTTTGGACTAGGGAGGTCCCTTTACAGGAAATAAAAAACAATAAGGAACTATACTGTACAACGCTGCTCTACTTTAGATTTGACATGTTTTATGAACTAGAGATAGACAAGATGAGTCATGAATAGATAACATGCAATAGTGACGTTTCTCTGTACTCCGCTTTCCAAAGGCTAATGTACTGTATCTACTCTGCCTCATACCTCCCAGACAGTTGTATAAAAAAAATATTAGGACTGTCTCATATGATTAATACAGTGCCTATTAATATCAGTATAATATAAAATGAATGAGAGTTCACACCTTCCATAATAGCCACTGGGTCCTCCATTTTGGGTCGGAGGATATTTGGTCCAAATACTGTGGCCAGGTTCTGTACACTCATCTTGTTTTTGTTTGCGTGAGACTGGACCTCGTCAAGAAACCTACAAAGGAAGGCATGGCACGGTGGGACGGAATTAAAACGATATGAAAATGGCACCGTGATAAAACAAGATATTTGAGATCTTCAAAAGAAGGAGTTGTATGTTTATGGACGTACATGCATATATACTTCAGGAGATTGTAGTTGGCGGGAGGAAGATTGCTCACTTGCTTGCCCAGCTCCTGTACACCCTAAAAGATGAGATGAGAACATACAGTATCACCATCACTTGTTTCTTCACATAGACAACATGGACTTGAACACTGGCTTCTATCGAATGACAGAGCAGTTCTGTTCTTTGGCTTCGGTGTCATAGTGTGAATACTAACATGAACTGGAACTAGTGCAGAGAAGTGTCTCTTACCTCCTCCACGTCTTTGGCCAGCAGCTGAGCACAGGAGAGGAAGTCCTCATACTTGGAGAAAGGGACCACAGGCTCAGGCAGTTCACGAAGGTAGAGCTTCAGCAGGGATGCCACCGTGTGGACGTCAGTGTTACTGCAAGAGGGTACAAAATAGTTATCTAGAGTGGTCTACTAACTGTATGAATCAGTCCAATAGCAAGTGGCCAACAGTAGAGGGATTTATTGTGTGTTTCACAGGCGGCTGGTGGCACCTTAATTGGGGAGAACGGGCTCATAGTAATGGCTGTAATGGAATGAAGTCAAAACATCATACACATGGTTTACTTATGTTTGATACCATTCCATTCACTTCATTCCAGTCGTTGTTATGAGCCGTTCTCCCCTGACCAGCCTCGTGTGTATACACTGTCACAGTACAGGATGCGTACTCAGAGCAGGCACTGACCAGCTGTCTTCATTGACATTTTCAACCTCTCCCTGACTCAGTCTGTAATGCCTACATGTTTCAAATAGACCACCATAGTCCCTGTGCCCTAGAACGCCAAGGTAACCTGCCTAAATGACTACCGCCCCGTAGCACTCATATCTGTAGCCATGAAATACTTTGAAAGGCTGGTCATGGCTCACATCAACACCATCATACCAGAAATCCTGGACCCACTCCAATTCACATACCGCCCAAACGGATCCACAGATGACGCAGTCTCTATTGCACTTCACACTGCCCTCTTCCAACTGGACAAAAGGAACACCTACATGAGAATGCTGTTCAGCGTTCAACACCATAGTGCCCTCCAAGCTCATCACTAAGCTAAAGACCCTGGGACTGAACACATCCCTTTGCACCTGGATCCTGGATTTCCTGATGGGCCGCCCCCAGGTGGTGAGGGTAGGCAGCAACACATCCGCCACACTGACCCCCAGCACGGAGGCCCATCAAGGGTGTGTGCTTAGTCCCCTCCTGTACCGCCTGTTCACCTACGACTGCGAGGCCACACACGATATCCAACACGACGGTAATATGCCTGACCACTCACGACGATGAGACAGCATACAGGGAGGAGGTCAGCGACTGCCAGGACAACAACTACTCCCACAATGTGAGTAAGACAAAAAAGCAGATTTTTGATTACAGGAAAAGGAGGGCCGAGCCTGACTGGTTGATCACTTCTTGGTATGGCAACTTCTCAGCATCCGACTGCAAGGCGCTACAGAGAGTAATGTGTACGGCCCAGTACATCACTAGGACTGAGCTCCCTGCCCTTCAGGACCTCTATACCAGGCGGTGCCAGAGGAATGCCCTAAAAATTGTCAAAAACTCAAGCCACCCAAGTCATAGACTGTTCTCTCTGCTACCGCATGGCAAGCAGTAACGGAGAGCCAAGTCTGGGACCAAAAGGCTCCTGAACAGTTTCTACCCCAAGCCATAAGACTGCTGAACAACCATTAATCAAATGGCTACCCAGACTATTTGCATTGACCCCCTTTTGCACTTACTCTCTTGCACACTCACTGGAATCTAACCATAAGCTCGCAAATACTACACACACACACACACACACACACACACACACACACACACACACACACACACACACACACACACACACACACACACACACACACACACACACACACACACACACACACACAGCTACTATCTGTTTATTATCTATTTATAGTCACTTTACCCCTACCTACATGCACATACCTCAATTACCTCGACTGACCCGTACCCCTGCACATTACCAGTACCCATTGTATGTAGCCTCGTTATTGTTATTTTATTGTGTTACTATTTTTCCTTTAATTTATTTACCAAATGTTTAAACTTTTTTTAAGGGCTTGGAAGTAAGCATTTCACACTAAGGTCTACACCTGTTGTGTTCAGCGCATGTGACTAATAACATTTCATTTTATTTGACTGTCAATAATTGACCACTGCCACCATTACTGTGGCCACCACTTCTACATCCAGCTGAACAAATAGCAAGTCAGCACTTTTTGCCATTCAATAACAGCGAATGCAGATCTACCTGTCAAACAGAGGCTTATCCCCACAGTCAAAGGCTCCCTGTAGATCCTTTACCAGGTTAGCCTGCCCTGGCATTCGAAAGAGGCCCTCCTCATCCAGACCTCGTTCCTTTATGAAGTCCACACACTGCTCCACCAGAAGAGGTGCCAGGCGGTGCCCAAATTTCTTCTCATACTGGACGGTGTCTTCTAAATGCTGGCCAAATATCCCTGCAGGCAAAAAACATGGTTTACATACAGTATATGGTTCTGTATTTCAGTATTTTATGATGGTTGTCATTCATTCAATTAAAAAAGTTTTAACATATTAAAATGACAAATCAATGGAAAGTTATCATCAGGAATACCAATACGCAGTTTGTCAACATTCAGTAGTTGGATGAACAGTAAACACAAAATGCAAATTAAATAAAGGAGAAACAGAGAGGAAGGAAAAACAGTTCAGACAGTCTTCACATCTACATCGATCAATCGCGCACCGCATCTCACCTGATTGTGCGCAACACCGCCTCTCAACACAGTCGCAACCACTAGACCCTGACAGATCAGAGTAGTCGTAGTACGTCATCGAGCAAGTGCTACACAGAATCAGAGCGCGCTTTTCATACATTCCAAAGCCACATTTACCAAGCAGCGACGGTCGAAGTAATTCAATCCAGTCTGGCTCGTGCACTCGAGATGACTGGTTTTCTAATAACACGTAATGACACATCTATAGACGTTGGTAATAGCGCAGCGTCCGAGCAGACGTGAGAAGAGGATGAGCAAGAGATAAAAGGTTTGGTGGCAGATAGTCAGCACATAAAAATTTAAATAACAGACATGGAAGCGTCACGGGTTCTGCCAGCAGTATTCCTGTTAACGACAGTTCTATAAATTGGCAACAGTTCTATTCTTGATGGAGAGCGAGAACTGGAAAGCATTCCTGCAGCCATGTAAATTCGAGACGATGGAAACGAAATACACTCCAGTGCAACAGAACAATACAAAACGTGCCAATAGGCCTCAAATACTGCACAGATGAAATCCTGCTGTTATCAGCAATCTCGTGCATATCCTCCTGATGTAAAATGGAAATGATAGCCAACCGTTTTCAGTTTAGGCCCTATTTACATGAATTAGACATGTCGGGCTAAAGAAGAGTGATCTTCGTCATTGCACGCTCCTTTGAAAATGTAATGTATGAAGCCACAAGTACTGTCTACAATACAGTGCCTCCCTTCCAGTTCCAGAGAGTTGGTTGGTTTAAAGTTACGGCAATGATCACAGACATACTGTGATCCGCCTATTTATAACGTCCTTTTTGTAACATAATATCTGTATATTCAGCTGCCTCCACACAACCTAGCCTAGTTATATTTCTGGACACACGTCAAGGATAGTAGCATACAGTAGACTAGCCTCCAGTGCAACGTTAGCAACTGTACAGGGTGTAAAGACAGACTAGTGAGGAAATGAAGACTTCGAGCTCTGAAAGGACCTTTTATTCTGTTCTGAACATACAGTGCATTCGGAAAGTATTCAGACCCCTTGTCTTTTTCCACATTTTGTTAATTACAGCATTATTCTCAAATATATTACATCATGACAAAAACATTTGACATTTTTGCAAATGTATATAAAAAATATATTAAAAAAAGATCACATTTACATAAATATTCAGACTCTTTACTCAGTACTTTGTTGTAGCTCCTTTGGCAGCGATTACAACCTCGAGTCTTCTTGGGTATGACATTAAAAGCTTGGCACACAGATCCTCTCAAGCTCTGTCAGGTTGGATGGGGAGCATCGCTGCACAGCTATTTTCAGGTTTCTCCAGAGATGTTTGATCGGGTTCAAGTCCGGGGCTCTGGCTGGGCCACTCAAGGACATTCAGAGACTTGTGCAGAACCCACTCCTGCAATGTCTTGGCTGTTTGCTTAGGGTCGTTGTCCTGTTGGAAGGTGAACCTTCTCCCCAGTCTCATGTCCTGAGAACTGGGGCGAAGCAGGTTTTCATCAAGGAACTCTGTACTTTGCTCCGTTCATCTTTCCCTCGATCCTGACTAGTCTCCCAGTCCCTGCCGCTGAAAAACATCCCCACAGCATGATGCTGCCACCACCATGCTTCACCGTGATGCTTGGCATTCAGGACAAAGAGTTCAATCTTGGTTTAATCAGACCAGAGAATGGTCTGACAGTCCTTTAGGTGCCTTTTGGCAAACTCCAAGCAGGCTGTCATGAGCCTTTTGAGGAGTGGCTTCTATCTGGCCACTCTACCATAAAGGCCTGATTGCTGAAGTGCTGCAGAGATGGTTGTTCTTCCATTTAAGAATGATGGAAGCCACTGTGTTCTTGGGGACCTTCAATGCTACATACATTTTGTGTTACCCTTCCCCAGATCTGATCCTCGACACAATCCTGTCTCAGAGCTTTACGGACAATTCCTTCAGCCTCATGGCTTGGTTTTTACTTTGACATGTATTGTCAACTGTGGGACCTTACATAGACAGGTGTGTGCCTTTCCAAATCATGTCCAATCAATTGAATCTACCACAGGTGGACTCCAATAAATTTGTAGAAACATCTCAAGGATGATCAATGGAAACAGGATGCACTTGAGCTCAATTTCGAGTCTCATAGCAAAGGGTCTGAATACTTATGTAAATAAGGTATTTCTGTTTAAAAAAAATTTTTTACATGTTTTTGCTTTGTCATTATGGGGGTATTGTGTGTGATTGACAAATATTTTTTATTTATTTAATCAATTTTAGAATAAGGCTGTAACGTAACAAAATGTGGAAAAAGTCAAGGGGTCTGAATACTTTTCGAATGCACAGTACGTCATAAAATGATCTTCTGTCTATCAAACCACTGACCCCATAAAGCACTAGACAAAGACGTTTGAGTGACATATACAAAGAGCATAATGTGAGCCCGTACCAGAATATGCTTTCACTGAGATTTAGCGTGCATTTTGTAATCATTCTGTCTAGTAATATAACTCTGGGCAAAGCAGTTTATCTCTAGCCCGGCTAAACCAGCCTGAACAAAGCAAAACAACGGTGAAACATAACAAAATCATTTGGAATGCCAGGCTAGTTTACCTCCTCCAAAGGGTGCCCAGATGACCCGTCTTATGGCCTTGACCCAGTCATCCATGTCACTCTGAGAGTTGGCCATGAGCAGAAAGGCCTCATGACTGAGCGCAGCACGGTCCTTTTCTCCTCCTGGACCACCTGAGCGAGAAAGAGAGAGAGAAAGAGAAAGAAAAAGAGCAAGAGAGAGATGAAGAGAGAGAAATTGAGAGAAAGAAAGAAAGAGAGATGGAGAGAGAAAGAGAGATGGAGAGAGTGAGAAAAACAAAGAGAGAGATGGAGAGAGAGAGATGAGTGGAATTAGTCTTTGAAAAGTACATATTTTTGCCAGACTCCAATCTTGGGGAAGACTGGACTGATGTTAATTAAAGGTCGATGAGTCCAGCAGCCACTTCAATATCCTCCCATGTTTTTCCCCATACCACAGCTCTACAGGGGGAGATGGTGTCCTTCAAGATCCCATCCCTGTACTAGGCTACAATATGAGATATTGTGAATGGTCAACAACCTCTGACTCCTCAAAAATCTAATTGTCAAAATTAAAATTCTGATTCGATTTTCAGCAAATCAAGCTAATTATCATCTGCCCTCATCTCAGACCTATCAGTAAATAATGTTGTAACTGGCATTAGTACCACTAGATGGTGGAGTTGATTTGTTTAGAATACAGTGACAGCTACAAACTTAACAGAATGACTGAAATACCGATATAGACTACGTGTCTCAATTGATTGACCCTAATTGTCACATTTAAGTGATTAATCAGATATAATTATTTAGATGTCATTTTACTGTGGTCCAGTTATATGTTATGGTATCTCTTGCCATGTTACTCAATAGCATTTACCTTCGGTCCAGTTATATGTTATGGTATCTCTTGCCATGTTACTCAATAGCATTTAGCTTCGGGAAGGTAAACCAAATATAAACAGCAGTGCCATAAAGTTAATTGCCTTTGTCACCCAGCTCAGCAAACTCACACCTTTATCACTGAGCAGACCAGTTGCTGTGTACTCATGTGACCCCTACACTCTTAGAAAAAAGGGTTCCAAAAGGGTTCTTCGGCTTTCCCCATAGGAGAACCCTTTTAGGTTCCAGATAGAACCCTTTTTGGTTCCATGTTGAACCCTCGGTGGAAAGGGTTTTACCCTTTGGTTTATTTGGTTTACCTTCCCGAAGCTAAATGCTATTGAGTGCATTTTAATGTAACAAATCAAAATGAATACAATTTGAACAACATAATAATAGAATATTGCACCATATCAAAGAAAAATAAATAACAATGTGTAAAACTGCAGCATCCCACTTAAAACATCAAACTGGTCCATATTTTCTCTCTTCTTTAGAGGGAACGGATGTGGCCACTATGCAGTCTCCCTGTCATGACTTTAGTAAGGTAGGTAGACAGAGGCCTTGTTCTTCCACCAGCTCAGAGGATCTGGAGAGGGGCTCCTCCAAATAGGATTGGACCTCCATTATGGCATCTACTGAGGGATTCCTTCGTACTGCATCCCCAGTTGCTCTCTCGTCAAACAGCATCCAAACAGCAGACGTTTGTGGCACTACTGCTGGTGCTTCTACTCCATCTGATCTCTCTTCTTATTGCCCTGGTGCCTGAGCCAGCTGACTGCTGGGGCTGTCCCTCCCTGCTGCTGAGGTTATTCTTTGAAGAGCCTCATCAATCGCTCTGGCATCACTGAAAGCTAACTTCTTAAACCTGGGGTCAAGTGCAGCAGTTTCTGATAGCACGTGATTATATTCCATTCCGTGGAACTTTCTGTCCATTGATGAACATAGGGTGTCCATGAACTCTGTCACATGTCCTGTGGTTACATTTGCTTCTCTCTGGTGGCTGGCTGTGATTCGCTGCAGACCCTTACACAGGAGTATAATTTTTTGAGGCTGTCACATAGCTGAAAAGAGAGAACAGTAACATATTAGTTCAGGTTCATGTTTTGTCTACTGATACTACATTCTCATCTACTGCTCATATACATATATAATACTGGATTAAATAATGATGTAGTAATAACTGTTTACTGTACCTCTCTCCACTGATCTCCACAGTGACCTGCTCAAAGGGTTCCAGGACTCTGTATACCTCCTCCACCACCTCCCATTCCTCTTGGGTCAGAGCATCAACAGGTGCATTGACAATGGCCAGGGTAGAGATGATGGCATCCTTTGACTCAAGAAACTGCTTCAACATATAAAATGTTGAATTCCACCTTGTAGTGCAGTCTTGTTTAGGCCTCAGCTCAGGCATCCCCATCTGGCGTTGTGTAGACTTTAGTTTTTCAGCACCTACTGTGCTCCTGTGGAAGTATTCCACAGCTGCTTTCACTTTGTCCACAGTGGGCTTCATCAGCTTCAGAGCATCTCTTACAATCAGGTTGATTGTGTAGGCAAGACATGGATGATGGGTCCATTTAAACATTTTCATGGCTTTGGTTATGTTAGCTGCATTGTCGCTAACACAACATACCACTTTTCCATCTACTTGCCATTCTCAACAGTTTCTCTGTCAAGTTCTCTGAGGAGTGTCTGTCGCTGAACTCAAAGCAGTCCAGAAGACAGCTAGACATCAAAAAATCTTCAATAAAGTGACATGTAACCGACATGTAAGAAGTGGTTACCCTTGATGTCCAGATGTCAGTGGTAAGGCAAACTGCAGTAGCTTTTTGGACTCTTTCCCGCACTGAAGCCTGTATGCTCTCGTACAGTTATGGAATAAGTGATTTTGAAAGGGTTTTCCTGCTTGGAATTGTGTACATTGGATTTAGACTATTGCTATAATAATTTCTAAAAACCTGTCCTCCACGATCAAAAATGGCTGGAAATCGGGGGGAATCATTTTAGCCAATATGCAATATCAATTTGGCCTTGTTTTGCTACAGACTTTGGCATAAACTGGTCCATAGAAGACTGCGTTGCTGTGGGTCACAGAGTAGGCTTACTTGACTGAGTGGATACATCTCCACGTGTGGAGGTTCTGGCTCCACCACTATCACTAGCAGGCCCGCTAGTTTCTCGAAGCTCCGCTACAGCTAGCTTCACAGTTGGGTGCACAGTTCGCATATGCCGGTGTAGGTTGTGCGTAGAACCGGCTTGATAGATTTTGTGGCAAATTCTACACTGTGCTCTAACATTGTCTACATTATTAAAATGCATCCAAATGCTACTGTGCTTCCGACTCATTTTCCAGCTATTGTTTTCACAGCTGTCCTTCCTCTCCTCGGCTTCTAAGTGTGTGACTAGTGTGAGCAACTAGTGCTAGCAATCTCGTCACCATCTCAAAATGGAAATATCTGACACAAATAAACAAGTAACAGAATCCATCTCCTCAGTACCTGTAAATGAATGAAGTTGACACCGACCAGAATAGGGTCCTCCTCTCGCATATTGCTTGGTCTGCTGCTCCATCATTGTAAGCTTGCATGCATATACATGCTACGATTTTTTGAGATTGTAAAATATGTTATTTAGCTTACCGTTTATGATTAATAGCCAGAATAGTGGTTTCACTGTGAAGCTAATATTGCATTGGAGCTGATGTGCTTCTCTAATGAGTAGGCTTGCATTGTGAGTAATTCATATAACTATCACACCGTGCATATTATTTTAAATGACTGATTTAAGATTTATTTGTTGATAACTAATATTGAAAGATGATATGATGCATTCTAACTAGATTAGAAGGCCTAGGCTACTTCATCCTAATGTAAGCTAAATGCATTGGATACAAAACAAATACTGGCATGTGATAAAGGACAACGTGTCCAATATAATTATGTAAATGTGTATCAAACAGAAATATATATTCAATTAAATGAATACAGCATTGTAATATGATTGATGCCTTTCTCTCCTTGCAGTGGATTAGACAGATGCAGTCACCAGATACTGTAGATGCCCAAGCCTCAAAACCAGAAACATGAGACATCAACAATTGTAGTTTTAAATAAATGTTAACTTTTTATTGGTTTTCCTGTATCAGTGCATGAGTCCTTAAAACACAGTCCATTGTACAAAATAAATAATTACCAAGTGAGGGATTTCAAGGAGATTAACCTCAGACATTCATAAGCTTGTTCAGTACATAAGCTTGTTCAGCCACAGTTTTTTTTTTTATAGACAGGACCGGAGTTTACAGTTTTGTTCCAGCCCTTCACTAACACCTAATTGTGGTCTAAATTGAAGACTTGTTCAAAGTGCAATCCCCTGGGTCAGACATCACATCTGTATCTTAGAATGAGCTTCATAAATTACAATGTCCTAACAAATCTGCATGATACACAATAACATGGGTGAATCTATTTCTATCTAACATTGTGATGTAACACTCCTGAATAATATCCTGGAATATGGTGATTATGCTGGTGCCTGGGAAATTCACACCAAGTTATTTACATCTGCAGCGTGTCATGGTGGGATCCTTCATCCTGGAACAAGTAGAGACAAGGGAGTAATTAACCTCACTGCTCAAATTTCACTAACGTTACTGGTTCAAGTTGCTGAAGCCACAACTACCTTTATTAATGTGCAATCGTTTTGTTAACAGTTTTGCATATTTTTAGGCTTGGTCAAGTTGTTTACAGTAAGAGTAGAATTCCTTAACTTCTAATTTGAACTAGTAACGCCAACCCCAATGGTGCAACACAATAGGGGAAGGGAATGTGGCAAGAAAACGTTAGCTAGGTAAACAGACACTGCATACAGCTAGCTAGCAAAACAGACTCGTCAACAAAATGCACAAATAACTTGGCTGGCTAGCAAGCCTAGACTGAACAATACAATGAACAGCTGTTAAAATGTTTTACCTCCAAACGAGTCGGGCAGGACTGTTTTCTCCTGCCAAGCCAATGTAATGGAGTGAAACGGGATCAGGTGCCCACTTTAGTTCCTGAAAATAAAAAACAAAATATTTGCGACATGTCTTTAGCTGGCTAGCAAGTTCACGACTTAACTGTCAGACTCTTCACAATTGACCCATTGCTGAATCTACGATTAGTTAATTTAGTTGTTCATCTCTAAACATACGATAAGCAGGATAAGATCGCCTGCTAGCTAGTTATCGTGTCCGCCCCATCTCGTCACACACTGGTTGAATCAACGTTGTTTCCACGTCACTTCAATTAAATTACATTGAACCAACATGGAATAGATGTTGAATTGACGTGTTAGCTAGCTAACTTGGCAACAAGCGGATACATACCAGTTACTCAGCATTTTAATCAAACATTCACATGAAAGTAATTTGTTGACTTTTTAAAACAATTTCATGAATAAACAAACGTTATACTTACATTTCGCAAAAGTATTCATTTTTCTTCTGGAAAATGCTATCCCAAGCGGGGACTTCTGTCGGCCATTAATTCAGATGTTTAAAAAAAAATAACTTTCGCTGCGTCGCAAGGTGTTAAGGGATTTTTATTTTTTATTTTATTAGGCTCACTATCAGGGAAAGGATGATACCTTGTCAGTTGTAGAACTGAATGCATTTCAATGAAATGTGTCTTCCGCATTTAACCCAACCCCTCTGAATCAGAGAGGTGCAGGGGGTTGCCTAAATCGACATCCACGCCTTCGGCGCCCGGCGAACAGTGTCTCCCTGTAATGCCTTGCCCAGGGGTAAACGACAAATTCTTACCTTGTCAGCTCGGTGATTCGATCCAGCAACCTTCCGGTTACTGGCCCAATGCTCTAACCAACGGCAAAAGCTAGTCTTTTGCTAGTCTTACTGGGGTCCGATATAAACATTAACATGTATGTGTGTGCATCTATCAGTTAATGGCTACCTAAATCTATCTATCAATGGCTACCTAAATATGATCCCCAATCAGAGACAACGATAAACAGCTGCCTCTGATTGGGAACCATATCAGGCCACCATAGATATGTAAACCATAGATATATAAATCACCTAGACCTACGACAACCCTTGACATACAAAAACCCTAGACAATACAAAAACGAACGTACCCACCCTAGTCACACCCTGACCTAACCAAAATATAAAGAAAACAGAGATATCTCAGGTCAGGGCGTGACAGTGGTGATCCTAACTGACCTAAAACAGGGAATATTTTTACTAGGATTAAATGTCAGGAATTGTGAGAAACTGAGTTAAAATGTATTTGGCTAAGGTGTATGTAAACTTCCAACTTCAACTGTATATCTTTGTATTGCTACTGCTGTATCATCAAATGAATAATCTAAGTGAGTCTCAGACATGGCTAATATATGAATGTTATCTATTGTCAGCAAGTTATTGATTTCATGAACCTTATTTCCAAGGATACATATATTAATATGGGCTATTTTCAACCCTTTCCTGGGCAGTTTATCCGAGATAGACATAATATGGAAAAGAACAAACAAACCAAAAAAGAAAGAAAAACATTCAGCAGTCCAATAATCAGTTGGTCTGTGTAAGTGTGTGTGTGTGTGTGTGTGTGTGTGTGTGTGTGTGTGTGTGTGTGTGTGTGTGTGTGTGTGTGTGTGTGTGTGTGTGTGTGTGTGTGTGCGCTGCAGGGTTGAAGCTACAACCTTCCAGGCTTTTCAGATAAACGATACCCTCGCGGCATACAGTGGGTGTGGCATGTAGTACGCGGTCTGCAGATAGACTCTACTCAGCATACATGGCATTGGGACATGCCAATGTTGACGCCCTGCCTCGAAATTCTGCCTCAAAACCATCAATACACACTGAATTCACCTGCACAGTTGATCTCAATTATTATTGGTCACCTCATTACCGCTCCCTAAAACATGATATTTGTGTCCTGTTGCAACCCAAGTCTTTCAAGATACACTATATATACAAAAGTATGTGGACGCCCCTTCAAATTGTGGATTTGGCTATTTCAGCTAAGCGTCAGCTGGAGTGATGTCAAGCTCACCACCATTGGACTCTGGAGTAGTGGAAAAGTGTTCTTCTCTAGTAATGAATCACTTTTCACCATCTGGCAGTCCAGGTTTGCCGGATGCCAAAAAAATGTTACCTGCCCCAATGCATAGTGCCAACTGTAAAGTTTGGTCGAGGAAGAATAATGGTTTGGGGCAATTGTTCATGGTTCGGGCTAGGCCCCTTAGTTCCTGTGAAGGGAAATCTTAACGCTACAGCATAAAATGACATTATAGACGATTCTGTGCTTCCACCTTTGTGGCAACAGTTTGAGGAAGACCCTTTCCTGTTTCAGGATGACAATGCACTCGTGCACAAAGCGAGACCCATACAGAAATGGTTTGTAGAGATCGGTGTGGAAGAACTTGACTGGCCTGCACAGAGCCTTGACCTCAACCCAATCGAACATCTTTGAGATTAATTGGAACGCCGACGGCGAGCCAGGCCTAATCGCCCAACATCACTGCCCGACCTCACTAATGCTCGTGGCTGAATGGAAGCAATCCCCACAGCAATGTTCCAACATCTAGTTGGAAAGCCTTCCCAGAAGAGTGGAGGCTGTTATAGCCCATGATTTTGGAATGAGATGTTCGGTGAGCATGTGTCCACATACTTTTGGTCATGTAGTGTATGTTCGCCCTATGGTTGGTATTGTCATCGCAACAACTTAGTCCTTTTTTAACAGACTAAGGGCAATTTATCTATTTGACAAGTATTCTGTAAAGTATTTCATTGGTTACCACACAAAATCTACTGTGGCAATTTACTTGACAATTTGTATGAATGGAAATTAACATTGGTGTAGCCTACTGACTGTTATTATTTTATTTGTTAATAGTTTCCTATTTACGTTATCTAAAAGTGTAATTTCTTATCAAGATCAGGGGGAAAATAACCATGGACTGTCCACATTTGAAATGTGTAACTACATCAAGTCAATCAGGGGATTGATTTATTTGTGCCAGAAGGGCGTGGGCTGGAGTCGTATCTGCGTGACACGGTAGGCCTATACAGTGGGGAGAACAAGTATTTGACACACTGACGATTTTGCAGGTTTTCCTACTTACAAAGCATGTAGAGGTCTGTAATTTTTATCATAGGTACACTTCAACTGTGAGAGACGGAATCTAAAACAAAATCCAGAAAATTACATTGTATGATTTTTAAGTAATTAATTTACATTTTATTGCATGACATAAGTATTTGATCAACTACCAACCAGTAAGAATTCCGACTCTCACAGACCTGTTCGTTTTGTCTTTAAGAAGCCCTCCTTTTCTCCACTCATTACCTGTATTAACTGCACCTGTTTGAACTTGTTACCTGTATAAAAGACATCTGTCCACACACTCAATCAAACAAACGCCAACCTCTCCACAATGGCCAAGACCAGAGAGCTGTGTAAGGACATCAGGGATAAAATTGTAGACCTCCACACGGCTGGGATGGGCTACAGGACAATAGGCAAGCAGCTTGGTGAGAAGGCAACAACTGTTGGCGCAATTATTAGAAAATGGAAGAAGTTCAAGATGACGGTCAATCACCCTCGGTCTGGGGCTCCATGCAAGATCTCACCTCGTGGGACATCAATGATCGTGAGGAAGGTGAGGGATCAGCCCAGAACTACACGGCAGGACCTGGTCAATGACCTGAAGAGAGCTGGGACCACAGTCTCAAAGAAAACCATTAGTAACACACTACGCCGTCATGGATTAAAATCCTGCAGCGCACGCAAGGTCCCCCTGCTCAAGCCAGCGCATGTCCAGGCCCGTCTGAAGTTTGCCAATGACCATCTGGATGATCCAGAGGAGGAATGGGAGAAGGTCATGTGGTATAGAGCTTTTTGGTCTAAACTCCGCTCGCTGTGTTTGGAGGAAGAAGAAGGATGAGTACAACCCCAAGAACACCATCCCAACCATGAAGCATGGAGGTGGAAACATCATTCTTTGGGGATGCTTTTCTGCAAAGGGGACAGGACGACTGCACCGTATTAAGGGGAGGATGGATGGGGCCATGTATCGCGAGATCTTGGCCAACAACCTCCTTCCCTCAGTAAGAGCATTGAAGATGGGTCGTGGCTGGGTCTTCCAGCATGACAACGACCCGAAACACACAGCCAGGGCAACTAAGCAGTGGCTCCGTAAGAAGCATCTCAAGGTCCTGGAGTGGCCTAGCCAGTCTCCAGACCTGAACCCAATAGAACATCTCTGGAGGGAGCTGAAAGTCCGTATTGCCCAGCGACAGCCCCGAAACCTGAAGGATCTGGAGAAGGTCTGTATGGAGGAGTGGGCCAAAATCCCTGCTGCAGTGTGTGCAAACCTGGTCAAGAACTACAGGAAACGTATGATCTCTGTAATTGCAAACAAAGGTTTCTGTACCAAATATTAAGTTCTGCTTTTCTGATGTATCAAATACTTATGTCATGCAATAAAATGCAAATTAATTACTTAAAAATCATACAATGTGATTTTCTGGATTTTTGTTTTAGATTCCGTCTCTCACAGTTGAAGTGTACCTATGATACAAATTACAGACCTCTACATGCTTTGTAAGTAGGAAAACCTGCAAAATCGGCAGTGTATCAAATACTTGTTCTCCCCACTGTATGTGTGCACTGAAGGCAGCGTCCCTAACCGCTAAACCACCCCAGGCCACAATTTAATTCAATTTTGACAGTTAATTCATAACCTTAGGATACACTAGACATTTGTATGTCGTAGTCTGGTGGAGACCATGTTCTATCTTGTGTTATTAATCTATATAAAACGACGGTTGTTGATGTGTATGGCTGAATTTTAGATAAATGTTTGTACATTTGAATGTTGCAGTAACAGGGCCTAGGCCTAGAGTTTGCACAATCAAGAGAGAATATTAATTTGATAGCAAGCCTGATCCCAGTGATTCGACTACCTCTGCATGGAGAGAAAGAGATCTGCTAATTTTCAGCCACTCAAGGCTCATTTGAATTTCCTGATGCGGCACGAAAATTCTCTGCAACAGAAGTGTGATCAAGTTAAGAGCCGACATCTGTAGATAGATTTCCTGTTAGTGCATTGCTACTATATTACTATAGTCTTAGAATCAGTTGAAACCCCTTATGCCCGAATAAAAAGTAATGAGAATTCCCTTGCCTTCATAAAATATTGCATTATGATCCTATCATTTGACTGGTGGAATATTGGTTCTGTGAAGGTATACTGTATTTCCCACTTGTCTTCTGCTTCAAAACAACTTACTCATATACCAGACAGGCATAAAGCAATAATGCCCAGCTAGCTGCTGCCATCTGATATGAACTTCAATAAAACAGAGAATAAATGGACTCCCACTGTAGGAGGTGATCATATCATTCACCAAATATAATACCTTCTACTGTCTTGTACCAAATATACCTTCTAACCGTCTTGTCTTTATTGGCTACTTTCGGTTCTAAAACATAGGACTTAAATCGTTACAGCTTGAAAAGCACTTCTTCAAAAAGCTGTTCCTTTATGTGGTCTGATAGGAAAGCTAAAGCTTTTCAGACCCAGTTCCTGTCGTTAATAACAGTGTAGACCAGATGGATCCCTTCCCACCAGGTTGCCTAGCCAACGGGAAAGAGAGAAATCAAGCAAGTGATAAAGATGTCTTTTCGACACAGACATAAAGGAGCCTGAACACAGCCAATAGTTTCTCTTCCAGCCCACTGCCAGGCGGATAAGACAGCTTCACAAAATCAATCAAGAAACGTCAGACTGTCAAAAATCTAAGAAAATCCTCTGTTTGAAGAAAGAAAGTAAAACGATTTGATTTGGAGACAAGAGCTTTGGGATTTAATGAAAGTAAGTCTCACTCCTACAGAGCACAGTGAAGGGCTGGTATTTTGAAAAGGACACTTCATGTTCCACAGAAAACTGCAATGAAGGTCATTTTTTGATGATAATGATTCCCTCAGGTTGGTAAATGTCAGACTGCCCACTGTGCTTGTGGATGAATGGATCCTTAGTGGAAGATGAAGGATGGGTTTTACTGTGAAAAATACATTTCTTCTTATCGCTGATTGCACTGTGTGAACTTAGTTAACTGACTGCAGTAAATGGTAAGCAGTGGCGTTGTGTGTGTACGGTATGTGTGTGTGGTCAGTGTTAATAATTGGCCGGAGAATTATTCTGAGGATTGGGAGTGGATTAACTCCTGTTGACCATTGTGATTGTCCAACCTTTGTTGGATAATCAGAAAAGCTTACCCTTCAAGTGAAATGAAGGACTCTTCACAAAACCTGACTGCAGTATGTTATACAACAACAGAGCCACCAACTAAAGATAACACTTCTTTGAGCCCCTATAGTGCCCCTACTAAGTACACCTTCTGTCGGGGTATGACAGACTGCACTATGGACAAAACAAGTGAAATCCACAACAGACAGATGAATCTCAACCGCCAACCTGGTCTCATAGCATTTCCTATGGTTCTGTATGTAAATCCGAAACACTCCATTTAGTATGATATGTTACGTTTCGTGTGGTATGTATTCATTTGTGGATGTCCATCATCCATTTCGTAGGATATGTTACGAATTACAATTCGCATGATATGTTACAAATTGCAATTCGTACAATATGTTACGAATTTGCAATGCGTATGATATGTCACCAATTGTAGCTATAGTTAGCTAGGCTAGGGATTAGGGTTAGGGGATAAGGTTAGGGTTAAGTTTAGGGTTAGTAGTTAGGTAAAATGGTTAAGGTTAGGGGAAGGGTTAGCTAACATGCTAAGTAGTTGCAAAGTAGCTAAAAAGTAGTAAATAGTTGCTAAAATTGTCCTTGATGAGATTCAAACACGCAACCTTTGGGTTGCCAGACGTTCACGTCCAACCCAACCAACCACCCTCCTTTCGTTTATTCCTTAAGTAATCTTCTGTCTTATGTAACCATACCAAACCTAACATATCATACTAATTTGGGTGTCACGGATTTACATTTACCACAGTATGTTACATCTAATCTATGAGACCAGGCTTCAACCACCCATAGCTGTCCAATGTACATTGTAATTACAGTACATTACATGTACTCAAATTAAATTAAATTACATTTCCCAAATATAACTCTTAAAAAGGTAGCTAGCATTACCTTGCAGGTGTTCCTGTTTGAGCCCGGTGGGCTTACAGCAGGCCAGCCCCATTCCCATGCTTCACTGAGGGGAGCTGACAGTGCTACAGCTGGGGCATGAACGTACACACTGCCCTCCTGGAGGTTGTATATCTTTATCCACAAACAGGTACTACTGGGCAGACGGTGCCAATAAGGCATGCTCGATGCCAGGAAAAACAAAACCCCAAAAACAAGTCCCTTCTTATTTTTCATCCGTTCACACGGTCCCTCATTCACTAACATGGGCACCAGAAAATCCCTCTATCCCCTAGCTCCCCTATGGAGAGGCAGGTCCCAGAGGAAGAGCTAAGCTCTCCTTGTGTTGCCTTGCCTTGCTCTCCCTCCCTGGCTGTGTGCAGCTGTGCGTGGAGTGACAGGAAGATGGGCTGCTCTTCCTTTCCTTACCAAACAAACCTCCACCGTCCCCACACAGAAAACAAACAGACCCTGCTAATCAATTGGGAAGCCTCTGGCTGGCTTGCTTTGTGATGGTGATCTATAGTATGAGTCTAAACCGCAATGTACTGTATCAATGTAATCATGTTGTTGGATCACACGATGCTGTAGGCTAGTTTGTCCTACTAACCCATATTTAAAAACCCATACACAAAAAAGTATTAAACAAATGAAAATATATTTGAGATTTGAGATTTTTCAAAGTAGCCACTCTTTGCCTTGATGACAGCTTTGCATACTCTTGGCATTCTCTCAACCAGCTTCATGAGCAATGCTTTTCCAACAGTCTTGAAGGAGTTCCCACATTTGCTGAGCACTTGTTGGCTGCTTTTCCTTCACTCTGCGGTCCAACTCATCCCAAACCATCTCAATTGGGTTGAGGTTTGGTGATTGTGGAGGCCAGGTCACCTGATGCAGCACTCCATCTCTTTCCTCGGTCGAATAGCCCTTACACAGCCTGGAGGTGTGTTTGGGTCATTGTCCTGTTGAAAAACAAATGATAATCCCACTAAGCACAAACCAGATGGGATGGCGTATCACTGCAGAATTCTGTGGTAGCCATGCTGGTTAAGTGTGCCTTGAATTCTAAATAAATCACTGACAGTGTCACCAGCAAAGCACCCCCACACCTCCTCCTCCATGCTTCACATTGAGAACCACACATGTGGAGATCATACGTTCACCTACTCTGCGTCTCACAAAAATCTCAAATTTGGACATCAGACAAAAGGACATATTTCCACCGGTCTAATGTCTATTGCTCGTGTTTCTTTGCCCAAGCAAGTCTCTTCTTCTTATTGGTGTCCTTTAGTAGTTGTTTCTTTGCAGCAATTCGACCATGACGGCCTGATTCACGCGGTCTCCTCTGAACAGTTGATGTTGAGATGTGTCTGTTACTTGAACTCTGTGAAGCATTTATTTGGGCTGCAATTTCTGAGGCAGTCCTCATGAGACCCAGTTTCATCACAGTGCTTGATGGTTTTTGCGACTGCACTTGAAGAAACTTTCAAAGTTCTTGAAATTTACTGGATTGACTGACGTTCATGTCTTAAAGTAATGATGGACTGTCATTTCTCTTTGCTTATTTGAGCTGTTCTTGCCATAATATGGACTTGGTCTTTTACAAAATAGGGTATCTTCTGTATACCACCCTTACCTTGTCACAAAACAACTGATTGGCTCAAACACATTAAGAAGGAAAGAAATTCCACAAATTAACTTTTAACAAGGCACACCTGTTAATTGAAATGCATTCCAGGTGACTACCTCATGAAGCTGGTTGAGAGAATGCCAAGAGTGTGCAAAGCTGTCATCAAGGCAACGTGTGGCTACTTTGAAGAATCTGAAATATAAAATATATTTTGATTTGTTTAACACTTTTTTGATTACTACATGATTCCATATGTGTTATTTCATAGTTTTGATGTCTTCACTATTATTTTACAATGTAGAAAATAGTAAAAAAAAATAAAGAAAACCCTTGAATGCGTAGGTGTGTCCAAACTTTTGACTGGTACTGTATGCATGCATGACTGTAAGTCGCTTTTGATAAAAACATTTGATAAATGGCGTGTATTAATTCCAGCATGCTACTCAGAGACATGGGACTCAAACCCAGCACTTAGCTCGTTTCCTTTCATAGACATGGGACTTAATCCCAGCACTTAGCTCGTTTCCATCTGTAAACATGGGACTTAAACCCAGCACTTAGCTCGTTTCCATCCATAGACGTGGGACTTAAACCCAGCACTTAGCTCGTTTCCATCCATAGACGTGGGACTTAAACCCAGCACTTTGCTTGTTTCCATCCGTAAACATGGGACTTAAACCCAGCACTTAGCTCGTTTCCATCCATAGACTGGGGACTTAAACCCAGCACTTTGCCTTTTTCCATCCGTAAACATGGGACTTAATGCACTTAGTGTTGCGTAAGAAATGGAAACGAGCTATCTGGGGTCATGAAGTGAACCATTGTTGTAGTTGCTGACAGTTTATGCATATCAAGTAAGAAGAGCTCACACTGAAGCTCAGATGAAATGTAGGTATGCATTAATATTGTCTACTTTTCCAACATGGGTTACATTACTCAAGTAAACAAGGTCATAAACCAATCAGAATCACGTCATTTCACACAGCAATTAACTATAGAGACTTATAAGGATCTTGTTGTAGTCTATCCCTATTCCGTGTCAGCCTGGTCTGTAAGGAATGATCAGACAGACATTCAGCACTGACAGCAAGCTGAACTCAGAGCAGAAGTACTGTAAGTCTTTAGAGAGGAGGACTGTCCCTTTGTCTAGAACTGTTACCGGTGTGCTTTATAAAACCCATGGATGTTGCACGTGTTGGGGAAGGGGATAGACAAACAGATATTTGATAAGGCTGAACTTAGTTAAATACTCTCTGGGAGAGCTGGGGGCAGGGGACAGGCTCCAAGTGTGTGTGTGTGTGTGTGTGTGTGTGTGTGTGTGTGTGTGTGTGTGTGTGTGTGTGTGTGTGTGTGTGTGTGTGTGTGTGTGTGTGTGTGTGTGTGTGTGTGTGTGTGTGTGTGTGTGTGTGTGTGTTTGCACATGCACTGGCTAAACAAGTAGCCTGCAATAATGAATTCGCTGAAGTAGTCACGTTTACCCAGGCTTGTGCTTTAGTGTGTGTGTGTGTGTGTGTGTGTGTTTGTGTATCAGTGCACCATCCTTTCCTGGCTGTTGTTTCCCAGCTGGCTTTATGGCTAGAGACCAACACAAAAGGAAGCTTAGCCTTGAGTAGCCCCTTTAAGCACAGACAGCATTTAAAAACCACAGATTATTACAACTGTTCCTTAATCTGATAGGCTTTCAGTCATAGCCGTATACTTTCAGTTGAACCAAAATGGATTGTTGGATTTGGCTGTGTTTTGGTTCATTGCTTGCTTTCTAGGTCCCAAGGATATTAGGCCTCCCAAACTAGTTTAATAAAGCCCTTGGATATGAGGACAGAATAAATGCTATCAGAGAGGTTCATTTGGTCATACAGGATGTCTATCAACGTAGATGTTCTTGTGGAGATGTATCATGCCTCAATGTATCATCACCTGCCAAACTTTGGACCCCAATGAAAATCTAGCTACTTGTACCCTTGACGAGTTAGTCTCAGTTTGCAGGGGCCTTTGCTTCTCTTTCGTTTGTACAGGGCAAGGACCTTAAAGTGTCCACAACAAACATGACCTGCAAGGGCGTTTATTGCCAGAGCTCATGCATGGAGAGAGTCAGTGAACTGAGAACCAGGAACACCCTATCGCCCAGCCTTGCTCTGAAAGGATGACGCAACGCAGTAACAGGAAACGAAAGGTGCTAAGAGGAATTCATCAAACGTATATGAACATCATATAGACAGTAGCCTCAGGAGTCATGGGCTCTCTAACCCCCTGCAGTCAAAAGCCAAATTGTTAAACGAATTGCAGGCACTGCTCTGTGCCAGAACCGGTGTTGAAATGGATAGTATGAATGAGGACATAGGACCATCGGTCCAAAGTGGATCTGACTCCATACTGTATGGAGACATTTTGGCTGATATGGGTCAATGTATTATTCCCTGTGGACCCACTGTAAGAAGTGTACAGAAAGCTTCCCTGCGCCTCTGTTGAAGCCTTACAGTAATACTTGTTTACCATGATCCCCTGTTTCCCAACCCCTCTTACTAAAGTGCTAGAGTGGATCTTTATCGTAGTGCGAAAGTCAACCTAAGCCCTCAGTGGCTGTTCATTTCAAAGCTGAGAAGCAAAAAAGGCTTTCATTTAAGCTGATTAAGAATAAAACAAAGGGGGAGAAAGAGAAAAAAAACAAGGGCCTGAGGGTTGAATATCTTGTAAACATTAGATGTAGGGGGTATTGAGGGGATGAGTTGGGTTTGGGAGTGAAAGGTATGTAAAGTGCACAGACCAGATTGAAATTCAATCCCCTTTCTATTCTCACTGTCGCACTGTTTTAATGCTCTTCAGAAATGGCTTTGTCTGCCTGTGTGCTGCCTGCCTGGCCCATCCACACTTGGCTGATTGGGGTCACACTCTCCTGCAATATTTACTCAGCATAAATAAAACACACAGGGACCCACTAGCCCGTCGACAACAATAAACAGGGGGAAAAACCACCTAGCAAATACCCTTTACTGAGTGATATAGTTAACTCGCATACTCTGAGTGACTTTCATTGAAAATGACCATTTGGCTGTATTGAGCGCGACCAAAAGCTTGAAGAGCTGATTGAGTAGGGTCTTTCCAGCACACTCGCCCCCAGACGACGCTGTGTATTGTCTGTGTATGCATGTCAACAGTAACAGACTCCTGATAGACATGAGACCCAGGTATTGGGGTCGATAAGCCTGGACAAGGCCAGGAGATTCTCTTTTCTCCCTGAGGTATTAATGTGTTCTTCGAGATTAGTTCTGATTCTGGAGTCTTAGTTTGGAAATGATGTTATGAGAGAGATTACCATCCACAGGATTTCGAAAGCAATTCTTAGCTGGTCATATAATTGCACAGTGCATTGAGTGCAAGCTCATCTACCAGTCAGTAGTGTGTACTGCATGTGTCCTACATCTACATTCTCTACACCAGACACCGTTGTTAAACATCAGCATTGCCCCCTGCTGGCCTACTGTGGTATTGAGAACTGCAATGTTAAATATCAGCTCTGTGCAGTGATGCCTGACTTTGACAGCACATGTATTTTTTTTGTGAGAATAGGAGAGGGTTTGGGGTTGATGGATCACCTCACCTGGAACGATTTCAAAAAGATGTCTCCCTGGTTCTTCTGAGTTGGCGGTGAGCTCATTCACCTGACAGCCCTGCAGGGGTATGCAGCCCTGGAACGAACAAACCGAGAAGGACTTAACTGGAACACAGGAATCAGCAGCATTTGGGAATAGATCAATTTGAAACCAAAGATTAACGATACCTCAGTGAGACTCTAATCGATTAAATCACAAATATTGATTAAATCATGATGAGAATATTAGGGTAGAAAATAGACCGAAGATCTCGTTATTTATATTGATCTCTTTAATCTATCCAATGATGAAGATGTACACATTATCAAATGCAGATCGATAGTAATTTAACAACGGAATCAAGGCCTGTTAATTAGAGACTACGCAGAAGGAAAATTGGTCTCATCCTACCAGTCTGGAGCTGGCACTATCCCACATCAAACAGGCTGCGATCTTCCAAATGGCCAAACTAGAGGCCAAGCTGTCACCACATTAGTCGCCATGGCAACAAATTGGTAGAACGTTGGCGCAGGACTAGCAGCCCAGAAGCACATCTCCCAAGCGTACAATGTGGCTTGAATACTGCTGGTGGGAACGAATGAATGAGAAGAACCAAAATGTAACTCAAGATCTGAGATTGTTTTTCCTTCAGAATGTGTCTTGGAGCAAACTCTCTGGCTCTAACACCAATCCATTCCTTAATGACCTGCTCTACATGATGAGGAATGGCTATAGATCGCTTTTGTGCAAATGTCCTTCCTCCAATTATAATTTCCTTTCATCTCAGTGTGAGACCTTGATGTGTGATGTGCCTACGCAGTGCCCTGCTCCGATTCCTATTGATTAGATGGGGGGAAAGCGTCCAGATTGACACTCGCACACATCCTGAATACTGCACAGGGAGGTGTGTGTGTAGAGAAATCAGTTCTGGCTGGATGACTATTGACAGCCTGTGATTAAAAGGTGTCAATCAACAGGTGTCGTGACTCATGACCAACACTGAGTGACGGTATCAAAATTATGTTTTATCCTGATTTTCCTCCTGATTTTCCTCAATGTAATCCATCCAGGCTAGGTCATGGTATAGAAAGATCTTTATTTTCTATTGGCCATTTGACCTGCGTGTCTCAGGAATGGATGGAAAAACCACAGCAAACAAGCAAAGTATTTGTGGAGATGTTACGCTCATCGTCGGAATGAGGAGACCAAGGTGCAGCGTGGTAAGTGTACATCTTACTTTATTAGATGAACACCAAAAAACAACAAAATATAAACGAACGTAACATTCTGCAGGCTACACAGTAACTATACAAAATCAAGATCCCACAAACTAAGGTGGGAAAAAGGCTGCCTAAGTATGATCCCCAATCAGAGACAACGATAGACAGCTTCCTCTGATTGGGAACCATACCCGGCCAACATAGAAATAGAAAAACTAGAATGCCCACCCAAATCACACCCCGACCTAACCAAATAGAGAAATAAAAAGGCTCTCTAAGGTCAGGGCGTGACAGTACCTCCCCCCAAAGGTGCGGACTCCGACCGCAAAACCTGACTCCATGGGGGAGGGTCCGGGTGGGCATCTAGCCTCGGTGGCGGCTCCGGTTCGAGACGTGGACCCCGCTCCGCTTCCGTGGAACCTGACCGTGGATCGTTGCCGGAGGCTCCGGACCATGGATCGTTGCCGGAGGAACCTGACCGTAGATCGTCGCCGGAGGAACCGGACCGTAGATCGTCGCCGGGGACTCCAGACCGTAGATTGTCACCGGAGGAACCGGACCGTGGATCGTCGCCGGATGCTCCGGACCATGGATCGTCGCCGGAGGCTCCGGACCGTGGATCGTCGCCGGGGACGCCGGAACGTAGATCGTCGTCGGGGACTCCGGACCGTAGATCGTCGCCGGAGGCTCCGGACTGGGAACCCTCGCAGGAGGCTCCGGACTGGGAACCCTCGCTGGAGGCTCTAGGCTGCAGACTGTCACTGAAAGCTCTGGACCGCAGACCGTTGCTGGAGGCTCTGAACTGCCAACTGTCGCTGGAGGCTCTGGACTGCCGACTGTCGCTGGAGGCTCTGAACTGCCGACTGTCGCTGGAGGCTCTGGACTGCCGACCGTCGCTGGAGGCTCTGGACTGCAGACCGTCGCTGGAGGCTCTGGACTGCAGACCATCGCTGGAGGCTCTGGACTGCAGACCGTCGCTGGAGACTCTGGGCCATGAATCATCACTGGAGGCTCCGGGCCATGGATCATCACTGGAGGCTTTGGGCCATGGATCATCACTGGAGGCTTCGGGCCATGGATCATCACTGGAGGCCGGGTGCATGGAGCTGGCACAGGATATACTGGACCGTGGAGGCGCACTGGAGGTCTGGAGCGTAGAGCTGGCACAACCCGTCCTGGCTGGATGCTCACTTTAGCCCGGCAAGTGCGGGGCGCTGGCACAGGACGCACTGGGCTGTGAAGGCTCACTGGAGACACGGTGCGTAGAACCGGCACACATTGTACCGGAACGGTGACACACACCTCAGTGCGAGTGCATGGAGGAGACACAGGACGTACCGGACTGAGGAGGCGCACTGGAGGCCAGATGCGTGAAACTGGTGCACATGACACCGGACTGGTGTCACGCTCCTCAGCACGCCCGCTCTGCAGCACTCTCAACGCCAACACTTCTCTCCGGAATCTTTCGTCGAGTTCCTCACTCAACTCCCTGACTGGCTCTGGTTCACCCCTCGGCTCCGCCGACCACTCCGTGTGAAACCCCCCTTTTTTGGGGGCTGCCTCTCGGGCTTCCGTCGTGGTTGTGAACACCGGAGTCGTCGTTGATCCTCCTTCGCTGCCTCCGCCTGCTTCCATGGCAGGGTCTTGTCTCCTGCCATAATCTCCTCCCATGTCCATGATGTTCTCCACTCCCTTTTCTCCCGGCCCAGGATCCCTGCTCCTCCTGGCCACGCTGCTTGGTCCTTTGGTGGTGGGATCTTCTGTCACGTTCGTTTAGAGATGGATTGGACCAAGGTGCAGCGTGGTGTCACGTTCGTTTAGAGATGGATTGGACCAAGGTGCAGCGTGGTAGGCGTACATTTTACTTTTATTTAAATGACACCGAAAAAAATACAAAATATAAAAACGAACGTAACATGCAGTGCAGAAAGCAACTACACACAAACAAGATCCTACAACTAAAGGTGGAAAAAAGGCTGCGTAAGTATGATCCCCAATCAGAGACCGTGATAGACAGCTGCCTCTGATTGGGAACCATACCCGGCCAACAAAGAAATAGAAAAACTAGAATGCCCACCCTAACCAAATAGAGAAATAAAAAGGCTCTCTAAGGTCAGGGCGTGACAGGAGAGGATCTGAACCTGCGACGTTGACTTTATAGTAAGGTCCCACATTCAACCAAATAAAGGATGTCAGCTAACCTCTGTAAGAACATGAAGAAGAGCTTAGGTGTGAACGTTCAGTACCTGTGGCTTGGTCTCCTCCTCCTCTTTGTAGAAGAAAAGCTGGTCGGAGCGTAGGACAAACCATCTCAGCTGCCAGTTCTTCATGATGCTCCTCTGTTTCTTCAGCCAGCCAGCTTTCAGAGCCCCCTCCTGGAGACTGGGGGAGGACGGGCGGATTGGGCCCCGGGACACATCTCCCATCACCATGCTCTTGGACCGGGCTGGAGAGTGGAGATACACATACAAACATGAATACAAATACACATTTAAGCAGCAGGGAGACAGGCACATACACACAGTGTGTGTGCGCTCCAGGGTTGCCATGGTGAGGCACATACCACACACACCACGTCCCGCCCTGGAGCTGAGGCTGAGGCCCCCCTTCCTCCCACGGGTAGAGGTGGCTGGAGACCCACCCGGCACAGGGAAGAAAGGAGAGGCCTCAGGTGATATAAGCGATTAATGTAAAGCCCCTGGAAGAGAGTTATTGTCAGTTCTGGCAGACCAATAGAACCAGGAACCTGTTTGAACTGGGATAACAAGGCCTCCTGGGATTGTCTCTGGGTTTTAGTGTAATGTGAGCTCAGTCAAGGACCGTTTCAGGTGCAGTTCATGTCAGGAGGCTCTGGAGTCCCGCGCTGTCCCTCATCCTGTATCAGTATCAGTCTGCTCTCTATTCAACACAGTTGATGAAATGAGATACATTAAAAAGTACAGGAATCACTTAGTATTACTCAATATCTTTTCTCAGAGAGAAGATGGCGCTGACAGACATGGCAGTTCTGCTTCTAGCTCCTAAGCAGCTTTGCAGTATTTTTTTTTTTTTTTGTGTTATTTCTATTCAACTCAAATACAAGCATTTCACTACACCCGCAATAACATCTGCTAAATATGTGTATGTGACCAATAAAATTTTATTTGAATACAGTACAGCCTGTGCAGAAAGTAACATATGGTGATTACTAGTGGAAAAAACAGCATGCTTTGATCATGCCATTTTCCAAAATCAACTAAACCCTGAATACAGCTTCTAGAGACCATCCTGAGAGAATAACCACTCAGCAACACATCTCACGGAGCCAAACAGCAGCAAGGCAAACAAGACTAAACTATTTGATTATGATGTATAATTTATAAGAATCAATCCAGCATCCTGTGTGACACACTCAGGATCAATGCACAGATGGCTCAGAGGCGGAAGGGGGGATGAAAATCAATGTTTGTTCTGTCATTTCTCTCTTATTCTCCTTCTGCTTCTTCTTCTTCCTCTTGCGATATGGGATGGATATGGGATGGAGGGCCAGGAGTTTCTCACATGGTCAAAGAAAACTCCTGACCCTAAGGATGGGGAAGGCTATGGTATAGATGAAGACACCCTGAAAAGACACTTCCCGACATATCCCCGGCACCACCAACCATGTTTCATTGGAATTAATTGATAGTTCAAACTGTTCATTCATTTACAGTCATTGTATACTATACTCTTTGGTTGTGGGCTTGGCTGTGGCACAACATAGCATGGCCACTATAGCCTAGTCATCATGGTCCCCTTCCACTCCTACCTCCATCGCTGCCTGGCTCCATTCCTAATCGGTTAAACTCACAAGAGGAACATGGGCTGTATATCACATTAACCATCTCTCTCTCTCCGTCTACAACCATCCCTCTCTGCCTCCGTCACCGTGTCTGGCTGCACTGCTGGTCCCACTCAATCACAGCCCTGTGTTCTACCCTGGAAGCCTTATTAGAGTAAGTGCATACTGTACACTCAAGAGTCATGGAGGGACTATAAGCATGGTTAGTAGAGTGTCGTTTGAGCTCTTTTGTTTGAATTGGTTTATTGTGAGAATGAATTTGAATTGGTTTATTGTGAGATACAATGGGCTCTAGTCAATCTGTTCAAAGCGGAAGCGTTACAGATTCCGCGCAAGAAATGTTAAGATCATTTCCGATTGAGCCGACGTCTCCGCCGAAGCGGGAACATTGCCTTTAAATTTCAATCATTCTCTAAAGCTGAACTTCTGCGATGCGGATTGAATAGAACCCAATATCAAAGAATTATCGAACAAGAACAATATTGTCTTAATTGGAACTATAACAAGAAGGTCTTTCACTACTGTAGTCATTATTCTGTCATTCCGGACAGATGTATTTCATCAGTGGTGTTTCAGGACACAGTGGCGTTGTGGGTTTTCTAAACGGACATTTGGGGGAAACCTCATGAGTCTTGTTTTCCAGTTTCCACACTGTCTTTTCAAATTTGTCTCCACAGGAAGAAACCAACTGGGTCCAAGAGGAATAAAGGAATGATTTGTAAATGTTGCCATAGTAATGTCATGTACTGTAGTTCGCACCAGCTGTTGCAATCCGTGGGCGCTTTGGAATACACTGCCCAATTATCTGTGTGTGTGTGTGTGTGTGTGTGTGTGTGTGTGTGTGTGTGTGTGTGTGTGTGTGTGTGTGTGTGTGTGTGTGTGTGTGTGTGTGTGTGTGTGTGTGTGTGTGTGTGTGTGTGTGTTTGTAGGCCAAATGCTACACTGAGCCAGTTTGGACATTTCTCCTCACAGTGATTCATACCTTCCCTGTGTTGACATGGGTGTAGCTACAATGTGGTCTCACTCAATTTGTAACATTGGGACTGTGGTTCAAAGTGAACATTTTCACAAAATACTAGCAATTCATTGATTGTGCGTTCATACTAGTTCTTTCCATGTTTAAAGTTAAGTAAATGGATGATTCACTCTCCCAGTAGCTCTGGGATTCAAACCCACACATGCTATCCCCTCCATAGGATCTATAGTTATCTTCAATGAACAAGTAGTAGATTGGTGGTCCACCATCTTGATTCTATGTATTGTGTACCCCCTGACCCTAGAGAATAGTCTGCCAAGGATGTGCATCATGAGTAATGTATATTGTGTATGAGCTTCATTAATACCATCAATCAATGAGCTAATGTCTAAAAGCGCCAGCTAAGATGTGCTCTGTATAACCTGTTTATTTAGCATGCTTCAATGTGCTGCTACTAGCGTATGGTGTATATGTCTCACACATAGTAATTACACATTGTAGGATCCATAGCAGAGCCATGTATTTAGAGAGTTGAGACATTGAGGTTTCTGCAATATGATGCATTTACATGACACTACCACATTCTATGGCAGCCATGTTGGCTCCCCATTAACATTACATGAGGAATATCATGTCTAGAATGAGCATTATGACGCGTTTACAAGACACTACCACATTCTATGGCAGCCATGTTGGCTCCCCATTAACATTACATGAGGAATATCATGTCTAGAATGAGCATTATGACGCGTTTACAAGACACTACAACATTCTATGGCAGCCATGTTGGCTCCCCATTAACATTACATGAGGAATATCATGTCTAGAATGAGCATTGGGATGCAGCCACGTTAGCTAAACACATGGCTCTGGTCCATAGTAATGACATAGACTAAGTGTGGCTGTTTTCCTGTTGATCTCATACCTACCTTACAGTATGATGTTTCAACGTGGGTGAAGACTCAACCCAGAGATAGTCATCATGACCATAGAGAAATATGACTGCATGATTGCATTGCACACACACGCACTATGGCCTATGATATCCAGTCACTATTGTTAATGCACTTTTGAGCTGTGTATTCATCATCCCACGGTATAGATGTATAGTCCCCTCTCCACGTCGAAGAATAGCTATCCATTAACCTGTCACGATGGGTAGACTTATCAGCCACAAGACAAATTACCTGGCTCTTTTTCTCCAAGCATGGAATCCATTTTGAGAAATTACATTTCATGAATCTGGTTGCTGTGTGATTTATGATGCCTGGGAAGGAGCTGGGAGAGTTACAGGTGCATCATTTCCACTGACTCATCTGCGGTTGATGAATGTATTAACCCATTGAGAATTAGTGGAGTGTTTGCGTTGCCGGAGAAACTGTAGTAGCCTCCACTCGGATTGGGGGGGGGGGGGGGGGTACTTATCTATGCTGTGTGTGTGTACTGCTGTGCCTGTAGCTTAGCTGTCAGTACTGTCCATGATGTGTAATATAGTACAGTAGCGGGATCTCTCATTCCAAAAAAACATGGTGAGGAGAAGAGTGAAACAGCTGCGATGTGGGCTGTTTAATGAGGTTTCCATGGACCAGGACTTGAAATCGGATTTCGTCATGTGTTTTGTTGAATGAATAAAAGGAAGCAATCCCATTCCAATTACAACATCTATGCAGAGAATGTGTGTATCTTAGAACCACAAAGCTAATTGAATCTATTTAATTAATCCATTTCGTTTCTCATACACTCTCAATTGTATCTTATTTCAGAGAGAATAACAGAACAAAGATAACAAAGTGACCTATCCCTATATCCAGTGATATTCACCGTTTCACATTCACTAACTAAACACACCTGCATCATTTTGACGTTCACCATTCAATGCATCAAAAGCAGCAATTGACAGACAAGCATCTGATCAGCATTATCAAGATGAAACAGGAGATGATGATGTCATTGACAGCATCGTAGTAGAACGACCCGTGTGTACCGCCCATATGCTCCATTCAGATATGTAGTGGTAGTAGTAGTAGTATGGTTAGGTAGTAGTGGTAGAGAAAAATACAACGCGCTCGGCTCTCTCACCTCTCCTGGTCTGTCTAATCTTGGGACTCAGCATGGCTGTCATCGCAGGAAGACCACACTCTCCCCTCTGGGCATGTTCATCCGTCCGTCCGTCCGGCACCCCTCTTGCTCTTGCTCTCTCTCACTCTCTCTCAACACACCATCCTCTCCTCTGTCCTGCCTCTCCTCTCTTCTCTCCTCTCTGCCGCTGACGTTCTGCAGTAGGCAACAGCAGCAGCAGCAACAGCAGGCTAGGGGGCTGAGGCTGAGGGGGAGGGATCCCTCCTCCTCGCACACGCTCAGTGGCCTCCACCCACCCCTGCTGCATTATTCATCGCCAGGGCGACCACGCCGGTAGGGAGGGTGGAGGGAGGGGGGATCTCATCCCACTCTTACTACACCACACTGACAGGTAAATGCCTGTGTGTGATCAGAATGTCCTTTCAAGCGCAGGCTTCACTGGGGCTGAAACACATAAGGAGTAGAGCTGCTGTTCTCTCTCTTCCTCTCTCTCTGGCTGGCAGCTACCATCTTAATCGGCTACAGCTGTGTGCTTCCCTGTTTTTCACAGATGTTCTGACATTTTCTCACTTTCTCTCTTCTTCTCCCTCTGTGTTCTTCCTTTTCTTTCTCTCATCTCTGCCTCTCTCATCTCTAGATCTCTGTATATTATCTCTCTCTGCCTCTCTCATCTCTAGATCTCTGTATATTATCTCTCTCTGCCTCTCTCATCTCTAGATCTCTGTATATTATCTCTCTCTGCCTCTCACATCTCTAGATCTCTGTATATTATCTCTCTCTGCCTCTCTCATCTCTATATCTCTGTATATTATCTCTGCCTTTGTCATCTCTAGATCTCTGTGTATTATCTCTCTCTGCTTCTCTCATCTCTAGATCTCTGTATCTCTCTCTGCCTCTCACATATTTAGATCTCTGTATATTATCTCTCTCTGCCTCTCTCATCTCTAGATCTCTGTATATTACCTCTCTCTGCCTCTCTCATCTCTAGATCTCTGAATATTGTCTCTCTCTCCCTTTCTCTCTCCCTCATTTCCGCATCTCTCTAAGAATATGTCCCTCAGTCAGGCAGCAGCAGCCCAGATATCCTCCACTTCTTCTCTTCATCCTCATCCTCCTCCTCCACTTCTCCCCCTCTTCATCCTCGTCTTCCCATATGGAGGATAATAGCTTTAAATCCTCCATTGCAATTGAATCAGCACTGCCCTGTAGACCACAGATGCTCTTATTACAGAGCCCAGAGGGGGGAGGGCAACACACACCCTAGCACAAGCCCAAAATGAGACAGCAATAAAAACCTCACCACCATGGATAGCGTATAGGGCTATGGTTAGGGTTGGGCTGGGCACTGCTGTTTTTGTTCAGTCATAACCACTGGGCTGCTCATGAAATATGGGCTCCTATGTCTATTTCAGAGGTGCATCACATGTTGTATTGTTGTTTAGTGGTTTAAGATGGATTGTTTGAAATGGGAAATATCATGGCTTAGCACTAGCTGTGAAAACCTGCAAGCAATGCTGTACAGTAATTAAGCAATAAGGCTTTAGGGAGTGTGGTATGTGGCCAATATACCATGGCTAAGGGCTGTTCCTACGCACGACGCAAAGTGGAGTGCCTGGATACAGCCCTTAGCCGTGGTATATTGGCCATATACCACAAACCCTGAGGTGCCTTAATGCTATTATAAACTGGCTACCAATGTAATTAGAGTAGTAAAAATCTATGTTTTTCCATACCTGTGGTATACTGTCTGATATACCACTGCTGTCAACCAATCAGAATTCAGGGCTCGAACCACCCAGTTTATAATACAGATGTAGCCTCTCTTCTTGTGTCAATGCATGTCCTTGTACTGAATTGGAATATGCTGACTAGCGCTACTGCTGACTGTCTACAAATGGGAATCCAGAGCTTTGCTCTCAAGTTAAATATTAATCAGAGGAGGCTGGTGAGAGGAGCTATAGGAGGATGGGCTCATTGTAATGGCTGGGATGGAATAAATGGAAGGGTATCAAACACATCAAACATATGGAAACCCCATGTTTGACCCGTTCCATTCATTCCATTCCAGCCATAACAGTGAGCCTGTCCTCCTATAGCTCCTCCCACCAGCCTCCTCTGATATGAATAGTTTAACCTAAGGACATTTTCATAATGGATACGTGTGGTAGTTGTGAGATTGTCTTGGCTGTCTGTTGAAGGTGTGATGACTTAGAATGACTTATTGATTTGCAGTGTGTTCAAGAATCAGCCATCCATTCTTATGGGGCCGTTTGGCAGTGACTGTATTGACAGAAGGCTTTGCAGATCTGCACCATTTGTTTCTACAGTAAAGATTTTTTTTCGATGGTTGACACTGTGCCAGACATACTATTCATTATACTCAATGTAGCGTTAGTCGGAATGCTGGGGACTTACACTTCATTAAATATCTGGCATCTAAATAAATTAATGGGTCGTTTACAAACAGGTATAGACTAAATTACTTCACAGATTGTTGTTATACTGACAATCATTTAGGATGCGATGAATGGAAATCTGGGTCATATCTGGGGTGGGCCCTTACTGTAATGAATGATGTAATTGAATACAAAAATGAAAACCTATAACCACTGTTTGGGCTATTCCAGTGCCAGTCATTCTTTAATCTTCTTCTAAATATTTAATACTATATATTCAGTTATACCAGAACACAGACATCTGTAGTAATAATTTGATGTGGGAGGTAGACTCCAACCACACTGAGTGCATTCTACAGTCATAATTGACCAGTGAAAAATCCAATTGGGGCTTATTAGTTCAAACCTGTAACGTCTGTATAGACAAAGTTGATTCCCATGTGCCCCTGCAGCTCCCGTTCTCCCCGACACAATGCCTAAACCCCCATTACCCTGTCACTGGCAATTAGCAAGGGCCATCATTTCATCTGCTAATGGATGTGATGGGGACAGCAGAGTATGTGATTCTGACAGCAGAGTATGCACTGGCTGCCACGTATGTCTGAATGATGAGTGTTAAAGTCCATCACACGCACGCACGCACGCACGCACGCACGCACGCACGCACGCACGCACGCACGCACGCACGCACGCACACACACACACACACACACACACACACACACACACACACACACACACACACACACACACACGGCTTCTGCTCCACTGCATTCTGCCAGCCTGACTGTCGGAGTGTGTGCATGTGTGTGTGTCTGTGTGTACTGGTGCATTGATTTCCTATAGCGCTGACACAGTGGTGAGCAGTGTGTAAAGCAAAGCATGTTAGACTGCTCACCTGTGACAAGGCTGCATAGACAGAACACAGAAAGGAGGATCTTATAAGATACCACCTCTTAACATTGATAGTGACCAGATCTTATAACGGTCAGATCAATACTGTGTAGTTTCTGTTGGCTAACTAGTTAATCTATCGATTTAGCGTCTTTATCTTCTTGTTGACTCAGCACTTCTCTGGTCAGCGTCAGCCCCAGGCAGCCATATTGTAAATACGGTGTAATGTTGGAGATGGTGATGACCTTGTATCTCAAGGGTTTATTAAAATGGAAGATAGGGTAATAGCAAGGCTGTTCCACTGAGGTGTGTGCACAGACCTTATCAAGCCGTCACGGTTGGTGCAGAAATGTGTTGGCAGTCTTTGCCAGCCTGGTCCCAGATCAGTTTGTGCTTTTGCCTACTTCACTGTCATTGTCAAGCCAAACATAAAGTACCAGTCAAAAGTTTGGACACACCTACTCATTCAAGGGGTTTTCTTAATTTTTACTATTTTCTACGATGTAGAATAATAGTGAAGGCATCACAACTATGAAATAACACAAATGGAATCATGTAGTAAACAAAAAGTGTTAAACAAATCAAAATGTATTCTAGATTTTAGATTCTTCAAGGTAGCCTTTGCCTTGATTACAGCTTTACACACTCTTGGCATTCTCTCAACCAGCTTTTCCTGGAATGCTTTCCAACAATCTTGAAGGAGTTCCCACTGCGGTTGGAACCAAAAATCTCAAATTTGGACTCATCAGACCAAAGGACAGATTTCCACTGGTTTAATGTCTATTGCTTGTGTTTCTTGGCCCACACAAGTCTCTACTTGTTGGTGTCCTTTAGTAGTGCTTTCTTTGCAGCAATTTGACCATGAAGGCCTGATTCTTGCAGTCTCCTCTGAACAGTTGATGTTGAGATGTGTCTGTTACTTGAACTCTGTGAAGCATTTATTTGGGCTGCAATTTCTGAGGCTGGTAACTCTAAAGAAATTATCCTCTGCAGCAGGGGTAACTCTGGGTCTTCCTTTCCTGTGGTGGTCCTCATGAAATCCAGTTTCATAGCACTTGATGGTTTTTGCAACTGCACTTGAAGAAACATTCAAAGTTCTTGAAATGTTCCGTATTGACTGACCTCCATCTCTTAAAGTAATGATAGGCTGTAATTTCTCTTTGCTTATTTGAGTTGTCCTTGCCATAAAATGGACTTGGTCTTTTACCAAATAGGGCTATCTTCTGTATACCACCCCTAGCTTGTCACAACACAACTGATTGGCTCAAACACATTAAGAAGGTAAGAATTTCCACAAATTAACTTTTAACAATGCCCACCTGTTAATTGAAATCAATTCGAGGTGACTACCTCATGAAGCTGGTTGAGAGAATGCCAAGAGTGTGCAAAGCTGTCATCAAGGCAAAGGGTGGCTACTTTGAAGAATCTCAAATATAAAATATATTTTGATTGTTTAACCCTGTTCTGGTTACTACATGATTCCATATGTGTTATTTCATAGTATTGATGTCTTCACTATTATTCTACAATGTAGAAAATAGTAAAAATAAAGAAAAACCCGTTGTGTGTCCAACGTGTGTCCAAACCTTTGACTGGTACTGTATATTTTTGCCCTAGGTTTCCAATTGTCTGATTCATCCCCCCTCCTCTCCCCTGTAACTATTCTCCAGGTTGTTGATGTAAATGAGAATGTGTTCTCAGTCAACTTACCTGGTAAAATACTAAATAAAAACTATGTCTGGGATGTTGTTGTCTTGGGCCTAGTGTGATTCCTTACTGGAACAGAAGAGACAGATAATCAGATGAAGAATGAGAATGAAATCGTATTTATTAACAGAAACATGTGACAGGATTTAGAATACACCACATGAGAATACTGTATAGTGAAGCTAAGGCAGGTTATCTTCCAATCGTTTGTTGAAGAACATTACAGTAGTCCAAACTCTAGAGGGTGGTAGAGTAGAACAGACCACAGACCCAGCAGCTTATAAAAAGCTGTGGTTACGGATGTGTGACTGTAACCTCTGTAATGTTTTTGTCTTCCAGAATTCCTGATATGCTTAATATACATTGTTTGTAATAAGTAGCTATCGCAATGGAGCACCTGGACTGTTCTCATCCTAAATAATCTGTCCTTGATGACCTTTTGATGACATCATGCTGGACCTGGTTCCTGGTTCTGTCTTGGTGGAATAGAGCTTCCCGGAAGGGACTTTTTTGTAGCAGGTTAGGAGAACTTACGCAGCAGATTAGCATAAATAATGCAGTAGGTTAGGAGTATTAGGTTAAGGTTAGGAAAAGGGTTAGGGTTAGCTTAGAGGCTATCCTAACCTGCCATGAAAAGTCACTTCCGGTCATAGCTGTACTCCATCTAGTCACAACCCTGGTTCCTCAATCACCTCCAGGTGGCCTGGTCCTCCTGCGCCACCGAGTTGGGTGTGATCAGGCCGGCGAAGATGGACCTCCCATGAGCAGGGGCTCTGCTTAGCCTGCTGTCCAACTTCTGCCTGGCGTCTTTGACCTTCTTGAGGCAGGAGGTACACAGGCAGCTCTCCCTCACCAGGTACAGACATTCCACCCTCTGGATGGGGTCTATGCCTTTGTCATCCCCCGAGGGGATTGGGTTACACTTCAGGTTGACGCTCTCAAGGTGGGGCAGGTTGCGGAGGCACTCGGGCACCCGGGTCAGGCGGTTGTTGAACAGGCCCAGGTGGCGCAGCTCCTTGAGGGCTGCGATGGAGGACGGGATGCTTTCAAGGAGGTTCATGCCCAGGTTGAGGCTCCTCAGCTTCTGCAGGAGGCCGATCTCGTTGGGGAGTCCTATACTGCTCAGTAGGTTGTTACACAGGTTGAGGCTGTATAGGTTCTGGAGGTGCCCAATAGCTTCCGGAACGTGGTCCAGCTGGTTGCTGTGGAGATCCAGCGAGCGGAGGTTGACGAACTTGTCGATGGAGTCAGGGATCTTCTTGAGCATGTTGCGGCTCAGGTCCAGCTCGTCCACATCACACAGCTTCAAGATGCACTTGGGAAAGCTGGCGATCTCCATGTTGCTGAGGTCCAGCCGACGTTTGCCGTCCACGGTCAGCTTCAGAGCCAGCTTTGCCATCTTCAGGGTGATCTTCCGGCCTTTGGGCTCTTTTGACTGCTTTTTTCCCTTGGCCATGGTGCTTGAATAAATAAAGGAGATGCAACTTGTTATGAGTTTAGTGTTTAACAAGTTTGATTAAAGGTGGTTTCCTTGGTTAAGCTTTAACCTGTTCCATCAATATGTTATTCAGTTTTCTATGGTTCTAACTACTTCAGGGATCGTAACAAAGCTGTTAATTTCTCCTTTACACATGAAGTAGACAGTAGAACAATGGAATTACTAGTAGAACCAGAACTTGATGTAATAGATATTGCCATAATCCCTTGTATCCATGACAATAGGCTTGTCTCACTGTAACTAAGCTCATCACATTACAGCTAAGGACATGACACAGCCGGCTGTTGTTTGCCACTGTAGCAGAGAATGAACATGCACCTTGACCACAAGAACTCTCAATCCCATCTTTTAGTAGAATAAAAGAGTGAATAGTCATTGATTTTACTATGTAGCTTGTCTTTAAATTAACAATGTTTAACCTATTCTCACATTCCCCCTATTTAACCTAACCTCTTACAACACTGACATCAACACTAGAATCTGCTGTATGACTTTTCATCAAGTTTCTTTTGTTCTGAACTTATAGAATAGAAGAAAAATATGATGTTTTGTTTCTTACCAGCATTGGAGTTAGTCCACCTCCCCCAGATCAGTGCAGAGCCAGAGAGGGTGCAATCTCCCGAGCGAAGACACAGGAATACTCTCCCAAGGTACAGCCGTGTTTGTCGAGGATCATTCCATCTCCCTGGCTGTGAATTATACATAAGAGCCACCGAGAGCCATGTAAATAAAAACCAGGAAGTGCATCGCTCTGACGTTTTTAAGTGGACACAGCTGAGGCCCTGTGTTTAACTGTCAGCCTGGCCTGGGTACACTGTGAGTGTTGCAAGCTTTGTCACGTTTTTCTTTGTAACCAAGCAACTGAATTTTGTTTATAACAGGGTCTGAGGCCTACAGGGAAAGAGCTAGTGTACTGTTGTTGCTGTTAATACCTTACTGTGTACATTCTGTACACAGTTAGCATACAGTTGAAGCTCAGAACAAATAAGCACAAATAAGCCTGTCATGTTGAGACATAAATGGTGGAAAATCTTAGACTATTTTCGTGTTATATTCTCATATTTCTCAAGTCATTTACTGCTACATTTACTTCCTTGTACATGGAAGTACCTAAGTGGGCCCTCATCCTACAGGATTAGAAAAGCAAAAACAACATGTTTTCTTTTACTTGGAGATAGAGAGATTGATCTTTGGCTATTGGAAGCCCTAAGAGAGTATTGTAGTTCAACTTAAAGACATCGAGACGGAGTCAAAAGTAGGGCATATAAATTAACTTGTCCCCTTCGGTCTGGTCCCCTTCCCGTGTTTGTAAATAGCATAGACTATGACCCACATCTCAGACTTCGCCCAATTAGTTTTATGAAATCTGTCACATGGTTCATAAGATACCTTAAAGCCACACACATACCTTATAGTGACATTACTCAACCCTGTCAACAAGTGTATTTTTAGCCAGATGGATATTTCATAACACATTCAAGATACACTAATCTCAGTCAGTATCATTTAGCACCAATAGATGGCAGCATGATAAGGGGTGATGGAAAATAAATGAACGTTACCTTGATCCAAAACTTTAGCAGCACAGATTCATGTAGAATTCTTACCATTCCATGATTTGGTATTCTACTGAGAATGGTTCTAAGAATGAAACAGGTATTTATGATGTCACTCACTGTTGTAAATCGATACATTCTAAATCTATGGTCAGTCTTATTTTTATTTATTTATTTATTTTATTTCACCTTGATTTAAGCAGGTAGGCAAGTTGAGAATAAGTTCTAATTTACAATTGCGACCTGGCCAAGATAAAGCGAAGCAGTTCGACACATACAACAACACAGAGTTACACATTTGCATGTATATGAAATATTTTGAGGTCATTGTTGATATAAATGTAATCTGAAGGAGGACTAGCAGTATAAAAAAATGTTATGAAAAGTAATAGCGTCTCTGGTGCTTGAAAATACTTAAACGTACCTAATAAAGCACACATTTCCATCAAATCTGTGCTCTTGACATTTACCATGGCCGTTGTAAATTTAGTTTGTTTGACAACTGAATCTGGTGTCAATAAAATGTAAGGGTATCGTTTACCCTAGCCAGTTAGACAGAACCAACTTCGCTTCAGTGCCTGAATTTCACATAGACCATATGCAAATGTATGCATGTAATGAAGACAGACAGACGAACTGACCTACTTAATTGAGCAAGGCCCACTGCACCTTGTGGACCTTTGAATTGGCTGGATAGATTACGCTTGATGATCTGCAGTGCGAGAGAGAGTGAGAGTGAGAGTGAGAGTGAGAGTGAGAGTGAGAGAAAAAAAAAAAAGGACCAGTTGCCAGGACCATAAATACAAATTCCATCTAGACACCGCTGTCCTAGAGCAGACAAAAACTATACATACTTCGGCCTAAACATCAGTGCCACAGTAAACTTCCACAAAGCTGTGAACGATCTGAGAGACACGGCAAGAAGGGCCGTCTATGCCATCAAAAGGAACATCAAATTTGACATACCAATTAGGATCTGGCTAAAAATACTTGAATCAGTTATAGAACCCATTGCTCTCTATGGTTGTGAGGTCTGGGGTCCGCTCACCAACCAAGAATTCCCAAAATGGGGCAAACACCAAATTGAGACTCTGCATGCAGAATTCTGCAAAAATATCCTCTGTGTACAACGTAAAACACCAAATAATGCATACAGAGCAGAATTAGGGCGATACCCGCTAATTATCAAAATCCAGAAAAGAGACGTTAAATTCTACAACCACCTAAATGGAAGCAATTCCCAAACCTTCCATAACAAAGCCATCACCTACAGAGAGATGAACCTGGAGAAGAGCCTCCTAAGCAAGCTGGTCCTGGGGCTCTGTTCACAAACACAAACAGACCCCACAGAGCCCCAGGACAGCAACACAATTAGACCCAACCAAATCAGGAGAAAACAAAAAGATAATCACTTGACACATTGGAAAGAATTTACAAAAAAACAGAGTAAACTAGAATGCTATTTGGCCCTAAACAGAGAGTACACAGTGGCAGAATACCTGACCACTGTGACTGACCCAACATTAAGGAAATCTTTGACTATGTACTGTGAGCATAGCCTTGCTATTGACAAAGGCCGCCGAAGGCAGACCTGTCTCTCAAGAGAAGACAGGCTATGTGCACACTGCCCACAAAATGAGGTGGAAACTAAGCTGCACTTCCTGACCTCCTGCCAAATGTGTGACCATATTAGAGACACATATTTCCCTCAGATTACACAGACCCACAAAGAATGTGAAAACAAACTCCCATATCTATTGGGTGAAATACCACAGTGTGCAATCACAGCAGCAAGATTTGTGACCTTTCGCCATTAGAAAAGAGCAACCAGTGAAGAACAAACACCATTGTATATAAAACCTATATTTGTTTATTTATTTTCCCTTTTGTACATGAACTATTTGCACATCATTACAACACTGTATATATACTTAATATGACATTTATTATTTTCTTTATTCTTTTGGAACTTTTGTGAGTGTTATGTTATTTGTACATTTTTATTGTTTATTTCACTTTTGTTTATTATCTATTTCACTTGCTTTGGCAATGTTAACATATGTTTCCCATGCCAACAAAGCCCTTAAATTGAAAAATAATTGAGAGAGGGAAAGAGAGAGAGAGAGGATGAGGGGCAGGAGGGGGTGGGTGGGGGGGTTATGTCCACAGGTTTTTTGGGTTGTCCACAGACAGAAACCAAGCTAGACAGATCCCCCAGGTCATTGTGTCTGTCAATGGGATCCTGTTTCTGGTCCCCAGGAGGACAACACATCACAAGGGCCTCTTGTTTACCTGTGTTCAGTCTGTCATCCTCCCCTGTAAAAAGAGCTCGGCTTTACTTGAGGGGTGATGATTCCTCTGTAACAGCCAGACAACCAGTTGAGTGTAAACACACATACAGGTACCTGCATTTCATTAACTGGTGTTTTAACTAACCTATTCATTTAGTTTATTATGGGTTTATTCTACTTATACACACTGATTCTACTTATTGTTTCATTCAAGAAAACCCTCTAGTAGCTGACAATGTCAAACACAAACACTCAGCAATCAATCATACTGGGCTATCTACTGCTGCGATACTAGCACATTGGCCAAGTGCTGAGGCTGGACTGCTGGACACAACGGCTGCATTTAGACAGGCAGCCCAATTATGATATTTCTTTCACGAATTGGTCTTTTGACCAATCACATCAGCTCTGAAAAAATATCTGCTATGAAAAAAATCGGACATAATTGGTTAAAAGACCAATTAGTGGGAAAAATATCGGAATTGGGCTGTGTGAACACAGCCATTCGTGTTCACATCGTTGTTAGCAGGACGTCCGTTCTGTCCGGTCTACTTTCCTGACAGTGTATGTTACAGCCTCTCGGTTTTCTTCCTCTGTTATTGTGTAACTGCTCCATTGGGTATGTCACTCCCTGATCTGTTTCACCTGCCCTTGTGCTTGTCTCCATCCCCCTCCACCCCCCATCCGAGCTTACCCGAGTTCTCCAAGAGCCTCCGGAGACTGCCGATTCACATCTTCCCGAGCCGATGCAGCTCTGCAGGGCTAGGCTATCTCCAGCCGAACGCGTACACAGACTTGAGACCCAGAGTTGTCTGTATTGCGTTCCATCCTGCGGTGGGGTGACCAGTCCAAGTCTCTCCAGGTATTCATTGACTTGGGGGCCGATGTGAGTCTCATGGACATTACCCTGGCGTCCGAGCTGGGCATCCCCACTCAACCCCTCTCCATTCCCATGGGTGTTAGAGCACTGGACGGGCGCTCTATAGGCCGGGTCACCCACCAGACCCACCCCTCCCGTCAACCTACGAGTGTCGGAACCACAGCGAGACGATACAATTCCTGCTGGTTGACTGGGCTACTGGTGCCATCGTGGGCTGGAGCCCATCCTGCCACACTCATTGCCTGAAGTCAGCTCTGCCTGCCCCGGGACGTCTTCCTTGGGGCTCGGAAATTTCCAGGACCTCTCCGCCAGCTCAACAGAGTACCAGGACCTCTGGGAGGGGTTCAGTAAGGCCCGGGCCACTTCGCTTCCGCAGCAACGACCTGTATCCAACAAGGTCAAGCCTGAGGAGCTGGTACGCCACTGTAGTGCCACGGCTACATCCCCGGAAGCTGAGACTTTTCCCCCCCGCTCCAAGATCATTAGCCCCTCTGCTGTTTGTCCTCTGTTGCCCCGTACCCTCCGTATTTTTCTTAACTTGGCTCTGTCTAGAGTCAAAACCTTGTCTGACTGCCCCTTGTCTTCTGTTTCTAGGCCCATCCCTCCCCCCTGTGTCATCGGTGGCCAGCCAGCATACACTGTGAGACGCATCCTGAAGGTTCGTCCACGAAGCAGTACCTGGTTGAATGGGAGAGTTATGGCCCAGAGGAGAGGTGCTGGGTTCCCGCTAAAGACATCTTGGACCCGGCATTCATCGCCGACTTTCACCCCCGCCACCCCAGTCTACCAAGTATCCACCTGCCGTCCTGTACCTTTGCCGCTACTCTGGATTATTGACCCCTGCCTGCCTTGACCTGTCGTTTGCCTGCCCCTGTTGTTGCAAGAGACATTGTTACTTCAACACAGTCTGCACTTGGGTCTTACCTGAAACTTGGTAGGGTCACCAGGTACAGAGGTTTCATTATGTGTTAAATATTTAAGGCCCCAAGTGACTAATTGTCTGATGATACTCACAGAGGATTTCTGTACAATTCTCATTTCTTTTCTTGGCATGTCTTTGACTGCAGAGCTGTTTTGTTTTGTTATTGTAATTCCTTTCAAAGATAGCCAAATTAGCCATGTAGCCTATTCAAGGGATGAGTTATAGTTTGTTGGACATCATGTTTAGGAAAACTGTCAAGAATGGGCAGAAACATGTCGTTCTGTTTATTCAAGTCCTGAATGGATGTGGTTTTGTTCTCCTCTGACTCAATACAACCCTGTCATACAGTCTAAAGATCCAATTTAAAGAGCTCTTCCTTGTATACATGTTTCTGGAGTTACTTCGAAGGTACTTGACTGAGTATCAATAATGATTATACTTGGAAAAGTTCTATAATGTGTCTAATGGTGCTATGATGTACAGGAAAATGGAAGGGCTTGGTGGTGAGAGAAGTTGGATACTGTGCCATTGCTTACCGATGTGATTGTGGAAAAAGAAACAACTCTGTCGATACAGAAGAACATCTTCAATGAAAATAGTACTCTTCTGTACTCTGTAAAAATGCAATGCTTCGTTCATAGTGTGTCACTAAGGACTGATGTCATCAGCATGGGACCAGAGGGGATCAGTTACCAAAACTGTTTTCATTAGTTACGGCCCAACACTTTCAGTGTGAGCCAATGACCTAAACACTCTTTGAACACAATGAGTGTTTAACAGAGCCAGTGGGTAATTTGCAGTGAGACATGACATGGCTAAATAGCCTAAACCATTTATTTCCTATAGCTTATTGAGTCTGAGTCAGAGATGTCAGACTGGTACTTTGACAATCACGGTACCTATTACCACACAGGATATACGTAGGCAACAGCCACACTATGTTTACTGTACACTGCAATTCAGAAACTTTGTGATGTCTGGAGACTTGAGATCTGACCCCCTCCGTGACACACAGAAAAATATGCTTTGATTTATCACGTATTTTTCGCTGGCCTCTGTAGTTTAATCTGTGTGCAGGGCGGGGAGGCAGACTGTTGTTTGTGTCTATTTAAAGTCTCTCTGTTTGCTCCCTCTGTCAACCTGTCTGGGCCTGTCTCTCTCCCCCTCTCTCCCTCTCTCCCTCTCTCTCTCTCTCTCTCTCTCTCTCTCTCTCTCTCTCTCTCTCTCTCTCTCTCTCTCTCTCTCTCTCTCTCTCTCTCTCTCTCTCTCTCTCTCTCTCTCATTACAGTCCCTCCTTCACAAGAGGAGACACTCCCTACCCCACCCTCCATTTCCCTCAATTAAGCACACATGGAGGTATGATCAAACCACAACATCTCTTTTACCTGCTACTTGTTCAATTTCCCTTTTCCTTATAACATGTCATGAATAATCATTGACTTTTCACTGAAGTGATATCCTGTTGAGGTTTGAAAGAAAGCACAAGGAAACATGCCATTAACCACTGACCATATGCATCCGCTTTGTGTTTATACAGCACATATGATACATTATATACACACACACATATGATACATTATACACACACACACATATGATACATTATACACACACACATATATCGTCGCTGTCTGATGAAACCTTATCTCCAAAACAGAAACTTTTCAGTAAATGAAAAAAATGACCATATTTTCCCATTAACGAACATACAATTATGAAACTTCAGAAGCTATTTTGAATACATTTTCTTGGTCCTAGAGTCATGAAATGTTGAGAGTACATTGAGGGGATATATTGCTTTCAATAAATGAAAAAACATTTCAATTGGCAAACATTTTGTTACGAGGTTTTCATCAGACAGCGACGACGTCATTTTCAAATGACAAAAACAAATAACAGAAGCGCTCCAAATGGAATGGAGAGTAATGTTGATGAGTGCGGGCGACGGCACTCTCCGGGTGAAACGAATGGCAAAGGAAAAGTGCAGAGGAAAGTGCAGAGTTCAGCGTTCACACATGGTTCTAGTTAGAGGTCCACGCAGTGGCCTCCCATTAAGTCAAATGTGGTTTGGAGGAGACTTCAATTTTCACAGTTTAAAAAGGTTTTTAGACGTTTTTCTCACCCCAGGAAGTTTCCTTTGAGCCATTGTGTAGATGTGTGTAGATAGATATAGATAGATTTCGTTGTTGTCAATGTATGTGGGAAGGATTTGTTTTTCCTACATGGAATCGTCTCAATGCACTCTGGTGATTATTAGTCAATGTATAGATCTTCATATATGAGAGAGAGAGCTGGTGGATGTGGAATGGTTATGGTGCCTGGATGTCTGGCATTTCAAGTTCACAGGGGGTGAAAAAAAATACTGTTGTTTTGCTCGCTTTTCCATGGTTAAATCCAAGGGGTCATTAAACGTACTAAGCATTTTTACACACACTTAAATTCACAGAAAAGTAAAAACCAGAAGACAAAATCTCCGCTGTTGTGCAGATCTTGAGAGATAAAGAAAAGGCATTTGGTCATTGGTGTTGTTCTTATCAGGAGTAAAAAATAAAAAATAAAAAAACCTTGTGCTAATCATGTGCTATGTAATCATAAGGTGAGAGGAAAACACTGGTGCCACAAGTCAAACCAAACAAGGCCTTCGTTTGCAGCCAGTTAAACTGCTCTGTCACAGCTGATCACAGCTCTGGGTACAAGTGTGTCGCCAAGAGCCCGTTGACTTTGGCACCAGTTGAAAGAGCTGCGTGATAACACAAATAACACAAATGGGTGGGCGTCTAATTGTTGCCTTAATGTCAACCTTTGCAGCTGCAGTACTGCTGTAATAACATAGCAGAAGATGACAGACATCATGCAGATGTTTTGGGAGGTAAAATAAAAATTCAACACAGTATAGAAAACCAAAATCTCATTTTGGCTTTGTAAGAAAAATAAAACTTGCCAATCATTTATTGAAATACACAATATAAAACAATAATGCTGATCATAAATATAACATTTTGTACATGAGCTTCAGCTAAAAGTGGTGTGTTTCTCATACTTGCCTCTCCTCAAAGAGGATCTGGGCGTACACAGTGCTTGTGCACGAGGCTTTGTTGTCCGGCAGAGGCTTGACTAGCTCCAACTCTGCATATGTCAGGCTCTCCTCTGCAATCTTCGGCTGCAGGGGACAAGGAGAAAGATTAAACGTGTGAAGAAGCATACTCGTCAATTGAGTTATTCATGTTGTGTCTTTTATAATATGATACTGGACAAAATTACCTCGAGATAACAGTCACATATACACAAAAATCGAATGAAGTAAAACTTAAAGTAAAACAACTTAAAGGAACATGTTAGATTTCTGGACAGCCCTCTACTGAAATACTGTAGGTGTTGCCTTTTAAATTGTATGTATGAACCAGGAGTTACCCCAGAGCACTTACCAAGACCACTTTCATCGGTTGTACCTTTAAAAGTTTGGGTTTTGGGATTTTGTTTGCTATGGGTGCTGTGGAAGAATACAATGATTACATACTTTATGCAGATAGGGAACACATTGTCTGTGTCACAAGAAACATTTCCCCCCTAAAACCCAAACCCAGAACCAAAATGTTCTCCGTCCGCAATGTTTACGTGCCCGTCCTGTCATTTATTAGTGATGATTTGGACGCAGACGTCAAAGCAGAGTTGAACAGACATTCAACGTGACATGACATGAACTCCTTGTGAGACAGATGCAACACTTTAAAACTGCCCAACATCAGCCTATTCGTCTCAAGGGTAGACAAAAATATCATCATCAAGAGCAAACCTTACACTCTTAAAATCCACTGTCCTACTTGATTAGTTGACCATAAACTTTGCACTATTTCTGGTAACAAACTGATATCACAAAGACTGATATAGAAGTTGCTTTGCTCTTTTTCCAGTTTATCTATGCCAGCACGTACGGTATAGTAGATCCATATATGGGCTCAATAGGTAGTGGCAAGTAAAGCAATGTTCCTCAGATAATTCACAACGTCTCTAGCATCAGGAAACAGAGTGTTCAGAACTCCGTTATGCTCTGATGATCACTTTAACCACATTCCCTCCCCCAGACCACATACCCAACTGTGGGTATAAAGATAGGCTTCTACGAAAACATACATGCTTGGGTAAGGGAAAATGTGATACAGATGTATGATGTTGTTGAGAGACTGTCTGTTTACCTTTAACTGGTATCTCTGGTGGTATCTCTGACTGGGCTTTGCTTCGTTTCTTCCTGTACCTCCTCTGCTTTTTGGGCAGAGCAGGAGACACACTGACTAGACTGGTCACCGTCTCCCCTGAACTGCAGACAGCAGACAGGCATGTTTACAGCAGAATTAGAGCAGGGAAATGTAAGTAGCCATCACGGTCATGGAAGAAAATAGTCTGTGTGTACCATAGTGGCTAAAGTACAGTATAAGTCACAGTTACTTTAGCTTGGATGATGAAGCTTACCTGTTCTGGAGGCTCTTGACCAAATGGTAGTTGTCTATGAGGCAATGAGACAAAACATAAGCGCATGAGGGGCAAAAAACATCCTGCAATGTCATCAAAAAGCATGCCTTGGCTTTTACATATCAGAGTCCATTATCTTTAAATGATCTGGTAATATGGCCCAGATGAGGGCTTCAGTGTTGGATGGAAGGAGCAGGGATAGAGTGTTTACTCACCTTTTAACTTCTTCTTCCTCTGAACATATTGGCAGGTCACCGCCACAGTGAACATGCACATGCACACCAGTCCCACAGAGCAGATCAGCACAGCGCACAGGTACACGTCTGAAACACACGAAACCGACCAGATTAGTCACAGTCATAATATCGTACAACCCTGAAGACTCATGTTTCAGTTGTTAGTCACTTATGCAGAAATATCTTTGCCATTTATGACCTATTTATTGTTGTTGCGCTATTTTAGTCAAGTACAATGCAGAGAACTAGAGAGTCGTGTTCTTACCTTCAAACAGTCTCCACAGACTCTCCTTGGCCGTGGTCGCTGGTAGGACATGCACTGAAAGGAAACCAGGGAAAGTCCATGGTCATCAGTGTGTCAACCGTCCCGCCTGATTATACATTTGCAATACATCTAATTGTACGTGGCTCGGCGTTGGATGACAGCATTGAGGTTATCCTCTCCCCTGGATCCTCTTCCTGAATCACTGGCTAGTGGTAGCTAACACCCACCGAGTCGTCCTGAAATACCCCAAACCGCGAGCATCTGACAACAGCCTCTCTCACACATAGCAGCCATCCTTAGCTTAGCTAGCCACCAGAGCTCCAGGGTTACTGGGCTGAAGCCTGTCTGGGTGTCTGGGTGTGCTGCACGTTAGCCTGTCCACAGGGTTTAAACTGGGTCTGTGCCATCCAAGATCATTGGGACTACCACGTTGAAGTTGAAATGTAAAATGGTCAAGGTAAGGGTTAAGGTTAGGGTTATGGTTAAGGTTAAGGTTAGGGTCAGGTTTGGAGTAGGGATGTTCCAAGGAACCCGGATAGCACTGACCGTTACGCTGGGGTTACCTCTAGAGTATTTCCCTTCATGCTAAACCAGCAGCCCTTGCTTTGTTTGTGCCGACCATAATTATGGCCTACATTCAACTATTTTGAAACGTTAGTCTGAGGTAGATGACAGCGAGCTATGAGTCTTGGCTCAGTATTTGCTGTAGTTGTGTTTGCCAAGTATGTACTTTTTTTGCCACACGTTTTTTTACTGTAAATTATATAGCTTGTTCCTATCTAGGTGAAGCTACACTCGATCATGTGTTTTTGGTTCCCAAGTCTGATTGAGGAGTCCCGAATATACTTGATAGTGGTCATCAGAAATCAAGCGTATAGTATCGTGGTGCGGAAGACTCTTCTTTGCCATGAATCATATAGTATGACTTCAATAGGACATTATGAATATGCACTGAGCCAAAAGGCCAGCTGCACATTCTGGAATACTATGAATCATCTGAATCTGCAGCACTGCATGGAGCCAAAGAAGTGTCTCTCACTGTTCAATTGATTCCATTCATATGTGCTCTCCCTTTCTTTTTGATAGGAAGTCTCTCATTATAGATCGAATGAATAGCATCCCTAAGACAGATCTGCATTCTGGGATAAATACTGTCTTCAGCAATCAATAGACCAATTCAATGGGTCACTTTGGGCTACGTCAGAGTATTCATCAAACGTAAAGAAAAAAGATACGAAATTAATACCAGTATGCAGTGATGATCCATACAAAAGTCCTCATCACAAAAACCTTCAAAACATCCTTCCCTTTAATGTCGTTTTTCTTCACTTTTCTCCATCTTCTTTGCATCACCCTCTTTCCCTGTGTGAGGCCCCGAGCATGCGCTGACCAACTGGTAAGTGTCGTCACTGACATTTTCAACCTCTCCCTGTCTGACTCTGTAATACCAACATGTTTCAAGCAGACCACCATAGTGCCTGTGCCCAAGAACACTAAAGTGACCTGCCAAAATGACTATCGACCCGTAGCACTCACGTCTGTAGCCATGAAATGCTTTGAAAGGCTGGTCATGGCTCACATCAACACCATTATCCCAGACACCCTAGACCCACTCCAATTTGCATACTGCACCAACAGATCCACAGATGATGCAATCTCTATTGCACTCCACACTGCCCTTTCCCACCTGGACAAAAGGAACACCTACGTGAGAATGCGATTCATTGACTACAGCTCAGCGTTCAAAATAATAGTGCCCTCAAAGCTCGTCAGTAAGCTAAGGATCCTGGGACTAAACACCTCCCTCTGCAACTGGATCCTGGACTTCCTGACGGGCTGCCCCCAGGTGGTGAGGGTAGGTAGCAGCACATCCACCATGCTGATGCTCAACACAGGAGCCCCCAGGGGTGCGTGCTCAGTCCCCTCCTGTACTCCCTGTTGACCCATGACTGCATGGCCAGGCACGACTCCAACACCATCATTAAGTTAGCTGATGACACAACAGTGGTAGGCCTGATCACCGACAACAACAACGAGACAGCCTATAGGGAGGAGGTCAGAGACCTGACCGTGTGGTGCAAGGACAACAACCTCTCCCTCAAAGTGATCAAGACAAAGGAGATGATCGTGGACTACAGGAAAAGGAGGACCGAGCACACCCCCATTCTCATCAACGGGGCTGTATTGGAGCAGGTTGAGAGCTTCAAGGTCCTTGGCGTCCACATCACCAACAAACTATCATGGTCCAAGCACACCAAGATAGTTGTGAAGAGGGCACGACAAAAGCTATTCCCCCTCTGGAGACTGGAAATATTTGGCATGGGTCCTCAGATCCTCAGATTGTCAAAGACTACAGCCACCCTAGTCATTTACTGTTCTCTCTGTTACCGCACGGCAAGCAGTACCAGAGTGCCAAGTCTAGGTCCAAGACGCTTCTAAACAGCTTATACCCCCAAACCATAAGACTCCTGAACAGCTAATCAAATGGCTACCCGGACTATTTGGACCCCCCCCCCAAATAGTAAGCAATACTTTTGGAACATGAAATCGCAATAAAATCACAGTATCAAATCGCAACACATGTAGAATAGGGAGAATCGGGAGAATCACAATACATATTGTATCGGCACCTACGTTCTGTGGTCCCTGGCAATCCCAGCCCTAATATGAGCCAGATGAGCTATAGAAAAGGATCCAATTCGATAGCACCGTTGGCAACATTTCAAACTAGCTGTGGAGTGAAACAATCTGTTGACGTGCCCTTGAGCAAGGCACATAACCCTAATTGCTCCTGTAAGTCTCTCTCAATAAGAGCGTCTGCTAAATGTAAATGTAAATGCAAAATGAGTGAGTTTACACATTACTATGCAGTTGTCTAGGCAACCAATGTTGGGCAGTCTCATACTACAACTATCAATTGTTCTCTCACTGTCGAGTTCACTCACTTCTAGCCACAATTGTATGTGTGTATAATACGCAGGGAAACTCCTGGCTATAGCCAAAGTCAAAATGTGTTTGGTGGTGATGGTGCCAGTTTTCCCTTACCTCGGCTGTTCCGCCAGTCTGTCTGCCTGGGCTCAGACAGGACAGTCAAATGTCACAGCCGGCACAAATGATATCATGGAAAAAACTGGTTAAGTTTCAATTTACTCAAAGTAATAGCTTAGAAAGAGAGGATGCATCTGCTTTGCTATATCTGCTTTGCTATATCTGCTGTGCTACATCTGCTGTGCTACATCTGCTTTGCTACATCTGCTGTGCTACATCTGCTGTGCTACATCTGCTTTCCTATATCTGCTGTGCTACATCTGCTTTGCTACATCTGCTTTGCTACATCTGCTTTGCTACATATGCTTTGCTACATCTGCTGTGCTACATCTGCTGTGCTACATCTGCTGTGCTACATCTGCTTTGCTACATCTGCTTTGCTACATCTGCTTTGCTACATATGCTGTGCTACATCTGCTTTGCTACATCTGCTGTGCTACATCTGCTTTGCTACATCTGCTGTGCTACATCTGCTTTGCTACATCTGCTGTGCTACATATGCTTTGCTACATCTGCTTTGCTACATCTGCTTTGCTACATCTGCTGTGCTACATATGATTTGCTACATCTGCTGTGCTACATATGCTTTGCTACATATGCTGTGCTACATCTGCTGTGCTACATATGCTGTGCTACATCTGCTGTGCTACATCTGCTGTGCTACATCTGCTGTGCTACATCTGCTTTGCTACATCTGCTGTAATACATCTGCTTTGCTACATCTGCTTTGCTACAGTGTATGTTGCTTAGATTCTTTCACAGAATGTTGTCCATCGAACTGGCAGATCAGAAGGGCTGACATCAGCTTTAGAGAAGACAAGATACTCTATCTTGTCGAGCGAGCATAAGAAAGCCCTCTAACCACTAGCTGCCATGAAACATATCGCTATGAAGTATCACTTCTTTTCAAGCTTGTTCAAAACCATGGAACTCCCTACCACAATGAAAACATAACCTTTACACATGACACAATCTCTTCCTTCTCATGATCGATGAAACACAAAACTAGGTCAGCCAGTTCTGGTTCCAGCTATCATTAGCACTGTACTCCTGCTTCTACAACTACTACTTCTAATGTTTTCACTGTGCTACACTACTACTGCTACTACTAATAATGTTGCTACTACAACTACTACTATTACTACACTACTACTGCTCCCACTACCAATACTACTAATCCTGCTACTAATACTACTACTACTACACTACTACTGCTACTGCTACTGCTACTGCTACTGCTACTGCTACCCTACTACTGCTGCTACTACCAATACTACTACTACTGCTACTATTACTACCTATACTACTACTACTACACTACTACTGCTACTGCTACTACTACTACTACTACTACACTACTAATGCTACTACTACTACTACTACTACTACTACTACTACACTACTACTGCTGCTACAACTAATACTACTACTCCTGCTACTGCTGCTACTACTACTACTATTATTACTGATACTACTAATACTACAACAACAACTACTACACTACTAATGCTACTGCTACTACTACTACTACTACTACTAACACTGATACTAACACTACTGCTGCTGCTACTGCTACTGCTACTGCTACTACTACTACTACTACTACTGATACTACTGCTACTACTAATACTGCTACTACTATTACTGCTGCTGCTACTACTACTTATGCTGCTACTGCTACTACTACTACTACTGTTACTAATACTAATACTACTGCTACTACTGCTACTACTGCTGCTACTACTACTACTACTACTGCACTACTACTGCTACTACTACTACAGTACTACTGCTATTGCTACTACTGCTACTGCTACTACTCATGCTACTGCTACTACTACTACTACTACTACTTCTGCTATTACTACTACTGTTACTGCTACTGCTACTGCTACTGCTACTACTACTACTGCTGCTGCTACTGCTACTGCTACTGCTACTACTACTATTACTACTGCTGCTACTACTGCTACTGCTACTGCTACTGCTACTACGGATGCCCTAACCAACAATGCAGTTAAAAAAAATACAAAAATCAATACGAATAAGAAATAAAAGTAACAAGTAATTAAAGAGCAGCAGTAAAATAACAATAGCAAGACTATATACAGGGGGGTACTGATACAGAGTCAATGTGCGGGGGAACCGGTTAGTTGAGGTAATATGTACATGTAGGTAGAGTTATTAAAGTGACTATGCATAGATAATAACAACAGAGAGTAGCAGCGGTGTAAAAGATGGGGGGGGGGGGGGGGGGGGGGGGCAATGCAAATAGTCTGGGTAGCCATTTGATTAATTGTTCAGGAGTCTTATGGCTTGGGGGTAGAAGCTGTTTAGAAGCCTCTTGTACCTAGACTTGGCACTCTGGTACCGCTTGCCGTGTGGTAGCAGAGAGAGCAGTCTATGACTAGGGTGGCTGGAGTCTTTGGAAATTTTTTGGGCCTTCCTCTGACACTGCCTGGTATAGAGGTCCTGGATGGCAGGAAGCTTGGCCCCAGTGATGTACTGGGCTATACGCACTACCCTCTGTAGTGCCTTGCGGTCAAACTGCTCTCAACCTGCTCCGCTACAGCCCCGTTGATGAGAATGGGGTCGTGCTCGGTCCTCTTTTTCCTGTAGTCCACAATCATGTCCTTTGTCTTGATCACTTTGAGGGAGAGGTTGTTGTCCTGGCACCACACGGCCAGGTCTCTGACCTCCTCCCTATAGGCTGTCTCGTCATTGTCGGTGATCAGGCCTATCACTGTTGTGTCATCGGCAAACTTAAAATGGTGTTGGAGTCGTGCAGTCATGAGTTAACAGGGATTACAGGAGGGGACTGAGCACGCACCCCTGAGGGGCCCCTGTGTTGAGGATCAGCGTGGCGGATTTGTTGTTACCTACCCTTACCACCTGGGGCTGGGCCGTCAGGAAGTCCAGGATCCAGCTGCAAATGGAGGTGTTTAGTCCCAGGGTCCTTAGCTTAATGATGAGCTTTGAGGGCATTATGGTGTTGAACGCTGAGCTGTAGTCAATGAATAGCATTCTCACATAGGTGTTCCTTTTATCCAGGTGTGAAAGGGCAGTGTGGAGTGCAATATAGATGGTATCAGATGTGGATCTGTTAGGGTGGTATGCAAATTGGAGTGGGTCTAGGGCTTCTGCGATAATGATGTTGATGTGAGCCATGACCAGCCTTTCAAAGCATTTCATGGCTACGGACGTGAGTGCTACGGGTCGGTAGTCATTTAGGCAGGTCACCTTAGTGTTCTTGAGCACATGGACTATGGTGGTCTGCTTGAAACATGTTGATATTACAGACTCGGACAAGGAGAGGTTGAAAATGTCAGTGAAACACTCCTTGAAAGCGGCAGCTCTAGCCTTTAGCTCAGTGCGGATGTTGCCTGTAATCCATGGCTTCTGGTTGGGGTATGTACGTACAGTCACTGTGGGGATGACGTCATCGATGCACTTATTGATGAAGCCAATGACTGATGCGGTGTACTCCTGTGCTACCAAAACAGTCCTGTAGCTTAGTATCTGCTTCATCTCACCACTTTTTTATTGATCGAGTCACTGGTGCTTCCTGCTTTAATTTTTGCTTGTAAGCAGGAATCAGGAGGATAGAATTATGGTCAGATTTGCCAAATGGAGGGTGAGGGAGAGTTTGTATGCGTCTCTGTGTGTGGAGTAAAGGTGGTCCAGAGTTTTTTCCCTCTGGTTGCACATTTAACATGCTGATAGAAATTTGGTAAGATGGATTTAAGTTTCCCTGCATTAAAGTCCCCGGCTTCTAGGAGCGTCGCCTCTGGGTGAGCATTTTCCTGTTTGCTTATGGCGGAATACAGCTCATTGAGTGCAGTCTTAGTGCCAGCATCAGTCTGTGCTGGTATGTAGACAGCTACGAAAAACACAGATGAGAATTCTCTAGGTAGATATTGTGATCTACAGCTTATCATGAGATACTCTACCGCAGTCGAGCAAAACCTTGAGACTCCCTTAGATATCGTGCACCAGCTGTTATTTACAAAAATACATAGTCCGTCGCCCCTTGCCTTACCAGGCACGGCTGTTCTATCCTGCCGATACAGCGTATGACCAGTATGTTGATAATGTCGTCGTTCACCCACGATTCCGTGAAGCATAAGATATTGCAGTTTTGAATGTCCCGTTGGTAGTTTAATCTTCCGCGTAGGTCATCGATTTTATTTTCCAAAGATTGCACGTTTGTTAGCAGAATGGAAGGAAGTGGGGGTTTATTCGATCGCCTACGAATTCTCCGAAGGCAGCCCGCCCTCTGGCCCCTTTTTCTCCGACCTTCTCTTCACGCAAAAGACAGGGATCTGGGACTGTTCCCGGGAAAGCAGTATGTCATTCACATCGGGCTCGTTAAAGGAAAAAAAGGATTCTGCCAGTCCATGGTGAGTGTTCGCAGTTCTGATGTGCAGAAGTTATTTTCGGTCATAAGTGACGGTAGCAGCAACATTATATACAAAATAAGTTGAAAACTAAGTTATAAACAACGCAAAGAAACAAACAAAAAAACAATTGGTTAGGAATACGTAAAACGTCAGACTTGTTCTCCGGCGCCATCTTAATACTGCTACTACGCTGCTACTACTACTACTGCTGATACTACTACTGCTACTGCTCCTGCTATTACTCCTGCTACTGCTACTACTAATATTACCACTGTACTACTGCTACTACTACTACTACTACTACTGCTTCTGCTACTACTACTGCTACTACTACTACTGCTACTACTACCGCTACTGCTACTACTAATATTTCCACTGTACTACACTACTACTTCTACTACTACAAGTACTGCTACTACTACCACTACTGCTACTACCAATATTTCCACTGTACTACACTACTACTTCTACTACTACTAATACTACTGCTACTACTTGCACTGACTTTGCTGATAGCTACTTTATTGAGGAAAAAGGTACTTACTATGCCTGAGATATGTGGTTGTCCCACCTAGCTATCTTAAGATGAATGTACTAACTGTAAGTTGCTCTGAATAAGAGCATCTGCTAAATGACTGAAATATCAATGTAAATGTCCTTCTACTACTGCTACCACTACTACTACTACTGCTACTACTAATACCACTGTACTACTACTAATACCACTGTACTACTACTACTACTACTTATACCAATGTACTACTACTACTACTACTACTACTACTACTACTACTACTACTACTACTACTACTACTACTGCTACTGCTGCTGCTACTACTACTACTACTACTACTGCTACTGCTGCTACTACTACTACTACTACTACTACTACTACTACTACTACTACTGCTACTACTACTACTACTAATACCACCACCAACTGCATCATTTGTATTCTACTGCACCACAGACAGTGCTACACCTAAAGCCATAGTTACCTCTAAGCTCGGTGGCGGCCGTACAGTTTGTTGATGCCTTCCATCGGTTCTGGTGCTTCTTGAACTCCTGCACCCGGCATATGTAGAGTCCGCGGTCCTCCACTGAGATGTTCATAATGAGCAGGTCGAAAATCTTCCACTGCTTGACCACTGTCAGCTTCAACTTAGGCCAAGGGAAGCTCTTGGTATAGTCCCCATAGAAACTGGCCTTTCTCATGTTGACCCTGGCGATGAGGAACTCTTCGTCGCTTGAAGAACGTTCCGGCAGGAATGTCCATTTGACTACGGGCAGGCTGCTGGAGCGGCGTCTCTGGGACACCTGGCAGGTCAGGGTGACGTTCTCGCCCTCCTGGGCCACCGTAAATGGGGAGGGGGTGACAGTGATGTTGATGGCCTGGCACACTTCTGAAAGATATAGTACACAAAGGGTATGTACAGTAAATAAACACTGAGTAGACAAAACATAAGGAACACTGGCTCTTTCCATGACATAGACTGACCAGGTGAATCCAGGTGAAAGCTATGCTCCCTTATTGATGTCACCCGTTAAATCCACTTCAATTAGTGTAGATCAAGGGGATGGGATAGGTTAAAGAAAGATGTTTAAGCCTTGAGAGAACTGAGACATGGATTGTGTGTATGTGTGCCATTCAGAGGGTGAATGGGCAAGACAAAAGATTTAAGTGCCTTTGAATGGGATATAGTAGTTGGTTCCAGGCACACCGGTTTGATCTGGGTTTGTCACACTCAACAGTTTCCTGTGTGTATCAAGAATGCTCCACCACCCAAGGGACATCCAGCCAACTTGACACAACTGTGGGAAGAATTGGAGTCAACATGGTCCAGCATCCCTGTGGAACGCTTTCGACACCTTGTAGAGTTCATGCCCCGACGAAATGAGGCTGTTCTGAAGGCAAAAGGTGGTGCAACTCAATATTAGGAAGGAGTTCCTAATTATCTCTTTCCTACTGTGTTAATGTTTGTGGATGAGACATCTGAAAGTGGTGTTTGGCTTAAGTGCAAGCATATGTCCATTTTAAGTGGAAGAAATATTAAGGACCAGACTTTATGGCCTGTTTCATGAACAAAGCATCATCTGGTTTTTCAAGACATTTCATAACTTTCCATTTGCAGGAAGCATATTTCTATGCCACACTGTAACGGCTGTCGTAATCCTCCTCCTCGGACGAGGAGGAGAGGCGAGAAGGATCAGACCAATATGCAGAGTGGAAAGTGGTCATATTTTAATGAACAATAACTGAACACTTCAACATACAAAACAACAAACGTGACAAAACCGAAAACAGTCCCGTGTGGTACGAACACTGACATGAGATACAAACACCCACAAAAACCACGTGAATCACAGGCTGCCTAAGTATGATTCTCAATCAGGGACAACGATTGACAGCTGTCTCTGATTGAGAATCATACCCGGCCGAACACAAACAACCAGAAAATAACACCTCGACAACCCACCCCAACTCACGCCCTGACCAACTAAATAAACACAAGAAAAAGGAAAAACAGGTCAGGAACGTGACATAACCCCCCCCTTAAGGTGCGAACTCCGGGCGCACCAGCATAAAGTCTAGGGGAGGGTCTGGGTGGGCGTCTGTCCACGGTGGCGGCTCTGGCGCTGGTCGTGGTCCCCACCCCACCATAGTCAAACTCCGCTTCCTTGGCCTCCTCCCAATGGCCACCCTCCATGTCAATCCCACTCTACCAAAGGGCAGCACCGGACTGAGGGGCAGCACCGGACTGAGGGGCAGCACCGGACTGAGGGGCAGCACCGGACTGAGGGGCGGATCCTGGCTGGCTGGCCCTGGCGGATCCTGGCTGGCTGGCCCTGGCGGATCCTGGCTGGCTGGCCCTGGCGGATCCTGGCTGGCTGGCCCTGGCGGATCCTGGCTGGCTGGCTCTGGCGGATCCTGGCTGGCTGGCTCTGGCGGATCCTGGCTGGCTGGCTCTGGCGGCTCCTGGCTGGCTGGCTCTGGCGGCTCCTGACTGGCTGGCTCTGGCAGCTCCTGACTGGCTGGCTCTGGCAGCTCCTGACTGGCTGGCTCTGGCAGCTCCTGGCTGGCTGGCTCTGGCAGCTCCTGGCTGGCTGGCTCTGGCAGCTCCTGGCTGGACGGCTCTGGCAGCTCCTGGCTGGACGGCTCTGGCTGGTCCTGGCTGGACGGCTCTGGCTTGTCCTGGCTGGACGGCTCTGGCTGGTCCTGGCTGGACGGCTCTGGCTGGTCCTGGCTGGACGGCTCTGGCTGGTCCTGGCTGGACGGCTCTGGCTGGTCCTGGCTGGACGGCTCTGGCTGGTCCTGGCTGGACGGCTCTGAAGGCTCAGTACAGACGGACAGCGCTGGGCAGGCAGACAGTTCAGACAGCGCTGGGAAGGCAGGCAGTTCAGACAGCGCTGGGAAGGCAGGCAGTTCAGACAGCGCTGGGCAGGCAGGCAGCTCAAACAGCGCTGGGCAGGCAGGCAGCTCAAACAGCGCTGGGCAGGCAGGCAGCTCAGACAGCGCTGGGCAGGCAGACAGTTCAGACGGCGTTGGGCAGACGGGCAGTTCAGGCGCCGCTGGGCAGACGGCAGACTCTGGCCGGCTGAGACGCACTGTAGACCTGGTGCGTGGTGTAGGCACTGGCTGAGCTGGAGAGGAGGAAGGCTCTGACAGCGCTGGACAGGTGGGAGCAGCTGGAGAGAGAACCCGGAGAGACAGCCTGGTGCGGGGGGCTGCCACCGGAGGACTGGTACGTGGAGGTGGCACCGGGTATACCGGACCGTGAAGGAGGACACGCGCTCTTGAGCACCGAGCCTGCCCAACCTTACCAGGTTGAATGGTCCCCGTAGCCCTGCCAGTGCGGCGAGGTGGAATAGCCCGCACTGGGCTATGCTGGCGAACCGGGGACACCATTCGTAAGGCTGGTGCCATGTATGCCGGCCCGAGGAGACGCACTGGAGGCCAGATGCGTTGGGCCGGCTTCATGACATCCGGTTCGATGCCCAACCTAGCCCTACCAGTGCGGCGAGGTGGAATAGCCCGCACTGGACTAAGCACGCGTACTGGGGACACCGTGCGCTCCACCGCATAATACGGTGTCTGACCAGTACGACGCCCTCTCACTCCACGGTAAGCACGGGGAGTTGGCTCAGGTATCTTACCCGGCTTTGCCACACTCCTCGTGTGCCCCCCCCCCCCCCCCCAATAAATTTTTAGGTCTGACTCTCGGGCTCCCAACCGCGTCGCCGCGCTGCCTCCTCATACCAGCGCCTCTCTGCTTTCGCTGCCTCCAACTCCGCCTTGGGACGGCGATATTCCCCTGGCTGAGCCCAGGGTCCTTTGCCGTCCAGGATCTCCTCCCAAGTCCACGAGTCCTGTGTTTTCTTCCACTGCTGTTGTTGCCGCCCTTCTCCACTCCGCTTGGTCCTTTGATGGTGGGTGTTTCTGTAACGGCTGTCGTAATCCTCCTCCTCGGACGAGGAGGAGAGGCGAGAAGGATCAGACCAATATGCAGAGTGGAAAGTGGTCATATTTTAATGAACAATAACTGAACACTTCAACATACAAAACAACAAACGTGACAAAACCGAAAACAGTCCCGTGTGGTACGAACACTGACACGAGATACAAACACCCACAAAAACCACGTGAATCACAGGCTGCCTAAGTATGATTCTCAATCAGGGACAACGATTGACAGCTGTCTCTGATTGAGAATCATACCCGGCCGAACACAAACAACCCAACATAGAAAAGAACACCTCGACAACCCACCCCAACTCACGCCCTGACCAACTAAATAAACACAAGAAAAAGGAAAAACAGGTCAGGAACGTGACACACACAAAGCCATCAAGCCACGAAGAAGGGAACTATTCATCTCTAGATAAAATCTATAATTTGCTAGATTTATTTATTTAGCTAAAGTATTAAGCTGCATCTTTTGAAAAAGTCACACAAACCACAGTCAATTTGGCTTTTAACAAAGATAAGGGAAAACACATTATTTACTGATTCAAATGCATGTCACGTGGCATATGTTTTCTAACACTTCCTAATTTCACAAAAGTTTTCCCAATCTTTTATTATGACATTCTCTCTCTCTCTCTTGCTGTCTCTCTCTCTCTCTCTGTATCCATCAACACATAACTACCACATTTCATATCATGACCTAAAAACACTATTTTCCATTATAACCCAGTCACCTAAATAGAAAAGTTGCTTACCTCCAATGAACGCTCTAGTCAGGAGAACTATGACCACAGAAGAGATCTTCATTTTCCAGACCAGCAGTCTCCATAAAAAACAGTTAAATGTCTCCCGAAGTAAAGAGCCTCAGCTCAGGATTCCCTTTTATTTTTTCTGTATTCGTGTGTAATACGAAATGGGGCTCGCTCTGTTTCTGCTTAGAACCACCCTCCTCCCCCCAGGCACACAACCCCACCCACCTCACTCCTCTGCTTGGCAGAAAGTGGGAAATGCAATTTCCTGTGTAGGAGGAAGGAAGGTTGTGCTATAGCTTTAACACAGAGTCGATCAGACTTCCAGCTGTGGACTACAGCAGAGAAAACAGACACTTTTGGCCAGCTTTTTATTACACACACACACACACACACACACACTGATCCACACACTGATCCACACACACAGATTCACGCACACACTGATCCACACACACACATACACATACACACACGCAAACACACACACACGCACACACACACGCACGCACGCACGCACGCACGCACGCACGCACGCACGCACGCACGCACGCACGCACGCACGCACGCACGCACGCACACACACACACACACACACACACACACACACACACACACACACACACACACGAGGAAAGATGTATCAAGGCTGTCTCCCTATGTGTAACTAGAGCCCACAGACAATGTTTGAGCAGGAGTTTGTGAGAGCAACTCTGTTTCCTCTCTTTAGAGACACACTAGAGTTTAGAACAAACGTTCACACATTTACTCTTCTTGAAATAAAACGTGACTGCATTCATGCATCCATTTGTCTTAGAGCTAGCGAGACTTACAGTTGAAGTCGAAAGTTTACATACACCTTTGACAAATACATTTAAACTCAGTTTTTCCACAATTCCTGACTTTTAATCCTAGTAAAAATTCCCTGTCGTAGGTCAGTTAGGATCACCATTTAATTTAAGAATGTGAAATGTCAGAATAATAGTAGAGAGAATGATTTCATTCAGTTTTTATTTCTTTCATCATATTCCCAGTGGGTCAGAAGTTTACATACACTCAAAGTATTTGGTAGCATTAAATTGTTTAAGTTGGGTCAAATGTTTCGGGTAGCCTTCCACAAGGTTCCCACAATAAGTTGGGTGAATTTTGGTCCATTCCTCCTGACAGAGCTGGTGTAACTGAGTCAGGTTTGTAGGCCTCCTTGCTCGCACACGCTTTTCAGTTCTGCCCACACATTTTCTATAGGATTGAGGTTAGGGCTTTGTGATGGCCACTCCAATACCTTGACTTTGTTGTCCTTTAGCCATTTTGCCACAACTTTGGAAGTATGCTTGGGGTCATTGTCCATTTTTGAAGACCCATTTGCGACCAAGCTTTAACTTCCTGACTGATGTCTTGAGATGTTGCTTCAATATATCCACATAATTTTCCTCCCTCATGATGCCATCTATTTTGTGAAGTGCCCAGTCCCTCCTGCAGCAAAGCACCCCCACAACATGATGCTGCCACCCCCGTGCATCACGGTTGGGATGGTGTTCTTCGGCTTGCAAGCCCCCCCCCCTTTTCCTCCAAACATAACGATGGTAATTATGGCCAAACAGTTATATATTTGTTTCATCAGACCAGAGGACATTTCTCCAAAAAGTATGATCTTTGTCCCCATGTGCAGTTGCAAACTGTAGTCTGGCTTTTTTATGGCAGTTTTGGAGCAGTGGCTTCTTCCTTGCTGAGTGGCCTTTCAGATTATGTCGATATAGGACTCGTTTTACTGTGGATATAGATACTTTTGTACCTGTTTCTTCCAGCATCTTCACAAGGTCCTTTGCTGTTGTTCTGGGATTGATTTGCACTTTTCGCACAAAAGTACGTTCATCTCCAGGAGACAAAATGCGTCTCCTTCCTGAGCGGTATTACGGCTGCGTGGTCCCATGGTGTTTATACTTGTGTATTATTGTTTGTACAGATGAACGTGGTACCTTCAGGCGTTTGGAAATTGCTCCCAAGGATGAACCAGACTTGTGTCTACAATTTATTTTCTGAGGATTTGGCAGATTTCTTTTGATTTTCCCATGATGTCAAGCAAAGAGGCACTGAGTTTGTAGGTAGGCCTTGAAATACATCCACAGGTACACCTCCGATTGACTCAAATTATGTCAATTAGCCTATCAGAAGCTTCTAAAGCCATGACATAATTTTCTGGCATTTTCCAAGCTGTTTAAAGGCACAGTCAACTTAGTGTATGTAAACAATTGTTTACAACCCACTGGAATTGTGATACAGTGAATTATAAGTGAAATAATCTGTCTGTAAACAATTGTTGGAAAAATTAATTGTGTCATGCACAAAGTAGATGTACTAACTAACTTGCCAAAACTATAGTTTGTTAACAAGAAATTTGTGGAGTGGTTGAAAAATGTGTTTTAATGACGCCAACCTAAGTGTATGTAAACTTCCGACTTCAACTGTATATTAATGTACGGTAAATTTCTCAAATGTCTTTAAATTCAAATCTGTATATTCTATCCATGCTCGAGGCTGGAGATGCAATCATCTTGGTTGTGAGTTTTATAGAAAATGCTGAGCTATTCTGCATCCCCAGAAACTTGACAAGCGTCCGAGAAGACACTTATATAGAGCAATTTTTTTTATTTTATTTTACAAGGTAAGTCAATGATGGCCTAGGAACAGTGGGTTAACTGCCTTGTTCAGGGGCAGAATGACAGATTTTTACCTTGTCAGCTCGGGGATTTGATCTTGCAACCTTTCGGTTACTAGTCCAACGCTCTAACCACTAGGCTACCTGCCCGGGGGGGCGGCATTGGGGAGTTACTGTATTTTCACTGCTCAAGAACGTCTGTTGAGGATAATTCTAAGTGCATCTGACGTTTGCGTAGTATTATCCATCACACACTCTCTCTCTCTCTCTCTCTCTCTCTCTCTCTCTCTCTCTCTCTCTCTCTCTCTCTCTCTCTCTCTCTCTCTCTCTCTCTCTCTCTCTCTCTCTCTCTCTCTCTCTTTTCACTGAGAGACTGAAACCATTGCGGGGAGGGGGGGTTATACTTCCTACAGTGACTTCAGACTCTCATCAGTCAAGTGTTCCTTTAAATCAAAGTCTATGTCTTTTCAACAGAAGGCAGTTAAGGCTGATGTGGTTGCAGGGAAAGTAAAGTAAACAGGCATGTTAACAAGATCCTTCTTGCACTCAGATGTGAGATATGCGTGGGAGGAATTGGAGCTCGGGGAAGTGAGTTGTGGAGTTGCAGTTTAGGCAAGCTGCCTTGTTATGGCGCTATCAATGGTAAGTAATACTGCCACCTTGTGGGAAGTATATTGATAGTGTTTCCCAATACGAACATTTGTCTCTATTTGTGTCATCAGAACAGAAGTAGGTTTAGCTGAAATAGCAAGCATTTTTGGAGTTTGTATGATTTAATGAAGTCAGGATATTTCTGAAATAATGTTTGATGTATTCGTCCATCAATCTTACAGATAGATTAAAAGTACATTTAAACTGGCTGCAGCTGAAAACATGTTTAATGTGCATAGAGGGACATTAAGAACTTCCACCCATATATTTCCAAACATGGCAAATATTGAATTACAAGGTGGATGGAGACCAAACGTGAAGACAACACCATTGACCCTTCACCCCGAGCTGCTTCTGGGTCATCCCTAGTTTCTATAGACACAAAGTCATAAACCTCACCCAGTTCTACAATTTCTCCTCTTACATTTTTATTTGAAGCCTAACCCTAACCTAAACTCTAAAATTAACCACACTGCTAACCTTATGCCTAACCCTAACCTTAAATTAAGACCAAAAAGTGAATTTTTGTAGCCAATTTTGTCTTTGTGGCTGTGGAATCTGACTTTGTGGCTATATAAGCTAGTTGAAACCCTGCTTCTGTGGGTTCCACGCCACCCTGCTCACACCCTGTAAACCACTGCACCTGACCTCTGACCCCTGTCACTAGAGACGCTGGATAGCAATGATCTCATTGGTCCTGTTTTTCACACACAGGACAAGGTCAATTCCATTTGTGGCTGAGTAGGTACCAGTTTTAAATAATTACTACTGAGTGTTCAGTAGCAGTGTTCAGTAACAGTGTTCAGTAACAGTGCACATACTGGAAATAGTGAAGGGACTTGTCTATGTTCACTCAACCCTGTGTTCCCTCAGTTCCTTTAGCCCTATGTTCCCTCAGACCTATGCTCCCTCAGCCCTATGCTCCTGTAACGGATGTGAAATGGCTAGCTAGTTAGCAGTGGTGCGCGCTAATAGCCTTTCAATCGGTGACGTCACTTGCTCTGAGACCTTGAAGTAGTGGTTCCCCTTGCTCTGCAAGGGCCGTGGCTTTTGTGGCGCGATGGGTAACGATGCTTCGTGGGTGACTGTTGTTGATGTGTGCAGAGGGTCCCTGGTTCGCGCCCGGATCGGGGCGAGGGGACGGACTACCGTTATACTGTTACACTCCCTCAGCCCTATATTCTGTCAGCCCTATGCTCCCTCAGCCCTATATCTTCCGGCGCCGACAGATATGGCCGCCTCGCTTCGCGTTCTTAGGAAACTATGCAGTATTTAGTTTTTTTATGTACAGTGGGGAGAACAAGTATTTGATACACTGCCGATTTTGCAGGTTTCCCTACTTACAAAGCATGTAGAGGTCTGTAATTTTTATCATAGGTACACTTCAACTGTGAGAAAATCCAGAAAATCACATTGTATGATTTTTAAGTAATTAATTTACATTTTATTGCATGACATAAGTATTTGATCACCTACCAACCAGTAAGAATTCCGGCTCTCACAGACCTGTTAGTTTTTCTTTAAGAAGCCCTCCTGTTCTCCACTCATTACCTGTATTAACTGCACCTGTTTGAACTCGTTACCTGTATAAAAGACACCTGTCCATACACTCAATTAAACAGACTCCAACCTCTCCACAATGGCCAAGACCAGAGAGCTGTGTAAGGACATCAGGGATAAAATTGTAGACCTCCACAAGGCTGGGATGGGCTACAGGACAATAGGCAAGCAGCTTGGTGAGAAGGCAACAACTGTTGGCGCAATTATTAGAAAATGGAAGAAGTTCAAGATGACGGTCAATCACCCTCGGTCTGGGGCTCCATGCAAGATCTCACCTCCAGGGGCATCAATGATCATGAGGAAGGTGAGGGATCAGCCCAGAACTACACGGCAGGACTTGGTCAATGACCTGAAGAGAGCTGGGACCACAGTCTCAAAGAAAACCATTAGTAACACACTACGCCGTCATGGATTAAAATCCTGCAGTGCACGCAAGGTCCCCCTGCTCAAGCCAGCGCATGTCCAGGCCCTTCTGAAGTTTGCCAATGACCATCTGGATGATCCAGAGGAGGAATGGGAGAAGGTCATGTGGTCTGATGAGACAAAAATAGAGCTTTTTGGTCTAAACTCCACTCGCCGTGTTTGGAGGAAGAAGAAGGATGAGTACAACCCCAAGAACACCATCCCAACCGTGAAGCATGGAGGTGGAAACATCATTCTTTGGGGATGCTTTTCTGCAAAGGGGACAGGACGACTGCACCGTATTGAGGGGAGGAAAAAACAAATGACGAAAGAAGTGATGGATAAGAGTTTAAGTGAATACTAAGATCAATAAAGCATTTAAGAGTTGGGCACTTTAAGAGAGTCCTTTTGTCTATGCAAACACTTGCATGTTGCCACGCTGAGGCTGTTGGGGGTTCTGTTGTGTCTGCTGGGACTGCGGCTGCAGCAGCAGTCCCAGGAAATCTTAAGTTTTATTACATACAGCCGGGAGGAACTATTGGATATAAGAGCAACGTCAACTCACAAACATTACGACCAGGAATACGACTTTCCCGAAGCGGATCTGTCACGAATCCCGCGAAGATGGTGCCTCTTCCTGTTCGGGTGGCGCTCGGCGGTCGTCGTCACCGGCCTACTAGCTGCCATCGATTCTTTTCTTTTTGTTTCTGTTAGTTTGGGCTGATTGGGTGCACCTGTTTTGAGTTTAGTTTTGTGGGTAGGCTATTTTAGGGCAGTAAGCCCGCTGGCTGTTGTGCGGGCTTGTTTATCTGTTATTTGGTGTTGGATTGTTACGTGGATTTATTATTTTTTCTGGACAGTTTAGTCCTGTGTTTTTGGACTCGTCTTTTCATGCGCCCGTGTGTTTAGGGCATGATCGTTTTCCCTGTCAACTGGAAATTAAATCCACTTTCTTGAAACCCTGCTCTCTGCGCTTGACTCCTCCACCCAGTACTCCTAGCAGCTCTGACAGGATCCTCTGTTTGGTCCACCACCCAGGACAATGGATCGGATCCCAGCCGGTGACCCAAAACAACGGCGCAGCAGAAGGGGCAGACGGAGCGGTCTTCTGGTCAGGCTCCATAGACGGGCACATCGCACACTGCTCCCGAGTATACCAATGTCCAGTCTCTTGACAACAAGGTAGATGAAATCCGAGCAAGGGTTGCCTTCCAGACAGACATCAGAGAGTGTAACGTTCTTTGTTTCACGGTAACATGGCTCACTCGGGATATGTTATCAGAGTCGGTACAGCCACCTGGTTTCTTCACGCATCGCGGTAAGAAGAAGGGCGGGGGTGTATGCCTTATGATTAACGAGACGTGGTGTGATCATAACAACATACAGGAACTCAAGTCCTTTTGTTCACCTGACCTAGAATTCCTTACAATCAAATGCCGACCGCATTATCTACCAAGAGAATTCTATTCGATTATAATCACAGTTGTGATTATCCCCCCCATGCAGACACATCGATGGCCTTGAAAGAACTTCATTGGACTCTATGTAAACAAGAAACCACATATCCTGAGGCTGCATTTATTGTAGCTGGGGATTTTAAGAAGGCTAATCTGAAAACAAGGCCCTCTAAATTTTATCAGCATATCGAATGCGCGACCCGGCCTGGCAAAACCCTGGATCATTGTTATTCTGACTTCCGCGACGCATACAAAGCCCTCCCCCACCCTCCTTTCGGAAAATGCTGACCACGACTCAATTTTGTTGCTCCCAGCCTATAGACAGAAACTAAAACAGGAAACACCCGTGCTCAGGTCTGTTCAACGCTGGTCCGACCAATCGGACTCAACGCTTCAAGATTGCTTCGATCACGTGGACTGGGATATGTTCCGCATAGCGTCGGACAACAACATTGAGGAATACGCTGATTCGGTGAGCGAGTTTATTAGCAAGTGCATCAGTGAGGTTGTACCCACAGAGACTATTAAAACCTTCCCCAACCAGAAACCGTGGATTGATGGCAGCATTCGCGCAGAACTGAAAGAGCGAACCATGGCTTTTAATCAGGGCAAGGCGACCAGAAACATGACCGAATACAAACAGTGTAGCTATTCCCTCCGCAAGTCAATCAAACAAGCTGAGCATCAGTATAGAGACAAAGTAGAGTCGCAGTTCAATGGCTCAGACACGAGAGGTATGTGGCAGGGTCTACAGTCAATCATGGACTACAAAAAGAAAACCAGCCACGTTGCGGACCACGATGTCTTGCTCCCAGACAAACTAAACAACTTCTTTGCTCGCTTTGAGGACAATACAGTGCCACCGACACGGCCCGCTACCAAAACCTGCGGGCTCTCCTTCACTGCAGCCAACGTGAGTAAAACATTTAAACGTGTTAACCCTCCCAAGGCTGCCGGCCCAGACGGCATCCCTACCCGCATCCTCAGAGCATGCGCAGACCAGCTGGCTGGTGTGTTTACGGACATATTCAATCAATCCTTATCCCATTCTGCTGTTCCCACATGCTTCAAGAGGGCCACCATTGTTTCTGTTCCCAAGAAAGCTAAGGTAACTGAGCTAAATGAGAGACTAATCAAGAACCATATCACCTCTACCCTACCTGACACTCTAGACCCACTCCAGTTTGCTTACCGCCCCAATAGGTCCACAGACAATGCAATCGCAATCACACTGCACACTGCCCTATCCCATCTGGACAAGAGGAATACCTATGTAAGAATGCTGTTCATCGACTACAGCTCAGCATTTAACACCATAGTACCCTCCAAACTCGTCATTAAGCTTGAGACCCTGGGTCTCGACCCCACCCTGTGCAACTGGGTCCTGGACTTCCTGACGTGCCGCCCCCAGGTGGTGAGGGTAGGAAACAACATCTCCACCCGCTGATCCTCAACACTGGGGCCCCACAAGGGTGCGTTCTCAGCCCTCTCCTGTACTCCCTGTTCACCCATGACTGTGTGGCCATGCACACCTCCAACTCAATCATCAAGTTTGCAGACGACACTACAGTGGTAGGCTTGATTACCAACAACGACGAGATGGACTACAGGGAGGAGGTGAGGGCCCTCGGAGTGTGGTGCCAGGAAAATAACCTCACACTCAATGTCAACAAAACAAAGGAGATGATCGTGGACTTCAGGAAACAGCAGAGGGAGCAGCCCCCTATCCACATCGACGGGACAGTAGTGGAGAAGGTGGAAAGTTTTAAGTTCCTCGGCGTACACATCACGGACAAACTGAAATGGTCCACCCACACAGACAGCGTGGTGAAGAAGGCGCAGCAGTGCCTCTTCAACCTCAGGAGGCTGAAGAAATTTGGCTTGTCACCAAAAACACTCACTAACTTTTACAGATGCACAATCGAGAGCATCCTGTCGGACTGTATCACCGTCTGGTACGGCAACTGCTCTGCACACAACCGCAAGGCTCTCCAGAGGGTAGTGAGGTCTGCACAACGCATCACCGGGGGCAAACTACCTGCCCTCCAGGACACTTACACCACAGGATGTCACAGGAAGGCCAAAAAGATCATCAAGGACAACAATCCCCCGAGCCACTGCCTGTGCACCCCGCTAGCATCCAGAAGGCAAGGTCAGTACAGGTGCATCAAAGCTGGGACTGAGAGACTGAAAAACATCTTCTATATCAAGGCCATCAGACTGTTAAACAGCCATCGCTAACATTGAGTGGCTGCTGCCAACATACTGACTCATATCTAGCCACTTTAATAATTAAAAATTGGATGTAATAAATGTATCACTAGCCACTTTAAACAATGCCACTTTATATAATGTTTCCATACCCTACATTACTCATCGCAAATGTATATACTGTACTCTGTACCATCTACTGCATCTTGCCTATGCCGTTCGGCCATCGCTCCTCCATATATTTTTATGTACATTTTCTTATTCATTCCTTTACACTTGTGTGTATAAGGTAGTTGTTGTGAAATTGTTAGATTACTTGTTAGATATTACTGCATGGTCGGAACTAGAAGCACAAGCATTTCACTACACTCGCATTAACATCTGCTAACCATGTGTATGAGACAAATAAAATTGGATTTGATTTATATTCTGTTAGCTCTATGGTCCCTCAGCCCTATATTCCCTCAGCCCTATGTTCCCTCAGTTCCCTCAACCCTATGTTCCCTTAGCACTTTGTTCCCTATATTCCCTCAGCAAAATGTTCCCTCAGCCTTATGCTCCCTATGTTCCCTCAACCCTATGTTCCCTTAGCACTTTGTTCCCTATATTCCCTCAGCAAAATGTTCCCTCAGCCTTATGCTCCCTATGTTCCCTCAGCCCTATGTTCCCTTAGCCCTTTGTTCCCTCAGTTTTATCTTCTAAACCAGGGGTTAACAACCCAAATGAGAGGAAGATACATTTTCGGTCACCAATGATTCAATACTTCAGTGGGTGAAAGACCTTAATTTTACATATTTGAGCCAATCATTATAAAAATTACTTGAGTAGATGCTGAGATACATCTTTTTAAATCTCAGAAAATGAAATTCGGGCTGCTGGAATATTGACAGAAGGTCAAGGTCACAGTGATTTAACATAATTCCGCAGGTCCCATATATACCCTTACACATTCCTGTAGATGCTGAAATAATCTGCATGTTCCACCTTATAACAATAAGCACGCCTGCCAAAAGTGCCAAGTAGAGCTGCCCATTGCTCTTGCAATGCCTTTAGGCCCTGCAGGGACTAACTCCCACATACAGTGGGGCAAAAAAGTATTTAGTCAGCCACCAATTGTGCAAGTTCTCCCACTTAAAAAGATGAGAGAGGCCTGTAATTTTCATCATAGGTACACTTCAAATATGACAGACAAAATGAGAATTTTTTCCCCAGAAAATCACATTGTAGGATTTTTAATGAATTTATTTGCAAATTATGGTGGAAAATAAGTATTTGGTCACCTACAAACAAGCAAGATTTCTGGCTCTCACAGACCTGTAACTTCTTCTTTAAGAGGCTCCTCTGTCCTCCACTCGTTACCTGTATTAATGGCACCTGTTTGAACTTGTTATCAGTATAAAAGACACCTGTCCACAACCTCAAACAGTCACACTCCAAACTCCACTATGGCCAAGACCAAAGAGCTGTCAAAGGACACCATAAACAAAATTGTAGACCTGCACCAGGCTGGGAAGACTGAATCTGCAATAGGTAAGCAGCTTGGTTTGAAGAAATCAACTGTGGGAGCAATTATTAGGAAATGGAAGACATACAAGACCACTGATAATCTCCCTCGATCTGGGGCTCCACGCAAGATCTCACCCTGTGGGGTCAAAATGATCACAAGAACGGTGAGAAAAAATCCCAGAACCACACGGGGGGGCCTAGTGAATGACCTGCAGAGAGCTGGGACCAAAGTAACAAAGCCTACCATCAGTAACACACTACGCCGCCAGGGACTCAAATCCTGCAGTGCAAGACGTGTCCCCCTGCTTAAGCCAGTACATGTCCAGGCCCGTCTGAAGTTTGCTAGAGAGCATTTGGATGATCCAGAAGAAGATTGGGAGAATGTCATATGGTCAGATGAAACCAAAATAGAACTTTTTGGTAAAAACTCAACTCGTCGCGTTTGGAGGACAAAGAATGCTGAGTTGCATCCAAAGAACACCATACCTACTGTGAAGCATGGGGGTGGAAACATCATGCTTTGGGGCTGTTTTTCTGCAAAGGGACCAGGACGACTGATCCGTGTAAAGGAAAGAATGAATGGGGCCATGTATCGTGAGATTTTGAGTGAAAACCTCCTTCCATCAGCAAGGGCATTGAAGATGAAACGTGGCTGGGTCTTTCAGCATGACAATGATCCCAAACACACCGCCCGGGCAACGAAGGAGTGGCTTCGTAAGAAGCATTTCAAGGTCCTGGAGTGGCCTAGCCAGTCTCCAGATCTCAACCCCATAGAAAATCTTTGGAGGGAGTTGAAAGTCCGTGCTGCCCAGCAACAGCCCCAAAACATCACTGCTCTAGAGGAGATCTGCATGGAGGAATGGGCCAAAATACCAGCAACAGTGTGTGAAAACCTTGTGAAGACTTACAGAAAACGTTTGACCTCTGTCATTGCCAACAAAGGGTATATAACAAAGTATTGAGATAAACTTTTGTTATTGACCAAATACTTATTTTCCACCATAATTTGCAAATAAATTCATTAAATATCCTACAATGGGATTTTCTGGATTTTTTTTTCTCATTTTGTCTGTCATAGTTGCAGTGTACCTATGATGAAAATTACAGGCCTCTCTCATCTTTTTAAGTGGGAGAACTTGCACAATTGGTGGCTGACTAAATACTTTTTTGCCCCACTGTACACTGAGTATACCAACCACACTTTCCTAATATTGAGTTGCAGCCCCCCCCCCCCCCCCCCCCCCCCTTTTGCCCTCAGAACAGCTTCAATTCGTTGGGGCATGGACTCTGCAAGGTGTCGAAAGCGTTCCACAGGGATGCTGGTCCATGTTGACTCCAATGCTTCCCATAGTTGTGTTAAGTTGGTGATAAGAGAATTTTGTTCTCAAGGTACATAACCCAATTTAATTATATTCCTCAGTCTGCAAACCAGAATTTGTAAGATCCTGGTCGAATGAAACAGACGGAGGCCCAGCTAAAGTAGTCAAAAATGTTTATTCACGGGAACGTTCTAAAGTCAAGAATACAAAACAATATATTTTATACTGACTTCTCACGCCCACACATTCACACAACCATACGCACACACATACACACAAACAGACGCACAGACATACACACAAACAGACGCACACGCATGTCCTGCTACCCAGCAGACAGAGATTAGTGACCTTGTCCTTGAGACGTACTCCCCGTTCTCTCCCAAATCTCTAGTCAGGTCGGCACCAAGCTCAGACAGTCTGTGTTTAAAATATCATAAAGACATATTGTCTTTACCCTAATTCTGACTAGGACTACACATTTATTGATTATGATTTTATACATTCTAATAAATTCCATACAATTATATGTTTCAGGGCGGAATATTCTAATCATTCAATTAACAGATAATTTTCACCTAACAGTTGGATGTCCTTTGGGTGGTGGACCATTCTTGATACACATGGGAAACTGTTGAGCTTGAAAATCTGAGCAGCGTTGCAGTTCTTGACACAAACCGGTGCACCTGGCACCTACTACCATACCCCGTTCAAAGGCACTTAAATCTTTTGTCTTGCCCGTTCACCCTCTGAATGACACACATGCACAATATATGTCCCAATCTCCTCAATGCTTAAAAATCCTTCTTTAACCTGTCTCCTCTACTTCATTGACACTGATTAAAGTTGATTTAACAGGTGATATCAATAAGGGATCATAGCTTTCACCTGGATTCACCTGGTCAGTCTATGTCATTGAAAGAGCAGGTGTTCTTAATGTTTTGTATGCTCAACCTTTAAAAACGTTTTATTCATACATCTCTACACACACAGTTATAATTTAGCTTACAGTGTTCATAGTGTAGCCTGTAGTCTTTAGCTTACAGTGTTCATAGTGTAGCCTGTAGCCTTTAGCTTCAGTGTTCGTATTGTAGCCTGTAGTCTTTAGCTTCAGTGTTCGTATTGTAGCCTGTAGTCTTTAGCTTACAGTGTTCATAGTGTAGCCTGTAGTCTTCAGCTTCAGTGTTCGTATTGTAGCCTGTCGTCTTTAGCTTCAGTGTTCGTATTGTAGCCTGTAGTCTTTAGCTTACAGTGTTCATAGTGTAGCCTGTAGTCTTTAGCTTCAGTGTTCATAGTGTAGCCTGTAGTCTTCAGCTTCAGTGTTTATAGTGTAGCCTGTAGTCTTTAGCTTCAGTGTTCATAGTGTAGCCTGTAGTCTTCAGCTTCAGTGTTTATAGTGTAGCCTGTAGTCTTTAGCTTCAGTGTTTGTATTGTAGCCTGTAGTCTTTAGCTTCAGTGTTTATAGTGTAGCCTGTAGTCTTTAGCTTCAGTGTTTATAGTGTAGCCTGTAGTCTTTCGCTTCAGTGTTTATAGTGCAGCCTGTAGTTTTTAGCATCAGTGTTCATAGTGTAGCATGTAGTCTTTAGCTTCAGTGTTCATAGTGTAGCCTGTAGTCTTCAGCTTCAGTGTTTATAGTGTAGCCTGTAGTCTTTAGCTTCAGTGTTTGTATTGTAGCCTGTAGTCTTTAGCTTCAGTGTTCATATTGTAGTCTGTAGTCTTTAGCTTCAGTGTTCATATTGTAGTCTGTAGTCTTTAGCTTCAGTGTTCATAGTGTAGCCTGTAGTGTTTAGCTTCAGTGTTCATAGTGTAGCCTGTAGTCTTTAGCTTCAGTGTTCATATTGTAGGCTGTAGTCTTTAGCATCAGTGTTCATAGTGTAGCCTGTAGTGTTTAGCTTCAGTGTTCATAGTGTAGCCTGTAGTGTTTAGCTTCAGTGTCCATAGTGTACATACTGTATGTGGATTGTGATGTGTCTAAATATTTCGTCTGTATATTCTGTTTATTGTAGCAGCACTATTTTAGAGTCAAATTCCTGTACATGCAAATGTATTTGGCGAATAAAGGTGATTCTGACTCTGAATTTTGATTGAAATTGGTTCTGTGGGTACTGAGGGAACATAGGGCTGAGGGAACATAGGGCTGAGGGAACATAGGGCTGATGAAACATAGGGCTGATGGAACATAGGGCTGAAGGAACATAACCGTAAAAGCCTTGGTTTCATGTATGTTAACATCAGAAGCCTCCTCCCTAAGTTTGTTTTACTGACTGCTTTAGCACACTCCGCCCACCCTGATGTCCTTGCCGTGTCTGAATCCTGGCTTAGGAAGGCCACCAAACATTCTGAGATTTCCACCCAACTACAACATTTTCCGTCAAGATAGAACTGCCAAAGGGGGAGGAGTTGCAATCTAATGCAGAGATAGCCTGCAAAGTTCTGTCATACTTTCCAGGTCAATGGCCAAACAGTTCGAGCTTCAAATGTTAAAAATTAATCTCTCCAGAAATAAGTCTCTCACTGTTGCCACCTGTTATAGACCCCACTCAGCTCCCAGCTGTGCCCTGGACACCATATGTGAATTGATTGCCCCCCATCTATCTTCAGAGTTCGTTCTGTTAGGTGACCTAAACTGGGATATGCTTAACACCCTGGCAGTCCTACAATCTAAGCTAGATGCCCTAAATCTCACACAAATGATCAAGGAACCCACCAGGTACAACCCTAAATCTGTAAACATGGGCACCCTCATTGATATTATCCTGACCAATTTGCCCTCCAAATACACCTCTGCTGTTTTCAATCAGGATCTCAGCGATCACTGCCTCATTGCCTGCATCCGTTATGGGTCCGCGGTCAAACGAACACCCCTCATCACTGTCAAATGCTCCCTAAAACACTTCTGCGAGCAGGCCTTTCTAATCAACCTAGCCCGGGTATCCTGGAAGGATATTGACCTCATCCCGTCAGTAGAGGATGCCTGGTTGTTCTTTAAAAGTAATTTCCTCACCATTTTAAATAAGCATGTCCCTTTCAAAAAATGTAGAACTAAGAACAGATATAGCCCTTGGTTCACTCCAGACCTGATTGCCCTCGACCAGCACAAAAACATCCTGTGGCGGACTGCACTAGCATCAAATAGTCACCGCGATATGCAACTTTTCAGGGAAGTCAGGAACCAATACACACAGTCAGTTAGGAAAACAAAGGCTAGCTTTTTCAAACAGAAATGTGCATCCTGTAACTCTAACTCCAAAAAGTTTTGGGACACTGTAAAGTCCATGGAGAATAAGAGCACCTCCTCCCAGCTGCCCACTGTACTGAGGCTAGGAAACAAGGTCACCACCGATGGACCCTCTCTTTCTAAAATTATCTGCCAGCATTGTTATACATCTGGCTCTTCTTTGGACACTGTGTTAACAAACCTCCAAACGAGCTTCAATGCCATACAACTCTCCTTCCGTGGCCTCCAACTGTTCTCAAACTCTAGTAAAACTAAATGCATGCTCTTCAACCGATCGCTGCCCACACCCGCTCGACCGACTAGCATCACTACTCTGGACGGTTCTGACTTAGAATATGTGGACAACTACAAATACCTAGGTGTCTGGCTAGACTGTAAACTCTCCTTCCAGACTCATATTAAGCATCTCCAATCCAAAATTAAATCTAGAATCGGCTTCCTATTTCGCAACAAAGCATACTTCACTCACGCTGCCAAACATATCCTCGTAAAACGGACTATCCTACCGATCCTTGACTTCAGCGATGTCATTTACAAAATAGCCTCCAACACTCTACTCAGCAAACTGGATGCAGTCTATCACAGTGCCATCCGTTTTGTCACCAAAGCCCCATATACCACCCACCACTGAGACCTGTATGCTCTCGTCGGCTGGCCCTTGCTACATATTCGGCGCCAGACCCACTGGCTCCAGGTCATCTATAAGTCTTTGCTAGGTAAAGCTCAGCCTTATCTCAGCTCACTGGTCACCATAACAACACCCACCCGTAGCACGCGCTCCAGCAGGTATATCTCACTGGTTCATCCCCAAAGCCAACACCTTCTTAGGCCACCTTTCCTTCCAGTTCTCTGCTGCCAACGACTGGAACGAATTGCAAAAATCACTGAAGTTGGAGACTTATATCTCCCTCACTAACTTTAAGCATCAGCTATCTGAGCAGCTTACAGATTGCTGCAGCTGTACACAGCCCATCTGTAAATAGCCCATCCAACTATCTACCTCATCCCCATATTGTTTTTATTTACTTTTTTTGCTCTTTTGCACACCAATATTTCTACTTGCACATCTATCACTCCAGTGTTAATTTGCTAAATTGTAATTACTTCGCTACTATGGCCTATTTATTGCCTTACCTCCTTACTCCATTTGCACACACTGTATATAGATTTTTCTATTGTGTTATTGACTGTACTTTTGTTGACTGTACACGTGTAACTCTGTGTTGTTGTTTTTTGTCACACTGCTTTGCTTTATCTTGGCCAGGTCGCAGTTGTAAATGAGACCTTGTTCTCAGCTGGCCTACCTGGTTAAATAAAGGTGAAATAAAAAAATAAAAATAAAGGTAACATAGGGCCAGTGGCAGGTGGTGCATTTTGAGCTCCACATTTTTAGCTAAATGTTTTGGGTTGCTTGTTTTGCATGTTATTTTAGCATCAATACGTGTCACATATCAATTTGAAAACAATGTAAAAAAAAAAAAATCGTTGAGTTAATAAAGCCTCCATACAAACATGGTCTCTTTTCTGCTTTCTTGAGTAAGGCAGCTCCAAAATGCTGGTGTTTTGGCTTAGCTCAGTGCTTTTTGTGGTGGTGGGGCTGCCAGTGGTTGGTAATGTTCTCTAGTTGCGCCGTGATTGGCTCAGTGTTCTGTCACTTAAGGGGACCCTATGTCACTGCCAAAATTAGCCCCTTGGGTGCTGCCATAGAGTTACATTAAAAGTGCCCATCAAGGAGGCTCAAGGTCATTGGCCACAGATAAAATGATGTCAAATCATGTTATATCTACAGTAGCTTTGACTGGACATCTTAGCTAGCAGTCATCATCATGAATCAAGTCGACAATCTACTGGCAAATCTTTTTTAATCCTTGTCAAATGAAGAGAAATAATGAAGAGAAATTATAGATAAAATGTATCGGTGCTCATCGGCCATTGGACATAAACATTACACAACAAGAAGGAAATTGCAAATTCAACAATGAGTGATTTGGAAGGAATCAGTGGCTAACTGCAAGCATTGCAAAGCAATCACTAGCCTGCTATTCAGTAGAGTGGGTGTGTGGTCCCAATTCTGGGTTTAAGGGTCTCTTTTCCAAGCTTAAAATGATTAACGTTCAACATTGGCCATGCTGTCAATCCAGCATGATTTCTGCCACGCTCAAAACAACTGTTAACTCGGAACTGGGATATCTGACTTCAGTGAGTTTAAAACCTCTTTGGGCTAGGGGGCAGTATTTTGACATCTGGATGAAAAGCGTGCCCAAAGTAAACTGCCTGTTACTCAGGCCCAGAAGCTAGGATATGCATATGGTTGGTAGATTTGGATAGAAAACACTGTAAAGATTCTAAAACCGTTACAATAATGTCTGTGATTATAACAGAACTGATATGGCAGGCGAAAATCCAAGGACAAACCATCCAGAATATTTTTTTTCAGCCTACCACTGTTTCCAATGGCTGTCATGTTTAATATGAAGCGAAAACCTCCCAGATTGCAGTTCCTAGGGCTTCCACTAGAAGTCAATATTCCTTAGAAAGAGTTTCAGGCTTGTTTTTGGAAAAATGAGCTAGAATTTGTAGTTTTTCTAAGTGGCTCCCATTTTGGCTGTAGTGTTTTCATACGCGTGGATGAGAGCCTGTTCTTTGTTGTTTATCTCCGGTAAAGACAATAACGATTCTCTGTCTTACCTTTTATCGTTTATTTACGTATTAGGGTACCTGGGGTTTGATTATAAACGTTGTTTGACTTGTTTGGAGAAGTTTATTGGTAATGTTTGGGATTCATTTTGTATGCATTTTGAAGTAGGGAAACCGGTGGATTATTGAATGAAGCGCGCCAGCTAAACTGAGTTTTTGGGGAAATAAAGAAGGACTTTATCGAACTAAAGGACCATTTGTGATGTAGCTGGGACCTTTTGGAGTGCCAACAGAAGAAGATATTCAAAGGTAAGGCATTTATTTTAGAGCTATTTCTGACTTTCGTGGAGCACCTGCCTGGTTGAATTTTTATAAAATGCTTTTGTGTGTGGGGCGCTGTCCTCAGATAATCGCATGGTGTGCTTTCGCCGTAAAGCCTTTTTGAAATCTGACACAGCGGCTGGCTTAACAAGAAGTTAAGCTTTTGTCTGATGTATGACACTTGTATTTTCATGAATGTTAAATATGACTATTTCTGTAATTTCAATTTCGCGCTCTGCAATTTCACCGGATGTTGTCGAGGTGGGTCGCTAGTGGTACGCCTACGCCAGAAAGGTTAAAACAACTGGGAACTCTGGATTTTTTTTTTCTCCGACTGGTAAAATACATTTTGAATGGTCATCCAACTCGGAATTGTATGTCGGGAACTCGGGCCTCTTTCTAGAGCTATGATCTGAAGATCACTGACGTCATCATGATTCAACCTTGTTTTTTTACGGGTTCCCAGTTGTCTTGAAAGCACCATAAATCCAGAGAATGCCAGACTTTGATGACAACGTTTGATGACAAAATGTGCTCACAAAGGACTGCTGCGCCACCTTCCTGTTCAAGTGAGCACAACTAGGTGAGTCCAAAAATATCTTGTATGCTGCTGCATAAATGATGTGTTATGCCATGGAGCTATGTATACTGTAGCTAAGAAAGTAATACTAATTGTATGTTGTGTTGTAAGCTGTTAGTAGTGCATGTGCCTCACCCTAATAATTTGGTCTATTTTACCCTCTTACGAGTAGTCTAGTTACATTACTTATTTCTGTCCTAAATTACGGATTGCCTCTTATCCGCTTGTCGTCCCCATATGCCATAGTTTGTACATCTCAATTTTCTGTCGAAACCACATTTGTTTAAGCAAGTCAGCCATATCAGCTATATTTTTTTTTAAAAGGCAGTAAATGAGGCTGAAATAACTGTTTCGCTGCCAGACAAGGCTCCGCTGATAGCCAGTGGTAAGGTGTTGGGACTGCTGTTTGGACTCTTCTGTTGGGACAGCTTTATGTAGGCCCTAACAGTTTGTGGGCACCGTTTGTCACCGTTATAGTGTAATTAATGTATTGTTTATTGTTGTGTTGTGTAGGAGCTTTGCTGGCATGCACCCCCCCCCCCCCCCCCACTAAGATTTACATTCTAAAATTGCCACTGCATAGGTCTGAGGGAACATAGGGCTCAGGGATCATAGGTCTGAGGGAACATAGGGCTCAGGGATCATAGGTCTGAGGGAACATAGGGCTCAGGGATCATAGGTCTGAGGGAACATAGGGCTCAGGGATCATAGGTCTGAGGGAACATAGGGCTCAGGGATCATAGGTCTGAGGGAACATAGGGCTCAGGGATCATAGGTCTGAGGGAACATAGGGCTGATGGAGGGTAGGGCTGAGGGAACATAGGGCTGAGGGAACATAGGGCCAAGGGAACATAGGTCTGAGGGAACATAGGGCTCAGGGATCATAGGTCTGAGGGAACATAGGGCTCAGGGATCATAGGTCTGAGGGAACATAGGGCTGAGGGAACATAGGTCTGAGGGAACATAGGGCTGAGGGAACATAGGGCTCAGGGATCATAGGTCTGAGGGAACATAGGTCTGAGGGAACATAGGGCTGAGGGAACATAGGGCTGAGGGAACATAGGGCCGAGAAAACATAAGGCTGAGGGAACATAGGGCTGAGGGAACATAGGGCTGATGGAAGGTAGGGCTGAGGGAACATAGGGCTGAGGGAACATAGGGCCAAGGGAACATAGGGCCGAGGGAACATAGGGCTGAGGGAACATAGGGCTGATGGAACGTAGGGCTGAGGGAACATAGGGCTGAGGGAACATTGGGCTGAGGAAACATAGGGCTCAGGGAACATATTGCTGAGGGAACATAGGGCTGAGAGAACATAGGGCTGAGGGAACATAGGGTGGACCCTCTTCCAACACACATTACTAAATTGTTATTCACATTGTGTTTGCCCAAACAGTGAATTCACATTAGTAGATTAGTAGATGCCATTTATCTTCAGTATTCCCCTGGTGTCCTGCTCTCTTCATCTATCAGTTACTCTTCTTCAGTCCTTCATGTCCACCAAAGTAGTTCTATTAGCAAAGGAATAAAACCACACATGGGAAGTTAAGTAAAATTTGATTTATATAGATACTACCGTCATGTTAGATACTGTCCACTTACCGAAGAGATGGTCTTTTTACGGAATCCTCTAAAACAAGTAAAGAATGCTTTTCAGTTTCACATATATCAGGGAATTATATTCAGTGTAGAGAAATGTAAAGCTATATACGTAGGTATGCTACTATGCAGTAGTGCTTATGCATTTACCTGAAACTTCATTATCAAGCATGTACTTTTTAATCATGTAGAGCTTGCTGCCAATAAAACAGATAGCAAAGAAGAGCCCGATCCCTGCCCCAATCCAAGCATATGTGGCATCTGAGAAAAACCAACACACAATGTTAAGAATGTAATATGCAGACTAAGTCATCAACAGCATGTTGTGAAAGCAGCTGCAATCAGTTGCTTGTATTGCTCAAGAGGACAGTTTACACGTGAGAGCTGCCGAATGCAATGTGTTGACTTTTTCTTCAGTCTGATTAAAAGAAAGGTCCAGTTAGGTCCTCAGTCTCTGTATGAACCTGTGTTGATTTGAAATGGTTCGAGTGCATCAGTGGTTCTCAATTGGGATCAGAAGGCCTTGAATTGTAATAGGGGATTGGCTTGTTTGGTATGTCAGTGTTTGTGCTGCATAGGTCACTTACTAAATGGGAGCCTGTTGAATGTTCTCAACTAAAAGTCTACTGACTATAGATATGACTTTTGAGGAAACTTTCTTTCTTACCTGGTTCTTCATTGCTTTCCAGTTCATTTCCTCTCACATTTGTCAACATAGACTCTGAAACACAGGGATAAACTTTGTTATAGAACAAGCTAATGCACTTCTCTAATATCTGTCTCAGACAGTCACCCGTCCACAACTCTTTGTAAGGATGAAACTGATAGCTGAAAACAGGATGTTCATGTAGATAAGACAGATGAGGACAGTGGTATTTAATCCAATGTGAAACAGAGCAGAAAAACACTTTCACAGATTGAACTTGATGATGTCTTTAGTCCATAATAGTAGTAGTAGTGTAGTAGTAGCAGTAGTAGAAGTAGTAGTAGCAGCAGTAGCAGCAGCAGCAGCAGCAGTGCAGTAGTAGTAGTAGTAGTAGTAGCAGTAGTAGTAGTAGCAGTAGTGATAGTAGCATAGTAGTAGCAGTAGTAGTAATAGTAGTAGTAGTAGTAGTAGTAGTAGCAGTAGTAGTAATAGTAGTAGTAGTAGTAGTAGTAGTAGTAGCAGTAGTATTAGTAGTAGTAACAGTAGTAGTAGTAGTAGTAGCCTAATAGTAGCAGTTGCCTAGTAGTAGTAGTAGTAGTAGTAGTAGTTGTAGCAGTAGTAGCCTAGTAGCAGTATTATTAGTAGAGCAGAAAAACACTTTCACAGATTGAACTTGATGTCTTTAGTCCGTAGTAGTAGTGTAGTAGCACTAGTAGTAGTAGCAGTAGTAGTAGTAGTAGCAGCAGCAGCAGTAGTAGTAGTACTACTAGTATTAGTATTATTATTAGTAGTAGCTTGTACCATGTTTGTACCATGTTTTGTACTGCTACCATGTTGTGTTGCTACCATGTTGTTGTTATGTTGTGTTGCTACCATGCTGTGTTGTCATGTGTTGCTGCTTTGCTATGTTGTTGTCTTAGGTCTCTCTTTATGTAGTGTTGTCTCTCTTGTTGTGATGTGTGTTTTGACCTATATTTATATTGTATTTATTTATTTATTTTTATCCCAGGCCCCCGTCCCCGCAGCAGTCCTTTGCCTTTTGTTAGGCCGTCATTGTAAATAAGAATTTGTTCTTAACTGACTTGCCTAGTTAAATAAGGATTAAATAAAACATTTTAATAAATAAAATAAAAAAAGTAGTAGTAGCCTAGTAGTAGCCAAGTAGCAGTAGTAGCCTAGTAGTAGTTGTAGCAGTAGTAGCCTAGTAGTAGTTGTAGCAGTAGTAGCCTAGTTGTAGTTGTAGTAGTAGTAGCCTAGTAGTAGTTGTAGCAGTAGTAGCCTAGTTGTAGTTGTAGTAGTAGTAGCCTAGTAGTAGTTGTAGCAGTAGTAGCCTAGTAGTAGTTGTAGCAGTAGTAGCCTAGTAGTAGTTGTAGTAGTAGTAGCCTAGTTGTAGTAGTAGCCTAGAAGCAGCAGTTGTAGTTGTAGTAGTAGTAGTAGTACTAGAAGCAGCAGTAGTAGTAATAGTAGTAGGGCCCCGTGTGGCTCAGTTGGTAGAGCATGGCGCTTGCAACGCCAGGGTTGTGGGTTCGATTCCCACGGGGGGCCAGTACAAAAAAAGTATGAATGTATGTACTTGTAAGTCGCTCTGGATAAGAGCGTCTGCTAAATGACTTAAATGTAAATGTAAATGTAAATGTAAATGTAGTAGTAGAAGTAGCCAAGTAGCAGTATTATTAGCAGTAGCAGTAGTATTTTAGTAGTAGCGTAGTAGTAGTAGTAGTAGTAGTAGTAGTAGAAGTAGTAGTAGATCTTATTAAAAGTTAAACAGTTACAGTTGAAGTCGTAAGTTTACATACACCTTAGCCAAATACCTTCAAACTCAGTTTTTCACAATTCTTGACATTTAATCCTAGTAAAAATTCCCTGTTTAGGTCAGTTAGGATCACCACTTTATTTTAAGAATGTGAAATGTCAGAATAATGGAAGAAAGAAGGATTTATTTCAGCTTTTATTTCTTTCATCACATTCCCAGTGGGTCAGAAGTTTACATACTGTACACTCAATTAGTATTTGGTAGCATTGCCTTTAAAATGTTTAACTTGGGTAAAATATTTCGGGTAGCCTTCCACAAGCTTCCCACAATAAGTTGGGTGAATGTTGGCCCATTACTCCTGACAGAGCTGGTGTAACTGAGTCAGGTTTGTAGGCCTTCTTGCTCACACATGCTTTTTCAGTTCTGCCCACAAATTGTCTATGGGATTGAGGTCAGGGCTTAGTGATGGCCACTCCAATACCTTGACTTTGTTGTCCTTAAGCCATTTTGCCACAACTTTGGAAGTATGCTTGGGGTCATTGTCCATTTGGAAGACTCACAAGCTTTAACTTCCTGACTGATGTCTTGAGATGTTGCTTCAATATATCCACATAATTTTCCTCCCTCATGATGCCATCTATTTTGTGAAGTGCACCAGTACCTCCTGCAGCAAAGCACCCCCACAACATGATGCTGCCACCCCCGTGCTTCACGGTTGGGATGGCGTTCTTCGGCTTGCAAGCGTCCCCCTTTTTCCTCGAAACACAATGATGGTCATTATGGCCAAACAGTTCTATTTTTGATTCATCAGACCAGAGGACGTTTCTCCAAAAAGTACGATCTTTGTCCCCCATGTGCAGTTGCAAAACGTAGTCTAGCTTTTTTTATGGTGGTTTTGGAGCAGTAGCTTCTTCCTTGCTGAGTGGCCTTTCAGGTTATGTTGATATAGGACTCGTTTTAATGTGGATATAGATAATTTTGTACCTGTTTCCTCCAGCATCTTCACAAGGTCCTTTGCTGTTGTTCTGGGATTGATTTGCACTTTTCGCACCATCTCTAGGAGACAGAACACGTCTCCTTCCTGAGCGGTATGATGGCTGTGTGGTCCCATGGTGTTTATACTTGCGTACTATTGTTTGAACAGATGAACGTGGTACCTTCAGGCGTTTGGAAATTGCTCCCGAGGATGAACCAGGCTTGTGGAGGTCTTGGCTGATTTTTTTTGATTTTCCCATAATGTCAAGCAAAGAGGCACTGAGTTTGAAGGTAGGCCTTGAAATACATCCACAGGTACACCTCCAATTGACTCAAATGTCAATCCTGTCCACCGGACGTGCTACCTGTCCCAGACCTGCTGTTTTCAACTCTCTAGAGACCGCAGGAGCGGTAGAGATACTCTTAATGATTGGCTATGAAAAGCCAACTGACATTTACTCCTGATTATTATTTGACCATGCTGGTCATTTATGAACATTTGAACATCTTGGCCATGTTCTGTTATAATCTCCACCCGGCACAGCCAGAAGAGGACTGGCCATCCCTCATAGCCTGGTTCCTCTCTTGGTTTCTTCCTAGGTTTTGGCCTTTCTATGGAGTTTTTCCTAGCCACCGTGCTTCTACACCTGCATTGCTTGATGTTTGGGGTTTTAGGCTGGGTTTCTGTACAGCACTTCGAGATATTAGCTGATGTACGAAGGGCTATATAAAATAAACTTGATTTGAATTAGCCTATCAGAATTTTCTAAAGCCATGAGATAATTTTCTGGAATTTTCCAAGCTGTTTAAAGGGACGGTCAATTTAGTGTACGTAAACTTCTAACCCACTGGAATTATGATACAGTGAATTATAAGTGAAATAATCTGTCTGTAAACAATTGTTGGAAAAATTAATTGTGTCATGCACAAAGTAGATGTTCTAACCGACTTGCCAAAACTGTAGTTTGTTAACAAGACATTTGTGGAGTGGTTGAAAAACGAGTTTTAATGACTCCAACCTAAGTGTGTGTAAACTTCCGACTTCAACTGTATATTTGAATGGACAGTGCATTTCCTATTCAAGGTCATAGCCTTTCCATACAAGAGCATTATGGTAACAAAACTAAATATATCTAAGGAACTGCTTCAAGGTGTTACTGAAACACACATAAACAGAGCTCACATATCTATTTTGGAGCCAGTCTTGTTGATGCCGACTCTGTTGACAGTGTGTGATTACCAGAAACATTGAACAATAATGTTGCAACATGGGGCACATGACACTAGCACACCACCCAACACCAGACCCCCAGACCCAATACTTTCACTGTCAAACCACTAGCACTGGAGACTGGGTAGTTAACACTGTAAACAGACGACCCTCCCTAGTCACATTCCATTCGCAGCCATGAGGAGACCATGGTTTGGTCCTTTGTAGCTCAAGTTTGTAAATCACGCGCTTGTAATGCCAGGGTTTAAGGTTTGATTTCCGGGACCACCCATACGTAAAATGGATGCACACAAGTCGCTTTGGATAAAATCGTCTGCTAAATGGCATATGCATATATTATATTACTTCTGACGTAACATGTTCGAGAAGAGTGGTGATTCTTAACTCGCTCTCTGCTCAACAGACATGTAAACGCAAACAGAGTGTCTGCAGCAAATCGATGAGTATAACAACTAGGTGCTCTTTCAAAAAAAATAAGCCCTCTCCAAGCTTGATCATTTAGGCAAATTTACTCGTGAAATATGGAAGACGATCATATTACGAAGTTATTCACAATCAAAAAATTCTGCAAATCCAGTTATTGAATCAGAATTCAATTTTAGAAGACATGTTTTTTCCGTGACTGGAGATACAAACATACAGTATTTAAATATACAGGAGTCACTCACCAATTGTAAAGATAATTGTTTTGACAGACAAACATAGACCATTGTGAAGCGTCTTCATCTCTTTAGACTTTCTTTACCATTTATTTTGTTCATTCGCTCTGATAGCTGCTTGGAAGGCGCTGTCTCATTGAAAAATATACATTTCCTGTGTTAGTTTAGAACGTGGTTGATGATGAAATTAGATAATATCCCCGGAGCTCAGCACGTCTTAATGCATCCATTTACGGTGCATTCGGAAAGTATTCAGACCCCTTGACTTTTTCCACATTTTGTTACATTACAGCCTTATTCTAAAATGGATTCAATTTTTTTCTCTCACCAATCTACACACAATAACCCATAATGACAAAGCAAAAACAGGTTTTTATAAATGCATTACAAATTTAAAATTTAAATGTCACATTTACATAAGTATTCAGACCCTTTTTGACCTGCTGTATACATTTTGGAGAGGAGCAGACATGTACAATGGCAAAGGTAGCTTTGTGCGCCCAGCTGCATAGGATGCCTTGGCACGGGCCCAGAGCACCCCTCATGGCACCTGCCAGACCCTTTACTCAGTACTTTGTTGAAGCACCTTTGGCAGCAATTATAGCATAGAGTCTTCTTCGTATGAAACTACAAGCTTGGCACACCTGTATTTGGGGAGTTTCTACTATTCTTCTCTGCAGATCCTCTCAAGCTCTGTCAGGTTGGATAGGGACCGTCACTGCACAGCTATTTTCAGGTCTCTCCAGAAATGTTAAATCGGGTTCAAGTCCGGGCTCTGGTTGGGCCACTCAAGGACACTTAGAGACTTGTCCCAAAGCCACTTGTCTTGGCTGTGTGCTTAGGGTCGTTGTCCTGTTGGAAGGTGAACCTTCGTCCCAGTCTGAGCGCTCTGGAGCAGGTTTTCATCAAGGAACTCTCTGTATTTTGCTCCGTTCATCTTTGCCTCGATCCTGACTTGTCTCCCTGTCCCTGCCGCTGAAAATGATACCCACAGCATGATGCTGCCACCACCATACTTCACCGTAGGGATGGTCAGAGGTTTTCTCCAGATGTGACGCTTGGCATTCAAGCCAAAGAGTTCAATCTCAGTTTCATCAGACCAGAGAATCTTGTTTCTCATGGTCTGAGAGTCCTTTAGGTGCCCTTGGCAAACTCCAAGCGGGCTGTCTTGTGCCCTTTACTGAGGAGTGGCTTTCATCTGGCCACTCTACCATAAAGGCCTGATTGGTGGAGTGCTGCAGAACTCTAGAGCTCAGAGTGACCTTTGGGATCTTGGTCACCTCCCTGACCAAGGCCCTTCTCCCTCGATTGCTCAATTTGGCCAGGCGGCCAGCTCTCGGGAAGAATCTTGGTGGTTCCAAACTTCTTCCATTTAAGAATGATGGAGGCCATTGTGTTCTTTATTGCTGCACACATTTTTTTCATACCCTTCCCAGATCTGTGCCTCGACACAATCCTGTCTAGGAACTCTATGCACAATTCCTTCGACCTCATAGCTTGGTTTTTTCTCTGACATGCACTGTCAACTGTGGGACCTTATATAGACAGGTGTGTGCCTTTCCAAATCATGTCCAATCAATTGAATTTACCACAGGTGGACTCCAATCAAGTTGTCGAAACATCTCAAGGATGATCAGTGGAAACAGGATGCACCTGAGCTCAATTTTGAGTCTCATAGCAAAGGGTCTAAATACTTATCTAAATAAGGAATTTTTGTTTTTTATTTTTAATACATTTGCTAAAATGTCTAAAAAACAGTTTTCACTTTTTCATTATGGGGTATTGTGTGTAGATTGCAGATTTGTTTATTTTTATTTATTTATGTATTTATTTTTTATTTATTTAATCAATTTTAGAATAAGAATGTAATGTAACAAAATGTGGAAAAATCAAGGGGTCTGAATACTTTCCGAAGGCACTGTATAAACACTTGGACTAAGTAGGACTAAGTAGGACTAAGTAGGACTAAGTAGTTGAATGAGAGGCTGTTAGGATGTCGGATATCTGTTTTTGCTTCTCATTGCCTTGCCAAACAAGGCAAGGTGTGGTGTCTCCAAATAAGCTAGGAATCCCCTGTACCCTCGAGTTTTCCACATCAAGCAGTTACATGATTAAACTGTGAAGTGAATTTCTGGGTCAAGCCAAATGCGTTACTTGTCGTAACTTAATTGTTTCAGAAATGTAGTAGGTTAGTATTAGGCTTGACCGAGAAGTTCACTACACTTACAGTGGCAAGAAAAAGTATGTGAACCCTTTGAAATTACCTGGACTTCTGCATAAATTGGTCATCAAATTTGATCTGATATTCATCTAAGTCACAACAATAGACAAACATACTGTGCTTAAACTAATAACACACAAATTATTGTATTTTTCTTGTCTATATTGAATACATCATTTAAACATTCACAGTGTAGGTTGGAAAAAGTATGTGAACCCCTAGGCTAATGACTTCTCCAAAAGCTAATTGGAGTCAGTAGTCAGCTAACCTGGAGTCCAATCAATGAGATGAGATTGGAGATGTTAGTTAGAGCTGCCTTGCCCAATAAAAAACACACAAAAAATGTGAATTTGCTATTCACAAGAAGCATTGCCTGATGTGAACCATGCCTCGAACAAAAGAGATCTCAGAAGACCTAAGATGAAGAATTGTTGACTTGCATGAAGCTGGAAAGGGTTACAAAAGTATCTCTAAAAGCCTTGATGTTCATCAGTGTATGGTAAGAGAAACTGTCTATAAATGCAGAAAGTTCAGCACTGTTTATATTCTCCGTAGGAGTGGCCGTCCTGCAAAGATGACTGCAAGAACACAGCGCAGGGCCTGGACAGCTTGCCACCATCAACGGAAAAATGTATTACGTTTATCAAGACATTTTGCAGGAGAATGTTAGGCTGTCCGCCAACGACCCAAAACAGAGAAGTAAATCAACAACAGAATGGCTTCAGCAGAAGAAAATACGCCTTCTGGAGTGGCCCAGTCAGAGTCCTGACCTCAACCCGATTGGGATGCTGTGGCATGACCTCAAGAGAGCAGTTCACACCAGACATCCCAAGAATATTGCTGAACTGAAACAGTGTTGTAAAGAGAAATGGTCCAAAATTCCTCCTGACCGTTGTGCAGGTCTGATCCGCAACTACAGAAAACGTTTGGTTGAGGTTATTGCTGCCAAAGGAGGGTCAACCAGTTATTAAATCCAAGGATTCACATACTTTTCCCACCCTGCAATGTGAATGTTTACACAGTGTGTTCAATAAAGACATGAAAACGTATAATTATTTGTGTGTTATTAGTTTAAGCAGACTGTTTGCATATTATTGTGACCTTGATGCAGATCAGATCAAATGTTATGACAAATTTATGCAGAAATCCAGGTATTTCCAATGGGTTCACATACTTTTTCTTGACACTGTATGCTTGATAATGGCACGTTTGTTTTTAAATATAATTCTGTATATGATTATGAAAACGGTTGACACGTTCACATTTGTAATTTCTTGGCTAGCCTATGATTTGTAAAGATTTGTAAACTACACAGGGCCATGCAACACAGTAGTCAATGCACAGGGAGTATATTCACTTTGCAAAATGGATCGTTAAGTTATAGATTGTAAAGAAAACATTGGGTCCTACTGGTGTGGTGTATATTACAATAATATGTGTTATTGTTTATCTGGATCGAAATCTACATGTATGAACTTGCACGTAGTGGAATGCTGTTGCTTTTTGATTACACAGCAGTCATTGACACTTGGATGTTGGGTATGTTGGGTACACAGTACTTGGTATTTTGGAAAGAATTCTGCCTGGCATGTGGGCCAGACGGGCACAGAAATGTTCCACCATAATATACAGCACATAAATCCCAAGGGCAACTGTAGAGCATGCCACCCACCGGCAGACAATCCTCTTTGGCAGTTAACAATTTTCTGAGCTGTTTGTGTTTTGCTCAACAACAACCGGACAGTGACCTTAAGGGGAGTTTACCCCGGCCCCCTCTCAACCCTCCCATTCCCTTCTCCATGACCCTGAGAAGTCTGGACCTGGAGAGGCCCGGGGTGTCAGGTTCGTAACATGGGTCCTTCAGGGCACACCGAGGTGAGCTTTCCCCTTCTCAGTGCTCGGGTCATGGTTGGGTTTAATAGCAGGCAGCAATGTTCAAACTCTCCCAGCTTTCCCTTGTAAAGACACAGTCTACTGCTGCATTAATAGCAACAGCCTGGTCCGTATCACCAGGTATCTCTTGATTATTTTTGACCTGCTGTGTAAATTTTGGAGAGGCGCAGACATGTACAATGGAAAGGGTAGCTTTGTGCGCCTAGCTGCCTAGGATGCCTTGGCACGGGCCCAGAGCACCCCCCATGGCCCCTGCCAGCCAGCCAGCAACGGCCAACCCACTAACCTCAACCCCCCACCACTCCACTGCAGCTCCCTACACTGGAGAGGTGTGGGAGATAAGGAGAGAAGACAATATTAACATGAGCTGGGTCTTTGCAGGTTGTTAGTAGAGACAAGGGGGGATTTTGGAAGCCTTGATTAGATGAAGGTAATGAACAAACAAACAGAGGAGTGGGTGTGCCATGTATTGGATAAACTACAGTGATTAGGTGACAAAACAAAAAGTATTTTGGTAATGTTTGCAATCATGTTTCCTAGCCTTTCATACCACACAATTCAGTATACAAAATCTGTGCATTATTTTGCTCAAATAAATCCTTGAATTAAACGGAGATGGCAGACAATGCACTGGGACACTTGAATACCTACAGTATTACATGTTATTCTACCCATGTGAATCCTGGCTCCCATGATTACATGCCACTTTATAGGCCAAGCCACATGGTCCTCCTAAACCATGGAGGTCAATGAGGCCTCCTCAGACTGTGACCTTGTGTCGTTGGCATAGTTTAAATACAGTCTGTTGCCTCTCCAGTTTCTTCTGGCTTCCTGGAATTATGATGGCCTCCGGTGTGATTCCAGACCTAGACACATGCCACAGACAGTATCACACTGGAGCCTTGTCTCACGGGAGCCCTGTCTCCACTGCTCCACACACTCTTGAGACCACGGATTGAATGTGGTTGAGTTAAGTATGCATTTTAGTATCTTGATCCATGAAACCAAACAAATGAACAAGGTATCATGGTTTCTATCCCAGGAGGTTGGTGGCACCTTAATTGGGGAGAACGGGCTCATGGTAATGGCTGGAGCGGAATTAGTGCAATGGAATCATATACATCAAACACATAGTTTCCATGGTTTCCATGTGTTTGATGCCATTCCATTCGTGCCGTTCCAGCCATTATTATGTGCCGTCCTCCCCTCAGCAGCCTCCACTGGTTTTTGTGGATTGTACATTAAGCTTGATAATCAGAGGTTAGTTTTGTTTGTCCTGTTCGAAGAGACGCTAATCTATTTTGATATAATGTTTCTCTATAAAGGTTATAAATGTGTTTCTCTGACCAGTTCCAACTTGCTTCATACAGTAATGGTGGCCTCATTCCTAGCTTGTCAAACTATCGATGTCACCTCAGAGGTGTCAGAATGTCTGGGCTGTCCTTGGCTGACCAATTGGTCAGGCTGTTTCAGTAACACACTGCTTTTCTATCTATCTGATCCAGGGAACCATGGGCCTACTGAATGTATCCAAGAGGAGTTGGACAGACTATCAACTAGCTAATCCCAGCTGTGCTAACTGCATCAGCGGACAGGAATGAGGGGCATTCCGCCAGCTGTGCACATCGTCCTCATACCGCAGCCAACCGAACAGAAATGCCTGTTTTTACTGGGCTGCCATGACAGCCAGTCAGTTAGTCATGTGCTTGCTTGCATGGTCCCCAGTGGCTGTGACTGATAACTAGCCCCCCACTGCTGCCCAGCACAGACCCATGTGTGTGTGTCCATCAGATAGGGTCTGGGCCCTGCATCCCTGCCGGCCTGCATGACTATGTCCCTGATTGCCTGACTAACACTCCAGCGAAAGCAGCCCGCGCCGCTCCAATCTCCTATTTTAGCATTAGCTGGCTGCAGGGAGAAGGGCAGCAAGAGGAACTGACACGAGAGCCCATTTGTATCTGGGTTGGAGGCTGGGTTGCTAGGGGAGACCCTCCTGCTGACACCATGTGACCTGATTCCGGGAAAGGTTGAGTGGCTGGCTACAGATAGTAATAGGGAAATGCACTCGGATTGCACTCTACTTTTAAATCATCCCATCAATCTCTCCAAAACAATAAAGGGAATTTCCCCTCTGAGATAAATTTTCCAGTATATTCCATACACATTTAAAACAGTAAATAGTGATAGCGCTGACATCATCCATGTATTTCTATGGAAAACTCCCATGAACCTGGAACTATTTTAATTTGAAGTGCACCATTTTGCATAATGGGGCTGAAAAATTGCTAAGGATCATGGTGAAAGTGGCCATAACTAGCAAAGGATCATGGTTGATGTAGTAATTTTCATCCTGACTGAGAGAGTCAACCTTAATGTCTATGGCATGAGGGCGCAAGCCTCCTCATAGCCTGCCGGCACAAAACGGTAGTCCCTGTTGGCCATTGTGGCGATCGTAATGGTCTTTCTAGGGCAGACTAGGGCTTATGGCACCGCCAGGTTGCTACGCAGTAGCCGGCCAGCAGAGCTCGTGACTTCATGCTTTTTTCCCTGTCAAACCATCGAGGTAATGTTAAAATAAAAGTCTGTCACCTTTGCTTGCAAACAGAAAAGTTGTGTAAAATCACACATTTCTCAAATTTTCCTTGAAATCTTGCTTTTTCAAAGATACAGTCCTTCCAATCCCGTGTCTATACTTTCTGCAACAACTCTTCACACTGTATCTCTCAAGTCAGCAAAGGCATTGAAGACACTGTTTCCAGCCCCTGGAATCACATTGGACCTTGCTTGCTGCCAGTAACAGGTGTTGTTGGCCTGACATTTGACTGATTAGCTGAGATATGGAAGGTGTGACAGAACGAGAGGCAGGTTGTTACTGTATGAAATACAACATGACAGAAATAGACCTGCTTAAATAGAGCACCTTGGTACAGTAAGTCAGGAGAAGTTCATGGAAAAACAAACCAAGGAACAAAAACAAAGAAATCAGGTTTGAATAAGTTACTTTTTAAATGTAAATCCATTACAGTTACTAAATACATGTCCAGTAATGTAACTTTTGGATTACCCAAACTCAGTAACTTAATCTGATTACTTTGTTACTTTGGGATTACTTTCCCCTTAAAGCAGCAATCAGCAGTTGAAACAATAACAAATAATTTTCGCCTCCCCTGTTTCAGTGAAAAGCTGAGGGATGGAGCTGCAGAAATGTAACCACTCTCTAATTCATAGATGGGGGTATGGATGCAAGGATTTACCATCCATAATCATTTTAACCATGTTTGTTTAAATTTACTTTGTTTAGAAACATTGGGGAAAAACAAGCTTATATGTTGGGTACTGATTGGGCATGACAGTTGAACTAAGTTCATGGGAAATGTATAAAATATATTCTTAAAGAATCAATGGGTACATATCATTAATTTAAAAGGAAAAAAATGGCCTTGCGAGTGGTGCAGCGGTCTAAGGCACTGCATTGAAGTGTAGCGGCATCCCAACAGCCTGGGGTTCAATCCGGCCATGACTGGGAACCCCATAGGGCGGCACACAATTGGCTCAGCGTCACCCGGGTTACGGGAGGGTTTGGCCGGTGGGGCTTTACTTGGCTCATCGCCAAGTAGCTACTCCTTGTGGCGGGCCGGATGCCTGCAAATCAAATGTGATTTGTCACATGCGCTGAATACAACAGGTTACAGTGAAATGCTTACTTACAAGCCCTTAACCAACAATGCAGTTTTAAGACAATGCAGGGGGTACCAGTTAGTCGAGGTAATTGAGGTAATATGTACATGTAGGTAGAGTTATTAAAGTAACTATGAATAGATAATAACAGAGAGTAGCAGCAGCATAGAAGAGGGGGGGGGGGGGGGGGTAATGCAAATAATCGGGGTAGCCATTTGATTAGCTGTTCAGGAGTCTTATGGCTTGGGGGTAGAAGCTGTTTAGAAGCCTCTTGGACCTAGACTTGGCCCTCCGGTACCGCTTGCCGTGCGGTATCAGAGAGAACAATTCATGATTAGGGTGGCTGGAGTCTTTGACAATTTTTAGGGCCTTCTTCTGACACCGCCTGGTATAGAGGTCCTGGATGGCAGGAAGCTTGGCCCCGGTGATGTACAGGGTCATACGCACTACCCTCTGTAGTGCCTTGCGTTCGGAGGCCGAGCAGTTGCCATACCAGGCAGTGATGCAACCCGTCAGGATGCTCTCGATGGAGCAGCTGTAAAACCTTTTGAGGATCTGAGGACCCATGCCAAATATTTCCAGTCTCCAGAGGGGGAATAGTTTTAGTCCTGCCCTCTTTAAGACTATCTTGGTGTGCTTGGATCATGATAGTTTGTTGGTGATGTGGACGCCAAGGAACTTGAAGCTCTCAACCTGCTCCACTACAGCCCCATCATTGAGAATGGGGCGTGCTCGGTCCTCCTTTTCCTGTAGTCCACAATCATCTCCTTTACCTTGATCATGTTGAGGGAGAGGTTGTTGTCCTTGCACCACACGGTCAGGTCTCTGACCTCCTCCCTATAGTCTGCCTCATCATTGTCGGTGATCAGGCCTGGGATGGGATGGTGTTCTTCGGCTTGCAAGCCTCCCCCTTTTTCCTCCAAACATAACGATGGTCATTATGGCCAAACAGTTCTATTTTTGATTCACCAGACCAGAGGACATTTCTCCAAAAAGTAAAATCTTTGTCCCCATGTGCAGTAGTCCCAAAACCGTAGTCTGGCATTTTTATGGTGGTTTTGTACCAGTGGATTCTTCCTTGCTGAGTGGCCTTTCAGGTTATGTCGATATATGACTCCTTTTACTGTGGATATAGATACTTTTGTACCTGTTTCCTCCAGCATCTTCACACGGTCCTTTGCTGTTGTTCTGGGATTGATTTGCACTTTTCGCACCAAAGTACGTTCATCTCCAAGAGACAGAACGCATCTCCTTCCTGAGTGGTATGACGGCTGTGTGGTCCCATGGTGTTTATACTTCCGTACTATTGTTTGTACAGATGAACGTGGTACCTTCATGCGTTTGGAAATTGCTCCAAAGGATGAACCAGACTTGTGGAGGTCTACCATTTTTTTCTGAGGTCTTGGCTGATTTCTTTTGATTTTCCCATGATGTCAAGCACTGAGGCACTGAGTTTGAAGGTAGGCCTTGAAATAAATCCAAAGGTACACCTCCAATTGACTCAAATTATGTCAATCAGAAGCTTCTAAAGCCATCACATAATTTTCTGGAATTTTCAAAGACTCAGGTCCTCCGAGAGAGAGAAAGAAAGAAAGAAAGAAAGAAAGAAAGAGAGAAAGAGAGAAAAAGAGAGAAAGAGAGAGAGAATTAGAGAGAGCATACGTTCACACAGGACACCAGATAAGACAGGAGAAATACTTCAGATTTTACAGACTGACCCTAGTCCCCCGACACATGAACTACTGCAGCATAAATACTGGAGGCTGAGACAGGAGGGGTCGGGAGACACTGTGGCCCCGTCCGACGATACCCCCGGACAGGGCCAAACAGACAGTATTTAACCCCACCCACGTTGCCAAAGCACAGCCCCCACACCACTAGAGGGATATCTTCAACCACCAACTTACCATCCTGAGACAAGGCCGAGTATAGCCCACGAAGATCTCTGCCACAGCACTACCCAAGGGAAGATCATGTCAGTGACTCAACCCACTCAAGTGACGCACCCCTCCTAGTGACGGAATGGAAGAGCACCAGTAAGCCAGTGACTCAGCACCTGTAATAGGGTTAGAGGCAGAGAATCCCAGTGGAGAGAGGGGAACTGGCCAGGCAGAGACAGCAAGATTAATTGTCAGATTCAACAGAAGATCTCTTTGTTTCTTGGGACCTAGAACAAGCACCTCTGTTTTGCCCGAGTTTAAAAGTAGAACATTTGCCGCTATCCACTTCCTTATGTCTGAAACACAGGCTTCCAGGTAGTGCAAGTTTGCGGCTTCACCATGTTTCATTGAAATGTACAGCTCTGTGTCATCCGCATAGCAGTGCTAGTTACCATTATGTTTCCGAATGACATCACCAAGAGATAAAATATATAGTGAAAACAATAGTGGTCCTAAAACGGAGCCTTGAGGAACACCGAAATTTACAGTTAATTTGTCAGAGGACAAACCATCCACAGAGACAAACTGATATCTTTCCGACAGATAAGATCTAAACCAGGCCAGAACTTGTCCTTGTAGACACATTTGGGTTTCCAATTGCTCCAAAAGAATGTGGTGATCGATGGTATCAAAAGCAGCACTAAGGTCTAGGAACACGAGGACAGATAGATGACCTGGAGCCAGTGGGTTTGGCAACGAATATGAAGCGAGGGCCAGCCAACGAGAGCATACAGTGGTGGGTAGTATATGTGGCTTTGGTGACAAAACGGTTGGCACTGTGATAGACTGCATCCAATTTGCTGAGTAGAGTGTTGGAGGCTATTTTGTAAATGACATCGCCGAAGTCAAGGATCGGTAGGATAGTCAGTTGTACGAGGGTATGTTTGGCAGCATGAGTGAAGGATGCTTTGTTGCGAAATAGGAAGCCGATTCTAGATTTAATTTTGGATTGGAGATGCTTGATGTGAGTCTGGAAGGAGAGTTTACAGTCTAGCCAGACACCTAGGTATTTGTAGTTGTCCACATATTCTAAGTCAGAACCGTCCAGAGTAGTGATGCTAGACGGGCGGGCGGGTGTGGGCAGCGATCGGTTGAAGAGCATGCATTTAGTTTTATTTGCATTTAAGAGCAGTTTGAGGCTACGGAAGGAGAGTTGTATGGCATTGAAGCTCGTCTGGAGGTTAGTTAACACAGTATCCAAAGAAGGGCCAGAAGTATACAGAATGGTGTCGTCTGCGTAGAGGTGTATCAGAGAATCACCAGCAGCAAGAGCGACATCATTGATGTATACAGAGAAAAGAGTCGGCCCGAGAGTTGAACCCTGTGGCACCCCATAGAGACTGCCAGAGGTCCGGCCACAGGCCTTCCTATTTGACACACTGAACTCTGTCTGAGAAGTAGTTGGTGAACCAGGCAAGGCAGTCATTTGAGAATGCATAAAATTGCATTGAGTTCATCTGGTAGAAAGGTATCATTGGGCAGATCACGGCTGGGTCTTCCTCTGTAATCCGTAGTGAACTTTAGCCCCTGCCACATGCGGAGGGCGTCAGAGAGTAGTAGGATTCCTCCTTATTCCTATTTTGTGCTTTTGCTCGTTTGATGAGTCATTTTTTCAATGCTGACTTGAATGTCATTGAGAAAACAGAAAGGTGTCATATTGTTTTCTTTCTTCTCGCAAACATGTTTCTAAATGTAAAAGTAATCCAATAAATAATCTAGTTTTTCAAAAGTATCTATAATCTGATTATAATATTTGTGCTGCTAACGTAATTTATTACAGTTAAAAAAAGTTGATAACATGGATTACATGGAATTACATGGAATTGATTACATGCAATCAGCTACTGCTCAAACCTGAATGAAAGTGTGGTATTGACAATAAAAGGGGGAAATGTATTAATTGTAGGAACGATTAAAATCTAAATTTGTCTGCAGGATTACAAGAGCTATTGAGCTTTTCACTGACACCTTTATGTGTGTACTAATCAAGTCCTTATTTTCCTTACCAAAGCAATTATGAAAGTTCCACCAATGTGGTTGAACAATGATTGACTAAATTGAGTAAAAGTTACTAGAAACTACACGCATCTCACTGAAACAACAGAAGCTTCAAACACACAGACCACACAGCTTATCCCAGTAAACAAAGCACGGACAATGTGTGTGTGTGGGGAAAACCAAACCCGTCATGGTAATCAGATGCCATTTGTCTCTCATTCTCCGCTTTAAGGAGTGTGACACTTGTGTGGATGACGCAATGAGCTATGTTTGATACCTTGTTTGTATGGCGAGACCATGGGAGAGACAAGTGAGTCACAGACTAAAAGCCATCACCCCATGAGTCCATCAGGAGCTAGAGACTACTCCACTCAACCCCTCACGTGAATAGCCACTGTAGTCTTTGAAGGCGCGTAAAGATAAAGGTAGCGTGCTGCTATGGACACATACTCTTAGATACTAAAATTAGTGTTACTGCTCAGTTTGGCCACACCGTCTTCTGTGTCTATTTCGGTAGCCACTCTTCCATGCTTAGCTTTTAGGGTCCTTTGCCCCGCTGCATTTACCACATGGAACTCAGGACTTGAGTAGGTTCAAGGATTTATCTTTGGTTATTTATTTATTCAAAGTCAACTTTTTTCCTGCTTGTAAACTTGTTGCTCACTCCTACGATTTTTTTTGCAGGTGCCGTTGATTCATCAGGACATAAGGATTTTTCCTCATGACCCCCCCCCCCCTGTCTTGATTTGACCCTTACCCCAACCAAACATGGAATACACAATCAAAAGGTAAAGCTGAATTGTATCTTTATTTATGGTAATAACTGTCCAAAGCATGGAAATGTGAGGGGATGATTGGATCACACAGTCTGAATCATTTCTTTATGTGTGGGGTGAAAGGCTCACAATCTGAACCTTCTACCCTAATACCCAAACAAACATATGGCACATGTACACGACAAACATGTCAATATTTACTTTTAATTTTTATGATAGCCGTATGCAAATATATATATAAAAACTGAAGCTTTTGTCCAAATTGTGCACTTTTATGAAAGTCCAAACATTTGATCAAAGTTATGAGGCGAAACTTTGAAGACGGTGTTTGTTAAGTTGCTGGCACTAACTACATTTACTGTATATTACTGTACCTTAACTGTATAATACTGAATAGTTACCCTGGGGTGTGATAGGGTGGATAGATAGCCTCTCTACTCTTATTTCTCCTCTGGTATTAATACACCAACTAGAGGCTGGGAAATCACCCTGTCTCTCTAACTGGTATCACATTATAAGCACTGGAAAATAGCTTAGTGCTGGCCAAATTCTCCTGGAAAGTGCATGCATTCTTTCATCTCAGTTACAGTTACATAATAAAGTATATTGTTAAATATTGAGGGCAAAAGATTGAAAATGCATGTGTGTGACTGGCAAAGTTATGATGACTGTACGCAGAGCTAGGCCTATACATGTCTGGATAACTGTTGTTGATCTTGACATGATCATGAATCTGAATCATGTTTCTTCTTCTGTGCTTTTGAATCAAGTTTTACTCAGAGAGGGTTAAATTAAATACAATACTATGGCATATTCTATAGATTCAGTACTCTCACTATGTTTGTGTGTTAATTGATCTCGATCAGCTGCAGCTACTTTTAAGGAGTGTCCCAGTTTTGTAGGAACAATAACATTGACCAATATGCCAACGGTTAAGCTCCCAGGTCAGAATATTGAAATGGGTTAATGAGCTATTCCAGTCCCTCACCCAGATAGCTAAACTAAGCTAAGCAGCTGCTGCAAAGTGCACTGTGAACAACGCTGTGATTTAAATGCATTCTCAGCGCCCCATGTAAACTTATGCTGCACATAAAATGTTTAAAGAGCATTGTGGTGTGTGATTTGCTTATATAAGCTTGACCATCAATCACATTCTGAAAATATACACTGCGTGTACAAAACATTAGGAACACCTTTACTAATGTTGAGCTGCACCCCCTTTTGCGCTCAAAACAGCCTCAATTCGTCAGGAAATGGACTCTACAAGGTGTTGAAAGTGTTCCACAGGGATGCTGGCCCATGTTGACTCCAATGCGTCCCACAGTTGTGCTAAGTTGGTTGGATGTTCTTTGGGTGGAGGACCATTCTTGATACACACATGGGAAACTGTTGAGCGTGAAAAACCCAGCAGCGTTGCAGTTCTTGACACAAACCGGTGCGCCTGGTACCTACTACCATACCCCGTTCAAAGACACATACATATCTTGTCTTGCCCATTCACCCTCTGAATGGCACACATACACAATCCATGTCTCAATTGTCTCAAGGCTCAAAAATCCTTCTTTAACCTGTCTCCTCCCCTTCATCTACACTGATTGAAGTGGATTGAACAGGTGACATCAATACGGGATCATAGCTTTCACCTGGATTCACCTGGTCAGTCTGTCATGGAAAGAGTTCCTATTGTTCCTAATGTTTTGTACACTCGGGGGAATATAATAAGTACTGTATATCCGTTGTGAAGGTGACCACAGGAGGAAAATAATCCTGCAGCAACAGGAAAAGTGAATTATTGTGTGGATTAGAATAATGGACATTTTGGTAGAGTGGAAATTACTAACATTTTAAGCCTTTTTAAACCTCAAATACACCACAAGTTTGCATTTCCTGCAATGACAGGGTGATGGAATTTAGATCCTGCACCTGTAGCATGTTCTAACATGCTGTTAACATGCTACCCACTTGGTTGTACACAAACCTATATTGATTTATAGGAATGTTGCAAACAATAACAGTGATTACAATGTGATGGCCTTTTCTGATAATAATGCCTATATTAGTCTATTAGTCTGTTAGTCTATAGCCTGTTAGTCTATAGGCATTATTATCTGACTATACCAGGGTTCTCCAACCCTGTTCCTGGAGAGCTACCCCCCTGTACATTTTTACTCCAACCCCAGTTGTATCTAACCTGATTCAGCGTATCAACTAGCTAATTATTAGAATCTTGTGTGCTAGATTAGGGTTGGAGCAAAACTTACAGGACAGTAGCTCTCCAGGAACAGGGTTGGAGAGCCCTGATATAGTCAGATAATAATGCCTATAGACTAACATAGTCATACAGGTGTAGGATCTTAATTTGATCACCCAGTTGCAGGATAACTTTTTTCCAATGCAAGAAATATCACACTTGTGGTGTATTTGAGGTTTAAAAAGGCTTCTGAAGTTTTTAATTTCCACTTTGAAATATCAGAATTGATTTGCCCTAGCAACAAAAAAATTCACTTACAGAAAATGGTATCAACCCCTACAAAAATCCATTAATTAGTCCACATTTTCTGTTGCTGCGGGACTATTTTCCTGCTGTAGCAAACTGGCTGAAATTAAGATCCTACATCTGTAGGCAGTACAACAAATACACTGTAGTACAGGGCATCAAGGACACCAGCTCCTATAAAATCTCAGTATTTATGAGACATGAGGTCAAAAGTTCTTTATTGTCATGCTGCTCATATCCATGGTCATACTTGATGTTTAGGAGACGGTGTAGAAGCATCCTCCTTCCCTTGAAATAGCCTGCGGTATGGTATGTGTTTGTCTGTGGTGTACATAGCGACGAGATAGTTCAGTTCACACATATCATGGACACAAAGGTCAGAGTGAGATACAGTACATGGTCTACCAAACAATTTATTGTGCTATCAAAATGGACACAGCCCTTTCTATAGTGTTAGGAGGAATCACATAAAAAAAACACTAAATCTAGCTTGTAATTTGTAAAAACTATTAGGCTGATGAAAAAACGCTTGCATCTCAGAAATGCATCGACAAAAGCCTGGAACTTTCATTGAGCAGATACTGTACATGCTTCAAAGTCAGTCACTATACAATCTGTATAAAGCAATTAAGTGCTGCTGTTTCCTGATTGTGACACTGTACGTATTTCCTTCTTTCCCAGGAAGATGGTAAGCTGACCCAACTGGGGACGCTATAGACTCAACCATCTAAAATCCATTGTCAACCATCAGCCATCACCATGACCTGTGTGGAGAAGCGCCAACACGTGAGCCACCGGAACACCATGCTCCACCACCGCTTCCCCAACGGCTTCACTGAGATCTTCCTGGACGAGACGGACCGAGAGGTCAGCACGCTCACTGACCGAGCCTTCCGGAGCCTGTGCATCGGAGACGAGGCCGTGTACAACGATGAGTTTTCATATGGATACCCTTTCAGCTGTCACAAGCCCCTAGTGGAGAAGCCCCTGAAAAAGACTAAAGACGCTGGTAAAAAGCACAAACTCAATGGTGCCAAAGACACTCAACCCTGGAGGCAGAAGAAGAGCGTGTCCAACGTATTGATTAAAAATAGTGATTTCAAGGACACTAACGGGGACTCGTGGGATAAGTCGGCCCTCTTCAGCATCGAAAGGGAACTATCAGAATTCTCCTCAGATTACAAGAACCTCACAGCCAAGAAATCAGACAAGGATGCAAAGTCCTCCAAGACAAAAAATGGCCAATCTATTTTCAAGTTGCGGAAGCTGAACATCAAAAACTTTTTCCTCCACAGCGAGTTCAGCCCGTTCCAATCGTGGAGGGATTTTAACCACTTTCCGTTAGGTAAGGACGGCATCACCTCCATTCTCCCGGTGGTGGACAACCTCCCTAAGTGGTATGACTCCCCTCTATACAAACAACTGACTGAGGCACATCGAATAGAAACACTGCATGCGGAGGAGACAGAGCAGCAGTGCCAGAAACCAGTATATCCCCCTCTTCCTCCTCCTCGTCCTCCACCCAAGGTTCTGCCAAAACCCTCTGCCCCCGAGAAGAGGTCTGCGTCAGACACCTCTGCTAAGGGTGAAACCAGCGCCCCCTGGAGGAGAAACAGAGAGAGAGCCAAGAGTGCTGTACCTGTCAACCAACTGGGAGTACTTTGCCCTCCCACTGAAACCCCAAAACTGGTGGAGGAGATTCCTCTGCTGTATAAAAAGGAAGTCAAGTCGGTAAAGGTGAAAGAAGTGGAGAAGCCGTGCTCTTTGACCAATACTCCATTCAGCATTTCTCAGCTGATGACACCCGTAATACCGTCCAGACAGGCTATAGACACCTCAGAGATCCTGTCAGCAGTGCTCTCTCCCTCTCTCCTCGATCTCCCCCTCCTAGACATAGAGCATGTGTCGCCAGTCATATCAAGGTCGACCTCCGAGGTCGTCAAACGAGACAGCTACAAATCTATTGCGTCCAGTTTGTTGTTCAACCTCAAGGATAACAGGAAGAGGGTCAAGAGCAGGTACAGCCCGCCAAAGTTCAAAACCGAACAGGCGGATCGTAGCACTCTGTCTCCAAAGCTGCTGGAACAGAGACTGCTCAAATATGCACAAGCTCCTTCTGACGGTATAGCCTCTGGCTTCAGTACACCTGCCATTCTAGGCTCCGGTTTAAGCACACCTCCCATTCTATTAGATGGACTGCCTATCTGTAGCCCAGCTGTTTCAGAATCTAGCAATGCTGGTCTTAGGAAATATCTAGATTCGGATATATCAGACGATTACTTGATATCCAACTTATTGCAAACCAAAAGAGAGGCTGCGGGTAGCAGGAGCCCTGGGTCGCCCTTCACACACTCAAAGGTGAACAAGCGCTCCCTTACTACGAAACAAACGTACCCAACTCTGAACTTGTACAAGAGTCTGGCGGGGCCAGAGATTAAACACTTCTCACCGTCAATGAATAAGGATACTTTGTCCATTGCCACACCCAACAAAGGACTTTCTCTGAATATTTCAGACAAGACAAAGTACCATCCTAGTGCACAAACGAAAGGGATTTCTCTGAATATACCAGAAAAGCCAGCAAAAGAGATGTTGCAGCGAAAGGAGAAAGACATTGGTGACCAGCCTGTACATACAATAACGAATACAGCACAGAACAAAGTGGCATCTCCCAATTTACCTGCAGCGCAAGACAAAGTGTCGTCGCCAAATTTAACAGACAACGCTAAACAACCAACAAAAGACACTGTGGAATTGAAGGAAGAACACATCGGTGAACAGACTGTAAATACAAGAAAAGCCATCACAGCCATTAGGGAGACATTAATTACAGCCCAAAATAAAGTGCTGTTCTCGAAAAGAACAGACCATACCAAAAGGTCAACAAAGGACATGACAGAGTTAAATGTCAAAGATACAGTTGAAGAGGTTATGAAAGCCGGTTTGGAAGCAATATCCACTGCCCGAACCAAAATATTCTCTCCCAATAGAACAGAAGCTGTAGAAGAATTAACCATGAATAAGAACATAATCGTCAAAACAGAGGCCCCTCAAGAGAAAGATGACAATGCAATTGTAGTAGAGGATAGACATTCGCTTCATTCACTTTCAGTGCCAATTCCAAGCCACAGACGGATAGAGCGACAGACAACAGGTCCAACTGACAACACACTCACCAACGGATTTATAGAATGTGCGGAAAAAGAGAAAGAAATTATTTTGTCAGAAAAGGAGAAGGAGCCGGTTAAAAAGCAAGGCAGGTTTAAACATATATTTTCAGCGAGACAAAACAACTATATTAAAAGCCAAAGATATGCAATGAAGGAGAGTGGCGAGAAAGAGGAGGATGAGGAGGATTTTGAACCTAAAATGGAGGTAAATAATAAGAAAGATGAGGATGAAGAAGTACATTATACAGAGAAGACGGTGCACAAAGAAATGAAAGATAGCGAAAATAAAGTAAGTGACTTACATGCACTGAAAGAGCTGGAGAAGGCTAGATTGGGTGAACACCTTGTCAAGGACAGTGAGAATTTGAACCCCGAACCAGGGATCGATAGGGAGACAAAGGCGAAAAACGATTTAATTTCCAGGGAGCTTAGGAACATCAAAAGGGGTATGCTTTCTATGCGAGGAAACACATTCGCTAAAAAAGAGGCATTTGTGAACAAAGAGAAGGAGCAAACTAAGCATGATGTATTCTCAAAGATAGACAACAACGTTGTTATTAACAAGTCATTGATCAACGACAATTATGACAAGGCTAAAATGGCACTCGAGGAAATCATATCGGAAAGAGCAGAGAAACGTAAAAAGAAAGTCTTAAAGAATAAAGAAGAGGATGCCAATACAGTCCCAGGTGAGAACCCTGATGATAGTTATAATGTTAGAGTCCAAGAGCGTAGACAAGCAAGACAGGATTCTATCAGGACAGCAGCAGAGGAGGAACAAAATGAGGTGAGAGAGAGGCTAGGAGATCCGAGGGATCATCATCATCAGACACAAGAAATCATTACCAAGACTGAGACAAAACTTGGTGGAAATCACAGGTTAGGTGCCACAATCTATGCTGAAGAAAATAAACTCGCAACAAGACCTATCAGGGAGGAGCAAGAAAATAGAAACATCAGCAATAATGTCAGTGACAAACAAAAACACAATATTAGATCCAGCAAATACTCAGCAGACGAGAGTGATAGAACTGTTGCTAGACAGTTATCTATTGAAACAAGAGATGACAGCTCTAAAAACGATGAGGTCGTCAAAGAGGAGAGTCAACCAGACGCACCCATTCTCAAACCAGAGGTACCACCGAGGAGCAAGAAAGGGAACACTAAAAAAGAGGACGGCACAGAGGAAGAGAAAGAATGTGGGAATGTTATGAATATAATTGAGGAGGATATAAAGAGTAGAGAATTTTCAAGTAGGGATAGTACTAATGACACAATTCGACAGCAAAAGAACACACAGGCAAGAGGCAAGGTCGCAAACAGGGAGGCCCTTGATGCAAAGATAAAAGCAGAGAGGCAAACAGATGCACTTGAAACAGAGACGACGACTGAGCAAGATACGCCAATTATACAAAATAATCCCCATATTGGTTTGGCAGAAGAAGACTATTCTAAACGTTCAACGCATCCCCATGGAACAAATACCTCTTTTTCACTCAGTGAAGAGAATGAAAAGGAAATGAAGGCTTTATTAAATGAAAGCCAAACTAATAAACTTCCAATAAGGGAGCCCAAAGCAGAAGAAACACAACACAATATGGAACAACAGGAACAACCCTGTGTAAGAAGGAAGGCCCCTTTGAAACCAGGCAAAGATCATTCAAAACCTTCAAACCAAGTAAACATCACGACTGAGGATGAATCGATAATGGAAAAAGAGACCATGAAAAAGAGTCAAGCAGCTGAAGAGTCAAACAAATCAGTTAAGATTAGTGAAGATATTGCAAATGTTGATGAAGATATTAGAGAATTAGTGTCTCCGTTGTCAAATAGCAGTAGTATAAATCAGGGTCAACAGGATCGAACCAGTATGTCCTCGAAGTCATCCTATTTCTCTGTCGCGAGTTCATTGCAAAGAAACAACGAAACTGACTCAAACATCTATCACTCTTTGGAGAATTTGATTGCTGAATTAGAGGAGGTTGAGGAAGGAGTAGAGGATGTGGCAGAACGCGTGAGATGGGATTTGGAGACAAAGATAGAAGTGGGGTATTACTCTGTCAGTGATCATGAAAATGAGGAAGTTGAAGACAAGCCAGTAACCCCTTCCAGGCGAGATAGGGAAACATCCCGGATGGAGGACAACGAGTCAAGAGCCAGAGAGATGGACAAAAGTGGATGGCTCCAGAGCCCCATGGACAACACAAACAATCAAACACCAACATCTCAGTCCAACGCCTCTTCACCAGTTCTGGGGAAACCGGCTCTATTTAAAGTGAAAGACAACACATTCAAGCATCATGTCTCGCCTGTAACCAAGACAGTGAAACAGGTTCTGCACAAGACAAACCATGACCCAGCGGAACGTGCACCGTGGTCACCTAGGGAAAGCTTGAGTGGCTCTGAGAGGAGCGAAGAAGATCCTCTCAATCATCTTAAAGAGTCTATTGAAATACCGTCACCCTATAATGTCGCCACCACACCAGACAAACACTTCAAACCCAAAGAGACGGCATCTCCCTATTCTCCACAGTCACCGCTGTCTCCCTCAAAACTAACCCCCGAACACAGTCTGAAAGACCAACGTGCGCCATGGTCACCCAGGGAGTGCTTGAGTGGCTCTGAGAGGGGCGAGAAAGATCATCTTGATATCCCTGAAACCCATGCTGCTGCCACCACACCAGACAAACACCTTAAACCCAAAGAGGCTAAATCTCACCACGCTACACACTCCCCACTGTCTCCCACAAAACTGCCGCCTGAAAACACCCCAAAAGGCCAACAATATGGGTCTTTCCTCACAGTCCCTCAGGAAGATTACATACATTCGGGGGTGAGTTCATCGTCAGAAGGGGGGACAAGCACAGTGGATACAGCTGATAACAACCCACAGGACTCCAAGGTGCAGTCTGGTTCAGTCTGCAGTGGGAATGACACCCAAGGCCCCGGCAGACCCCCCGTGGTCCCTCCCAAGTCAGAGAAGGCCCTCCTCAAAGCCATGAAGCTGACCACCAGAAGGATCCGAAAGGAAGAGAAGGGAAGTCAACCACACAAGAGCCACAGCAGTAGAAGTGATAAAAACAAGAGTGATAAATCATCGGAGCATAAAAATAGTAGCAGTGATAGTATTGACAAGCATTGTAGTAGTAAGAAGCAACATCAGGAAAGGACCGAACACATCAGCCATAGCAGTGAGAAGCATAGCCGTGGTGAATCGGAGCATCAAGGCCGTAGTAGTGAAAAGCACAGGCAGGATGAATCAGAGCGTCAAGCCTGTAAGAGTGAGAAGTACCACAATGGTGTACCTGAACATCAGAGCCATGCTAATGAGAAGCCCCCGCAAGAAAAAGAAGAGCACATCAGTCATAGTAGTGAGAAACACAGGCAAGGACGCAGCATTGACGAACAGAGGCATGGTGAATCAGAGCATCAAGGCCGTAAGAGTGACAAGCAAAGTCATGGTGATTCCAAGCGTCAGGGCCGTAGTAGTGAGAAACACAGCCGAGGGATGCAAGAAAAGAGATTCCGCAGCAGCGACAGAGCTGTCAGTGAGAATAAAAGGCAAAACAGTGAGAGATCCACAAGTGAGAGAACCCCGCGTCATAGAGCTCAGAGCATGGACGGACACATCGGTGATAAAGTGGAACGGAGAATTCGTAGTAGTGAGACATCTCCTAGGGACAGACCAGTACCGAGGAGTCAGCGTATTGAGAAGTCCATTAGGGAGGAGCTGTCTCAGAGGGGCCGAGCCCAAGAGAGATCCAACAGAGAGAAACCAGAGAATTGGAACCATGGTGTTGATTCCTATGCCAGTGACGTTATAGACTTGACCTCACCTCACCCTAATCTATCCCGCCAGTCCAGTTACACCAGCCAGTTCTCTCGTCAGTCCAGCATCGAGCACGGTTACGCCTCCTACCCAATGACCCAACGGAAGTTGCTGCAGGATCCAGACTCGGGGCAGTATTTCGTAGTTGACATGTCCGTCCAGGTCAAAACGAAGACCTTCATTGATCCCAAAACTGGGAATTACGTGCAGTTACCTGTTCAGCCTCCTGAGGGCCCTGTGTCTCAGGCCTCCACCATGGAGGTGATAACCGCACCAATGGTACTCTACCACGGTTCCTTTGTCCCAGTGCCTATCTCATCCATCCCATCACAGAAATCCACTGTCCACGCCTCACAGCTGGACCGGGAAGACTTTGAACAAAGGCTGGAAAGGCAGAGATATAAACACACAAACGATGGCCATCGCTACCTAGAGCCAGTGAACGGCTCCCAAGATCACATGCTAGGGGAGTTCTTAGGCACTGAGGATCTTTATGACTGTATGAGCTGATAGAGCTTTTATCAACTTTGTGAGAAATGTTTAACAGAGTTGAAGTGGAGTGTTAATTTGCATTTGTGATTTTTTTGGTTTATATGAGCTACTTTAGACTTAATATAAAATTGGCATTTGGGAGTGTCTGACTTCAGGGATTCATGTACGATAAATATATGATTTGTAATGTTATTGATGGAAAATGACAGCTTAAAGAGAAAGGACATGAGGGTTCCATGTTAATATGTATTTTCACACGTAGACATGAAGTTTGGTTATACATTTTTATGTATTGTTTTGTTATTTTATTGATATCTAAATTTCTGCTTTTTTAGACTTTTTCCACAAGCAGTTTGCCCTCACATAAACACAATTTAGTCAGATTTTTTAATTAATTTAACATAAAGATACATTGTGTTTTAATCTACGTTTCAGTAGTCAATATCAGTCAAAATGCAACTGAATATTGAAAGTCGCACATTACGTTTCATACTAATATCTAAATGCTTGAAATACCATTAATGTACGTGGCAATGATTTATGTTTTGTAAAATAATTGGAGATACTTGGAAATATGTTTGGCAGTATTTTGCATTGAATGGCTAGAAAAAGCAGGTCTACATTTTGTTTTTGTAAATCATTCCAATAAAAAAAAGATCTGAAGAACTAGAGTTATCCTTTGCTGTTGTTTCATAATCTTGAACTTGTTAAAATATTAAGTGATTTTTATCCATTTATAAAAAGGCCTACCTTTCCATAGGTAGGTGTCACGCCCTGACCTTAGAGAGCCTTTTTATTCTCTATTTGGTTTGGTCAGGGTGTGACTAGGGTGGGCAATCTATGTTGTATTTCTATGTTGGCCTGGTATGGTTCCCAATCAGAGGCAGCTGTCTATCGCTGTCTCCGATTGGGGATCATACTTAGGCAGCCTTTTTTCCACCTTAGTTTGTGGGATCTTGATTTTGTATAGTTGCTGTGTAGCCTGCAGAACTTTGCGTTCGTTTTGTATTTGGTTGTTTTTCGGTGTTCATTTTAATAAAAGTAAGATGTTCGCCTACCATGCTGCACCATGGTCTCCTCATTCAAACGACGAGCGTAACAGTAGGCCTACCAACACATGATGATTAGGCCTAAACTACATTTATACATCATATTGTAATGCTTTTTCTTATTTGTTTTTCATTCCAATTCATGGTGAGAGATCATATACAAGTGGTTCCAATTGTTTTTTAAATCGCAACCCCATCATGTAAAAAAAAGTGATGTAATCAACGGTCAATGTTCACCTTTTTTAATTGGGACTATGCCAGTCGATTACAAATCAGTCTGATAGTACTTCTGACAGTATTTTCATCTGAAAGGAATATGGTTTGAAGTGACTGAAATGCATCAGAAAGGTATTGGGAAGTTCAGAAGATCATCAGGCAATGATGTTGTATGATCTTCTGTGTAGAAAACAACATCATCATTGATGATGTTATTTTCCCCCCAGTCTGATTTAGCACCTGGTCTTGTTCAAATGTTCTGATGAGACTTGGGGGCATTGTAGAAGAGTCTCATCTTTCAATGATGGGGTCATAATATTTTGAAGCCTAAACCGTTCAAAAGATAGAATCCCATTTGTAGGAAGAAAACAACCACAGTTTCACTCGCAGCCCCCTTTTCAAATCACGCGACCCCTAGTTTGGGAAACGCTGTCTTATACCATGCATGAGATTGACTTTTTTTTCATGTGAAACTCAGCCCTCTGGCATCATCTAGTGTGTATTCTTTGTTACACTGAAGAGGGAAATTACAACTGTAGTGTATGATTTAGTGTATGATATTGCAAACAAACAAACAAAAAACAAAGATAAAAACACAAATTATTCATAGGCTTACACGATTTAGTTAATTGGGACATCCGAAATACAGTTGCAGTCGGAAGTTTACATACACCTTGGGCAAATACATTTAAACTCAGTTCTTCACAATTCCTGACATTTAATCCCAGTAAAACCCCCTGTTTTAGGTCAGTTAGGATCACCACTTTATTTTAAGTATGTGAAATGTCAGAATAATAGTAGAGAGAAGGATTTATTTCAGCTTTTATTTCTTTCATCACATTCCCAGTGGGTCAGAAGTTTACATACCCTCAATTAGTATTTGATTGGCATTGCCTTTAAATTGTTTAACTTGGGTCAAACGTTTTGGGTAGCCTTCCACAAGCTTCCCACAATAAGTTGGGTGAATTTTGGCCCATTCCTCCTGACAGAGCTGGTGTAACTGAGTTAGGCCTCCTTGCTCACACACACTTTTCAGTTCTGCCCACAAATGTTCTATAGGATTGAGGTCAGGGCTTTGTGATGGCCACTCCAGTACCCTGACTTTGTTGTCCTTAAGCCATTTTGCCACAACTTTGGAAGTATGCTTGGGGTCATTGTCCATTTGGAAGACCTATTTGTGACCAAGCTATAACTTCTTGACTGATGTCTTGAGATGTTGCTTCAATATATCCACCTAATATCTATTTTGTGAAGTGCCCCAGTCCCTCCTGCAGCAAAGCACCCCCGCAACATGATGCTGCCACCCCCGTGCTTCACGGTTGGGATGGTGTTCTTCGGCTTGCAAGCCCCCCCCCCCCCCTTTCCCTCCAAACATAACGATGGTCATTATGGCCAAACAGTTATTTTTTTGTTTTATCAGACCAGACCATTTCTCCAAAAAGTACGATCTTTGTCCCCATGTGCAGTTGCAAACCATAGTCTGGCTTTTTTATGGCGGTTTTGGAGCAGTGGCTTCTTCCTTGCTAAGCAGCCTTTCAGGTTATGTCGATATAGAACTCGTTTTACTTTGGAGATAGATACGTTTGTACCTGTTTCCTCCAGCATCTTCACAAGGTCCTTTGCTGTTGTTCTGGAATTGATTTGCACTTTTCGCACCAAAGTACGTTCATCTCTAGGAGACAGAACGCGTCTCCTTCCTGAGCGGTATGACGGCTGCATGATCCCATGGTGTTTATACTTGCGTACTATTGTTTGTACAGATGAACATGGTACCTTCAGGCGTTTGGAAATTGCTCCCAAGGATGAACCAGACTTGTGGAGGTCTACAATTTTTTTTCTGAGGTCTTGGTTGATTTCTTTTGATTTTCCCATAATGTCAAGCAAAGAGGCACTGAGTTTGAAGGTAGGACTTGAAATGCATCCACAGGTACACCTCCAATTGACTCAGATGATGTGAATTAGCCTATCAGAAGCTTCTAAAGCCATGACATAATTTTCTGGCATTTTCCAAGCTGTTTAAAGGCACAGTCAACTTAGTGTATGTCAACTTTTGACCAACTGGAACTGTGATACAGTGAATTATAAGTGAAATAATCTGTCTGTAAACAATTGTTGTAAAAAATACTTGTGTCATGCACAAAGTAGATGTCCTAACCGACTTGCCAAAACTATAGTTTGTTAACATGACATTTGTGGAGTGGTTGAAAAATGAGTTTTAATGTTTCCATCCTAAGTGTATGTAAACTTCCAACTTCAACTGTATATATATATAAAGCCCTATTACTAGGCTATTCAATAACAAAATTCACAAAATTTGAATGCTAGATCTGAATTTGTTTAATTTAGACTAAACCAATTATGTACCATGTATTGTATAACAGCACAATCATTATGTTAATTCAGCGGGTTTTTTCGGGCTTGGGCTCATATATAGTCCTATGCTTATACATAAGCATTTGAATGAATCATCACCTTAGAAAGCACTCTCCATTTGATTGTTAGGCTTTGAAACAGCATCCACATTGACCATGTTTTCCACTCAGCTTCAACCTGTTGTTGAACTTCTTTCTTCACACTGATCAATCACAGTGAGGTGAGTTTTTGTATTTGTCACAGGTGTAGACCTTACCGTGAAATGCTTACTTACAAGCCCTTAACCAACAATGCAGTTTGAAGAAAATAGAGTTAAGAATATATTCACCAAATAAACTAAAGTAGAAACATGTAATATAAATATAAAAAGTGACACAACAAAATAACAATAATGAGGCTATATACAGGGGTACTGGTACCGAGTCAATGTGCGTGGGTACAGGTTAGTCGAGGTTATTTGTACATGTACGTAGGGGTAAAGTGACTATGCATAGACAATAAACAATGAGTAGCAGCAGTGTAAAAACAAAGCGGGGGATCAATGCAAATAGTCCGGGTGGCCATTTGACTAATTGTTTAGCAGTTGCTTGCTGTGCGGTAGCAGAGAGAACAGTCTATGACTTGTGTGACTGGAATCTTTGAAAGAAATGTGGGCCATCCTCTGACACCTCCTAGTATATAGGTCCTGGATGGCAGGAAGCTTGGCCCCAGTGATGTACTGGGCTGTACGCACTACCCTCTGTAGCACCTTACGGATGCCAAGCAGCTGCCATACCAGGCGGTGATGCAACCGGTCAGGATGCTCTCGATGGTGCAGCTGTAGAACTTTTGAGGGTCTGGGGACCCGTGCCAAATCTTTTCAGTCTCCTGAGGGGGAAAAGGCATTGCCACGCCTTCTTCACAACTGTGTTCGTGTGTGTTGACCACTTTAAGTCCTTTGGGATTTGGTGTGTGTGTGTGAAAACCATAGAGCATGTTCAAACTCATTCCACAGAGGGCTGAGTGTCTGCGGGTTCACTCCTCCCTGGTACTTCATTGACGGATTAAGGTCACTAATTAGTAAAGAACTCCCCTCACCTGCTTAATTGAAAGGAAAAAACTAAAACCCGCAGACACTAGGCCCTCCATGGAATGAGGATACTGTTTTGATGAGAAGTGTTTGATGTGATTTTCATTTGCATTGATGCCCTCACCCACCTAGATAAGATAAATACCTAAGCGATAATGATGTTCATTGACTCTTCACCAAGCTTGTGACTCTGGGACTGAACACCTCCCGCCTAGCCTGAACCATAAAAAACAGCTCCAGACCATTATTCCTTCTCCACCAAAATTATAGTGGTCACTATACATTTGGGCAGGTAGCATTCTCCTGGCATCGACCAAACCCAGATTCATCAGTCGGGTTCATCACTTTTTTCTTTTTTCTATTTCTCTTTTGTTTTTGTTCTACTTTATCATATTTTTACTACTGATATTGATTACTGCATTGTTGGGAAAGAGCTAGCATGAAAGGCCTTTCACTGTAAGTGTGCACGTGACAATAAAACTTGAAACTTGAAAACGTGTAGTTTACCAATAACAACCTCATCTTGTTGACAACCATGACACTAAAATAGTTTGATAATTCATGCCCTTTGTTAGTATTGCCAGCATTTCTGACAATAGCAATACTTTGTATTCATAAAAGGGTTTTCTTTCGCGGCAATTGCACCACACCTACGCTTCATTTCAGCACCTTGGTCAGCGCCACAGGGACTTCCATTACTGCTAGTGCCCGGCCTCAAAGCGTAATGAAATATCAATATAAACATGTTAAATTGCAACGAGCGATTTTTATTTCATTTATACGTCCATTTATACATGAATCACTGGACATACTGTAATTCAGTCAACATTTCTGAAACTCGTTGAAAATGTTCCCGGAGAGCAGCTGGCAATCGCACTGTAGTCAATGACAGCCACAGCTGACTGCCACCATATCGTCATACTGTTTAAGAACCACGTTTTCCTCGTCGTCAAAATAGAGAAGGCTGATGGACTGGAGTTTGTCAGGCACGCAGCATGGTGTATTCACGTCGTTGGAGAGCTTTAGCGCATGCATGATGGACTGCACAGTCGCATGATTCGTGGCGCGGAGACTCTCTCCGAGTGGGAACGGGCAGGAGCCCTTGCAGTGGTAAGCATTGTACCCCCGTGGAGAGATGATCCAGCCTGCCCAGCCGATCTCCTCGAAGTCCACAAAGAGGGAGATACGCTGGCAGGACATGGGGCGGCTGCGGGGATAACTTGGGACTGCGCGCCTCCTTCTGCTCCCGCTGTCTTGACGCAATACCTTCGCAGGACTGTCATGTGCGGTGCCGTGGATGACATGTCCTACAAAAAGGTACACGAGAAAGGAATATATCAGTATTTCAATAATCATCGACAGTTAGGCATACAACTGCAAACCTCCACCATTCACAGAATATAATTTGATCATTGACAGCCTAGCAATATGCTTGTAGAAATGTTCGTACTAAACGTTCTATGATGAACAAAGTCCAATTCATGGCCTACAATCAGATAAACGTTTATTTTTAACGTTTAATTCTCCCCGTTTGTTTCTTTCAGTCCTGCAAGTAGTCATACTGTTGGCCCATTGTTCGATTTCTGCAATTGTGGTAGTATAAAATAATATAATGTACCTTTTTATAACATGAGAAAAAAGAAGGAACTCGCACACTGCTCTCGATAGTATCACTGCTCTTTAATAGGCTTCACGTATCGGCCTCACGGCCTTCGTCAGAGCTTTTTCTCATTTTATTCAACTGTTACCATGCACCTGCAAAAAAGATAGCTCAGATGTGCGAGTGCCTTTTGAATTTTGAATACCTTTTTTGAACGTACAATATAGCTCAGTATTTGAGTTATTTATTTTATACAGGCATTTTTGCTCATCTTTATCAAGGGTGTAATTCATGTCGCACTCCACTGTACACCTGGGGCGCCTGAGACGTACTGCCAGGCATACAGCTGGAGGAACTACACCGAGTAAACTCTACCGAGGAGCCTATGTCTTAGGGCGAGAGAAGGATAACTATTCATCAGAAGCAACAGAAACTATATTCATCAACCTTGTTTTTTCATCCATAATTTTTTGTCTGTTTTTACATGAAAAGTAGAAAAATAAAACTTTGAAAAGAGTTGTCTCGATGTCTTTTTGTACAACTATGAGTTTGGAGGTCTGCGTGCCTTGTACACGATTCCACTGTTATTCTGTCTGAATATAAAAAAAACTGAAATTCTGACCCTGCTAGTTTACCTTGATTTAGTGATTGATTCGTGGTCGAGCCTCTTCCGTCGTCTGAGAATATAACCAGGAAAGCATTCTCCGCAGGTGATTCTCCCTGTCTCTCTGAAGACTGCAGGACTGACTCAATCCATTTCCCCGATGGCACAGTAATAACCACCAGAATAACATTATTCTCCTCACTGTTGCGAATCCAGTTGGACACCTTCCATTTGGGAAAACAAATGACGCGATTAAAATATAGAACGGGTGATGTTGAAATATGATGTGCAGTGATAAGACTTGAACAGATCTTACTGTTTGTGTGACGTTGAAGACTTCCCATCCCTGAGTGTATAAAGGCAACAGTCTTGACGTGATTAGATTCCCTCTCCAAGGTTTTACTCTGTTGTCCAACACCTCATATAGGTCCACCTGCGCGCGCAAAGCATATGTTAGGCTAAACAGTACGATATTATATATCGAGTTATCTCAACACACGTAAAAGTATTTATTTCCAACTAACCTTGTAGAAATGGGGTCCATATGCCTGCCCAAGGAAAAGTCGTTTTTTTTGCCTGAACCAGCGAAATTCTGCTTTGATCATTCTCTCATCTCTGGCAAATGAGGACAAATTGAAGAAATGAAACCTTCCACCGGCATGTCCTGCATAAATATATCAAGAATTGTGTTAAAATAAAAAGTCTGAAAGTTTTCCCTTTAAGATAATATAAATATTTTGTACATTATTTTCAAACATGCTTGGTCACAGAAGTTTGTGCGTATTACGCGCTTGGAGATAACTCACCTCTGTCCTCGAAGCTCCGCACCACATTGCCCTCTAGTTTCTCCGAGTTCTTGGGGATTCCATTGGAGTCCGCCACTGAGTTGAACAAGTCCAGCATAAACTGAGGTGCCTTTCTATGAGGCACTGAAGAGCTCTCAGGCAAATCCTTCGGTTTGAGCAATTCGTCCATCTTCTTAGCCGACTTTGTTATATCCAAACGGTTCTCTTTCCAAACAGTTTCTTTGGATTCTTCGTCATAAGAGACAGTGAACATGGACACGGTTCTTAGCGGTAATGTGAGGACTAGCCAGACGAGTAGACCCTGTAATATCATGCTAGCGATAGCCTAATGAGCCCGACTGGTTATTGGTCAGTGATTAGGCTATCACCGCCTTTGATAGGAGCAAGCGCCCCTGTCCTGAGGGTAATGGTCGAATGGACCATTTAAAGGTCTACGAATTCATATAGCGGATTTAAATACGGAAGTAGCACCCCCTCAGACAAACAATTAATCATTTGACCTACAAATTGCAGGTTGGCCCAAATAAGAGGGTCATCTTAGCTATTCGTCTGATCCAAACTGTCTCCCTTCACAAAAGATAGATTATTCAATTGTTATAAATCGAATTTAAATGGTAAACTTAACATGACATTATCGTAAATCACTTGGCCTACTGATATGTCAAATACTACCTTAATCTTAATCTGAAAATATCATATGGTTTACATTTGAGTTTTCAAGCATAGATTAAAAAAGACGCTATGCTTAACAAAAATACCAATGACGCACGTCCTCACATCATGAACTAGAAGACAAACGTTTTTCTCAGTTTATCCTCGTTTTTTTTATCTATAGTGTGTTATCCGTTATCTGCATGAGGCCAGTTGGCCCTCAAAGGAACGCACACACAAACCTATGACGCAAATGAAAACGGAGGTTTACTTGTTGTTACGGGGAGTCTCTGTCTCCGTTGGGCGTTGTTTATTGAATGACTCACAGGATTAAATGCTAATGAATGGAGGTGTCACCAAATCCAATCATTTGTGTATTCGCATTTTAAATTAATCGGGGATTATCTTCAATCAAGGGTGAGAACACATTCCTAAAATCGTCTCATTGATCAATGTGGCTTCAATTTATAATGCATTTAATCAAATGATGATCCCCTCATTTGGTGGCAATTACTCGATCACGGTCTTGTTATTACGCACGTGAGCGCAATGGCCAGATGACATATCACCGTATGCGAATTTATTACATTGTGGACGTGTCCCTCATTTTACTGTGTGCATATTTACCATTATACATATCGATTATAATACCGAGGAGAATATTTGCCAGACACCCACACCATGGACATAAAAGCATTTGAACAGCAGTGAAAGTGGACGGTTGTGCATACAGGGGACCCTGCATGTGCGTCATCCACGGCGCAGGGTATATTGGAACCCCCCTCTGTGGCCAATAAACGCAGTGTGTAAGATCACTTCAAATGTTTGGATTGACCATGTGCGGATTACTGATAAACGTGAAGAGAAGCCATATGACCTGGACCGAATCTCATAGGCCTACCACGTTATTCTGCATTGTATTGTATAACAGCGACCTCGTCTCTGCCTTGGTTCTTGGCTGACTGCAGTAGCCTCATGTATACAGCAGATGGCGGCATTGGCCAAAGCATAAGGTGATACCCACTGCATGTGCCTCTGATGTAATCATTTTGACGTGGAGCCTTGTTGTGACTAGTAGGGAGTGGGCAATCACTTTGAAAAAACATTGCACATTTCCCCTCATTAACCAATGGTTAGTGCTATCCGGGATCCTTGGGATGTCCCTACCCTAAACCTTAACCTTTACCTTAACCATACCTTAAATTTCAACTTCTATGGGGTGTAGTCAGAGTTCGGACGGGATCACGTTAATAGGTCTACATTTGACATTTTTGTCATTTAGCAGACGCTCTCTTTGAAGAGGTAGGGTTTTAGATGTTTTCAGAAGCTTCTGTTGTAGAGCATGAACTTGCAGGAGAAGTCACTTCTTTTATGTTTGCAGAGAACGACAGGGTGTTGTCCAAGGTCACGCCAAGGTTCTTTGCTCTCTGGAAGGGGGACACTGTGGAGTTGTCAACCATGATGGAGAGGTCTTTGAGCAGGCAGGTCTTCCCGAGGAGGAAGAGCAGCTCCGTCTGGTCGAGGTTGAGCTTGAGGTGGTGGGCCGACATCCAAGCTGAGATATCTGCCATGCAAGCAGAGATGCGTGTCACCATCTGTGTGTCAGAAGAGGGGAAGGAGAAGAAAAGTAGTTGAGTGTCATCTGAAAGCAATGATAGGAGAGACCATGTGAGGATATGACAAAGCCTAGCGACTCTAGCTTCCTAGAGTTAGAGGCAGAAGCTTGACATTTTGAGTGATAGTAAGTGGCTTTAGCATTGGATACAAAGAAAGAGAAGGTAGAGAGGAGGGAGTGAAAGGATGATAGGTCCTCCTGAAGTTTTTTTTTCTCAGCTGCCCACAGCCCTGTTCTGTAAGCTCGCAATGAGTCACTCAGCCACGGAGCTTGAGCGGATGGCCGAGCCAGCCGGGAGGAAGGGGACAGTGCGAGTCATAGGGTGTAGAAAGGGAGGAAAGTAGGGACGGAGAGGCAGAATCAGGAGACAGGAGGGAGAGGGATTTATCTGAAGGGAGAGATGATAGGATAGAAGAGGAGATAGTAGTGGGAGATAGCGATCAAAGATTGCGATGGCGCATGACCATCTGGGTAGGGGCTGTGTGATTAGGGTTGGAGGAAAGGGAGGCAGAAACGGAAACAATGTAGTGATCAGAGACCTGGAAGGGGGGTTGCAGTGAGATTAGTAGGTGAACAGCCTCTAGTAAAGATGAGGTCAAGCATATTGCCTGCCTTGTGAGTGGGAGGGGACTGGGAAAGGGTGAGGTCAAAAGAGGCAAGGAGGGGAAAGAGAGTTGGAAAGAAATTAATCAATGGCATACGTCAGGAGGTTGAAGTCTCCAAGTACGAAGAGCGGTGAGCCATCGTCAGGAAATTAATTTATCAAGGTGTCAAGCTCATTGAGAAACTCTCTAAGGACACCTGGTGGGCGATAGAGGACAACAATGTCAAGCTTGAGTGGACAAGTGACAGTGACAGCATGGAATTCAAATGAGGTGAGAGAGGGAGAGAGAGGGAGAAAAGAGAAAATCTAAATTTAGGAGAAAGGAGTAGCCAGCCCTGTGCCACCACCGCGACAACCAGATGCTATCAGACTACGAGAGAAAACATAGTCAGATGAATAAAGAGCAGCTGGAGTAGCAGTGTTCTCTGGGGTGATCCAGGTCTCCGCCTGGGCCAAAAAGTCAAGGGACGGAAGGTCAGCATAGGCTGAGATGAACTTGGCGTCCTTGACCGCAGATCGGCTGTTTCAAACGCTGCCAGAGACCAGGAATTCCACATGTTTGTGCGTGCAGGCTACACTAAATTACAAGGGTTGCAGCCAAGAGGTGGGGAGTATCTGTAAAGCCTCCAGGGAGAGGAGCAAACAGGTATAGAAAACACACATAGTTGACAAAGCTATAAAATATCAGAAATGAGATCATCAGAAAATAACTAGGTAAGATACTAAAGTGGGAGAGTGGTGTTGGACCTTCCTCTCTTTCCTTCCTCGAATAACTCAGCAGAACTGTCTTTGTTTCGGCAAAAGTCTTAGTTTTGCAACGAGTCTGCTGCTTACAGCTGCTGCTGAGAGAACTGAAGTACGAATACTAATTTCTAATTTCTTTGCAAAGGTGAAGAGCCCCACCTGTTTAGCACATTTTCTGTGGGGGGGGGGGGGGGGGGCTTGTGTGTTTTGCATGTTATTTTGGCATTAATACGTACCACATATCAGTTTGAAAACAAAATCTAAAATATATTTATCATTGAATTAATAAAGCTGCATACAAATATGGTCTCTTTGTTTTCTTGAGTAAGGCAGCTCCAAAATGCAGGTGCTTCAGCCTAGCTCAGTGCTTTCTGTGGTGGTGCGGCAAGCCAGCAGAAAATACGGAGCGTCGCGCCATGATTGGCTCAGTGTTCTGTCACTCATGGGAACACTCCGTCACCACCAAGTCTAAGGGTAGAGCTAGAAAATTCTAGCCCCTTGGGTGCTGTCATAGAGTTACATTAGAAGTGCCCATCCAAGAAGGCTCAAGGTCATTAGCCACAGATAAAATGTCGTCAAATCACGTTATATGTACAGTAGCTTTGATTGGACTGATCATGTCAACATCATACTTTCAAAATCTTAGCTAGCAGTCATCATCATGAAACCAGTCGATAATCTACTGTCAAATCCTTTTTAATCCTTGACATATTGTCACGAACCGGCTCAAAGCCCGTAACAAAAAGGGAGACAACGTGGAGATAAGGAATAACAAAACAAGATCTATTAACTGAAGTAACCTATATACAATAAACAATGGTGTGTGTAGTCAGTAATCAGTAGTGTAAGTGAGTGGTTGCGTGTATAGATGTGATAATGAGGAGTGTTGAAAGATGCCAAAGCAAGCAAACAAAACGGCCACAAAAATGCCACAACCAAAATCAAACAGTGTGTCTGAATGGAGAGAGTCTCCTCAATGAATGGGGAAGAGGTGTATTTTTCCTGGGACACTCCCGGGCCCAGGTGTGTCCCGACCTCCTAATAAGGAAAACAAGAGCAAATAGAAATAATTCGGCAGACAGAGTGGGAAGGTCGTCACAATATGAAGAGAAATAATGAAGAGAAATTATAGATTCAACGTATCCGTGCTCATCGGCCATTGGACATAAATATTACACAACAAGTTGGAAATCGCGAAATTCAACAATGAGTGGTTTGGAAGGAATCAGTGACAGTGGCTAACTGCAAGTATACAGTATATTGAAGACGTGAGCGAAAGGCAGGAACACGGTGTGTCAGAAAGCAGACAGAAGTGGAAAGGGCTTGTCGTTTTTTACAGGGCTACTGAGACAGACAGTTACTCTCCTGTCTGACTTTAGCAGCAGACTCTGGGACAGCCATGGAGATTAGCCTTGCCGCCTAATATGGCAATATTTAAGATTTAAGATTGGGACCAGCCACTGACACTTTTATATGATAAAGATGAAGCATATGTATTACGTCTAAACAGCCTGGAAAGGGAAAAGAGGGGAGACAGTGAAATTATTGGCTGAGAGTGAGACAATATGCACCTAGTTTCTCAATTTCAGAAGAGCCCAGGAGTAACCCTTATAACCCTGTTAACCCTTGCCCAACTCTTCTAATTGAAGTGGACAAATGTGGATTGTCAGGACTCGGGAGAGCCTTCTAAAAATGTTGTGGCTGTCTCGTCATCCCTCCCTGCCTCGCCTTCCCTCCCTGTCTCACCTTCCCTCTCTGTCTTGTCTTCCCTCCCTGTCTCATCTTCCCTCCCTGTCTTCTCTCCCTTCCCTGTCTCCTCTTCCCTCCCTGCCTCGTCTTCCCTCCCTGTCTCCTCTTCCCTCCCTGCCTCGTCCTCCCTCCCTGTCTCGTCTTCCCTCCCTGTCTGATCTTCCCTCCCTTTCTCGTCTTCCCTCCCTGTCTCGTCTTCCCTCCCTCCCTCCTCTTCCCTCCCTGTCTCCTCTTCCCTCCCTGTCTCCTCTTCCCTCCCTGCCTCATCCTCCCTCTCTGTCTCGTCTTCCCTCCCTGTCTCGTCTTCCCTCCCTGTCTCGTCTTCCCTCCCTGCCTCCTCTTCCCTCCCTGTCTCCTCTTCCCTCCCTGTCTCGTCCTCCCTTCCTGTCACGTCTTCCCTCCCTGTCTCGTCTTCCCTCCCTGTCTCCTCTTCCCTCCCTGTATCGTCTTCCCTCTCTGTCTCCTCTTCCCTCCCTGTCTCGTCTTCCCTCCCTGTCTCATCTTCCCTCCCTGTCTCCTCTTCCCTCCCTGTCTCGACTTCCCTCCCTGTCTCGTCTTCCCTCCCTGTCTCGTCTTCCCTCCCTGTCTCGTCCTCCCTCCCTCTCTCCTCTTCCCTCCCTGTCTCCTTCCCCCCCCCTGTCTCCCCTTCCCTCCCTGTCTCCTCTTCCCTTCCTGTCTCGTCTTCCCTCCCTGTCTCGTCCTCCCTCCCTGTCTCCTCTTCCCTCCCTGTCTCGTCTTCCCTCCCTGTCTCGTCTTCCCTCCCTGTCTCGTCTTCCCTCCCTGTCTCGTCTTCCCTCCCTGTCTCCTCTTCCCTCCCTGTCTCGTCTTCCCTCCCTGTCTCGTCTTCCCTCCCTGTCTCATCTTCCCTCCCTGTCTCCTCTTCCCTCCCTGTCTCGTCTTCCCTCCCTGTCTCGTCTTCCCTCCCTGTCTCGTCTTCCCTCCCTGTCTCCTCTTCCCTCCCTGTCTCCTCTACCCTCCCTGTCTCATCTTCCCTCCCTGTCTCCTCTTCCCTCCCTGTCTCATCTTCCCTCCCTGTCTCCTCTTCCCTCTTCCCTCCCTGTCTCGTCTTCCCTCCCTGTCTCGTCTTCCCTCCCTGTCTCCTCTTCCCTCCCTGTCTCCTCTTCCCTCCCTGTCTCGTCCTCCCTCCCTATCTCCTCTTCCCTCCCTGTCTCCTCTTCCCTCCCTGTCTCGTCTTCCCTCCCTGTCTCGTCTTCCCTCCCTGTCTCGTCCTCCCTCCCTGTCTCGTCCTCCCTCCCTGTCTCTCCTCTTCCCTCCCTGTCTCCTTTTCCCCCCCTGTTTCCCCTTCCCTCCCTGTTTCCTCTTCCCTCCCTGTCTCGTCTTCCCTCCCTGTCTCGTCATCCCTCCCTGTCTCCTCTTCCCTCCCTGTCTCGTCTTCCCTCTCTGTCCCCCTCTGCCCTCCCTGTCTCGTCTTCTCTCCCTGTCTCGTCCTCCCTCCCTGTCTCCTCTTCCCTCCCTGTCTCGTCTTCCCTCCCTGTCTCGTCTTCCCTCCCCATCTCGTCTTCCCTCCCCGTCTCGTCTTCCCTCCCCGTCTCTTCCTCCCTCCCTGTCTCGTCTTCCCTCCCTGTCTCGTCCTCCCTCCCTCTCTCCTCTTCCCTCCCTGTCTCCCCTTCCCTCCCTGTCTCGTCTTCCCTCCCTGTCTCCCCTTCCCTCCCTGTCTCGTCCTCCCTCCCTGTCTCCTCTTCCCTCCCTGACTCTTCTTCCCTCCCTGTCTCGTCTTCCCTCCCTGTCTCCTCTTCCCTCCCTGTCTCCTCTTCCGTCCCTGTCTCCTCTTCCCTCCCTGTCTCATCTTCCCTCCCTGCTTCGTCTTCCCTCCCTGTCTCATCTTCCCTCCCTGTCTCGTCTTCCCTCCCTGCCTCGTCTTCCCTCCCTGTCTCGTCCTCCCTCCCCGTCTCCTCTTCCCTCTCCGTCTCCTCTTCCCTCCTTGTCTCCTCTTCCTTCCCTGTCTCATCTTCCCTCCCTGTCTCGTCTTCCCTCCCTGTCTCCTTTTCCCTCCCTGTCTCGTCTTCCCTCCCTGTCTCCTTTTCCCTCCCTGTCTCGTCTTCCCTCCCTGTCTCGTCCTCCCTCCCTGTCTCATCTTCCCTCCCTGTGTCCTCTTCCCTCCCTGTCTCATCTTCCCTCCCTGTCTCCTCTTCCCTCTTCCCTCCCTGTCTCGTCTTCCCTCCCTGTCTCGTCTTCCCTCCCTGTCTCCTCTTCCCTCCCTGTCTCCTCTTCCCTCCCTGTCTTGTCCTCCCTCCCTATCTCCTCTTCCCTCCCTGTCTCCTCTTCCCTCCCTGTCTCGTCTTCCCTCCCTGTCTCGTCTTCCCTCCCTGTCTCGTCCTCCCTCCCTGTCTCGTCCTCCCTCCCTCTCTCCTCTTCCCTCCCTGTCTCCTTTTTCCCCCCTGTTTCCCCTTCCCTCCCTGTTTCCTCTTCCCTCCCTGTCTCGTCTTCCCTCCCTGTCTCGTCATCCCTCCCTGTCTCCTCTTCCCTCCCTGTCTCGTCTTCCCTCTCTGTCCCCCTCTGCCCTCCCTGTCTCGTCTTCCCTCCCTGTCTCGTCCTCCCTCCCTGTCTCCTCTTCCCTCCCTGTCTCGTCTTCCCTCCCTGTCTCGTCTTCCCTCCCCATCTCGTCTTCCCTCCCCGTCTCGTCTTCCCTCCCCGTCTCTTCCTCCCTCCCTGTCTCGTCTTCCCTCCCTGTCTCGTCCTCCCTCCCTCTCTCCTCTTCCCTCCCTGTCTCCCCTTCCCTCCCTGTCTCGTCTTCCCTCCCTGTCTCCCCTTCCCTCCCTGTCTCGTCCTCCCTCCCTGTCTCCTCTTCCCTCCCTGACTCTTCTTCCCTCCCTGTCTCGTCTTCCCTCCCTGTCTCCTCTTCCCTCCCTGTCTCCTCTTCCGTCCCTGTCTCCTCTTCCCTCCCTGTCTCATCTTCCCTCCCTGCTTCGTCTTCCCTCCCTGTCTCATCTTCCCTCCCTGTCTCGTCTTCCCTCCCTGCCTCGTCTTCCCTCCCTGTCTCGTCCTCCCTCCCCGTCTCCTCTTCCCTCCCCGTCTCCTCTTCCCTCCTTGTCTCCTCTTCCTTCCCTGTCTCATCTTCCCTCCCTGTCTCGTCTTCCCTCCCTGTCTCCTTTTCCCTCCCTGTCTCGTCTTCCCTCCCTGTCTCCTTTTCCCTCCCTGTCTCGTCTTCCCTCCCTGTCTCGTCCTCCCTCCCTGTCTCGTCCTCCCTCCCTGTCTCATCTTCCCTCCCTGTGTCCTCTTCCCTCCCTGTCTCGTCCTCCTTCCCTGTCTCCTCTTCCCTCCCTGTCTCCTCATCCCTCCCTGTCTCATCTTCCCTCCCTGTCTCCTCTTCCCTCCCTGTCTCATCTTCCCTCCCTGTCTCCTCTTCCCTGCCCGTCTGTCTGTCTTCCCTCCCTGTCTCAGTTTGTCTTCCCTCCTCGTCTCAGTCTCTCTCTCTCCTCCCCATCTCAGTCTCTCTTCCCTCCCCTTCTCAGTCTCTCTTCCCTCCCCTTCTCAGTCTCTCTACCGCCATGCTGTGACTAGCTCCTCTGATTTTTGGCAGCCCATCTGCTCCAGCTGGTCTGAGCCACCTTTCAACACCTCATCCCTGGCACAGGAGCAGCTGGGTCCCTGGGTGGAGTGTGGGGCTGGTTGTGTGTTTGTTCGTTAGAGGGGGTACACTCTACACACACACACACACACACACACACACACACACACACACACACACACACACACACACACACACACACACACACACACACACACACACACACACACACACACACACACACACACACACACACACACACACACACACTTGCTGCTGCCCCGGCCGGTCACTGATAGACACATTGGCACATGGTTAACAAACAGCCCTAAGCGGTGCTGACAGAGCAGTGCTGGGCCTCTGCCAGGCTGAGCGGGTGGTGAGTCCGGTAAGGCCCGTCCCTACTTCCCTCTGAGGCGTATGCTCACTACTGCTACTATAGGACACCACTCACATCTCACCATTCACTAGAGCCAGCACTGCCATGTCAAAGATACATGGTCCTTATTTATTGACTGTTGGTGAACTGTGGAAGGACAGGGTCTATTTTAGCTGTCTGCTGACTACTGTCTTTGCTGAGGGTTTGCTGTTGTGGATGACACTTCTTCAACCTTCTAGACTGGCCTCCTTGTACCCAGCCATGCTGGGTGTTGAGGAGGATTCTTGTTAGTCCTAACACATATCTGGCACTGTGTCCTCTCCTCCCTCACTACCTCCAGGTCCTGATTCACAGCGGGGGCCCAATGGACATTTCCAGCCGCCAGTGTGGACGAAGGTCTGCTGACATCTTTCATTCACGTGCTGTCATATTGTAAGTTCAACGGCCGCCCGCCCGCACGCACGCACGCACGCACGCACGCACGCACGCACGCACGCACGCACGCACACACACACACACACACACACACACACACACACACGATTCTATTACAGGTGCATAAATACTTATTTAATGCCTAAACGGAGACAGCTAGCCCAGACAGAGAAGGAGAGCTGTAAGAGTCTTATCTTCCATGGACAGACTTCCAGCAGGAGCATTAGCGTAGTACTCACCGCAGCCTTAGCATGAATATCACAGGAAATCAGCTTCAATGGATATGATGACTGCTGTTCCTGGATATGTTACTTTTGACCGTAGCATGACTGAAATAAATGACAAATGAGGAGTTTTAGAAGAAGGAAGCCAGCCAGTAAGAAGGGGGATAGGAGTGAGAGAGATACAAAAGAGTCTGTAAGAGAGACGTCGAAAATTACTTTTTTCTCTCATAATTGTAGTGCTGGAAGATCCTCATAAACGTACAATCTCTACTTCACCAATAGAGGATTACTCTTGTGCTTATTAGACATAGAAGCTAGTGAGAGGTCACCGGCTAGTGAACACACTTCCAATGACCTTCACCGGCGTTTTAAACCTGGGACGAGAAGGAGAGAGGGGGGTTGAAGGGGCATGAGTGTGTGTGTTGGTGTGTGCAATTGCTCCTCTGTACAGCTTCCAGCCCCTTAACTATCCCAGCTCCTGCGCAAACACACAACCGCCGTATCAGATACAACTTAATCATATTTATTTCATCCGTTTTCGGATCCCCCTCTCCGCCTCAGAGAAACGAGCAGGACAGCCAGAGGTGTATATGATCTTTGGGTTGGATCCAGGTCTTTGCGTGTCAGGGAGGCTTTAGATTCCCTATGTGGTTACTCACAATGAAAATAATTTGAATGTCCGTTAAGAAGTCTCACTTCATTTTTCATTGGTTCAGCAGATAAAACAGTAGGCGGGTTAGTTAGTGTTGGTGCTAAATACCGGTCTGTTCCAGGATAGTGTATATTTTTCCCTTGATGAGTGTGGGCCAGGGCTTGGTGTTGTAAATGACATGAGAGCCAAGGGAAGAGAACCCCTGAACGAATGCACCGAGCTTGGGACTGAGACCTCTGTTACATCTTTCATTTCTATCCTTTAAATCTTGCTCTCTTGCTTTGAAAAAGAGAGAGAACATTTCGTTTTGGGAGCAGAGAGAGGGAAAGAGAGAGAGAGAGAAAGAAAGAAAGAGAGAGGTACTCATGGCTGTGAACCTGTTTAACTTTTCGTTCCAATTTCTCAAACTTCTGAGTAGCCTCCTCACCTCTTGACCATTCAGAAGGCTAGACGCTACATCATATGGGAAATTGCTGCGGGTTTAGGTGATATTCCCGATTGCCGAAATGTGCAGTGTTCTTTTTTTCTACTGTGTTATTATTTTGTCAATATCAGCAGTAGAGGGGAGTTATTATATTTTTTTTATTATAGTTTCTAATTACATTGGTAATTACTCTAGCCAGCCAACAGCAGCCGCTGCCCAGTACACTGACGCGTGAGAGTGCCTGTGTGTGTGTGTGTGTGTGTGTGTGTGTGTGTGTGTGTGTGTGTGTGTGTGTGTGTGTGTGTGTGTGTGTGTGTGTGTGTGTGTGTGTGTGTGTGTGTGTGTACACGGACAGCCGGTCTAGTCTATCGGCCTGTGTGCCAGTGGGTTCAAGCTGGTGCCAGTGCTGCAACAGAGGGCTTAGAAGGGGAAGAAGGGTGGCAGGGTGATGGAGGGGTGGAGCAGTGGGCAGACGACTCGTGGTACAGGGTACAGGGCACTGGCGTGCCAACATCCACAGAGCACTGTGGCTCTAGGTCTTCAGCACTGCAGTGATGTGGATTAAAGAAGACTTGGGCAAATATACTGAAGGAGCCTCATTATTGTCTGTGTCCACTGGCTCCATTGGCTTTAGGCCTTCAGACATATGTAATGGTTAGCTGGTTATGTTTGCTTGTTTTTATGTACTGTAGGCATAGTCATATACGTACAATACTGACTAGTGTGTGTGTGTGTGTGTGTTTCAACTGGCACTCGATGCATTTACCTATTATCCAAAGGTCCCTCAACTACAAGCTATCTGACATGCATCGCTTACTCCTTTTGTGAGACTTTTAAATGGCTGTTTACATAAACCGGTCAGAAGTTTGAAGGAAGTATCGTTCAAATGGTGCGAGGAGAGCCTTTGTAGAGAATTTGGAACTGTGCCTATCTGACCGTTCATTTCTTTCTTTCATTATGTTTCTTTTCTCTTTGCTTCTAACACTACAATTTTCTATTTTCTTTCTTTCAACAAACGCAATGGTTGGAAACGGAACTATATATGAGCGTGGAGTGGGAAATAGAGGGGTTAAACTACTGAGGAAGAGGTGCATCAGAGAGGGATCTCTAAAGTATGCATGCCAATGGGCTGTGTAAGATATAACGTAGTCAGACAGGGGTATAGAAGAGAGACAGTGGACCCCCCCCCCCTCCATAATGACATCAGCATCTGTTGACCAATGACCATGCATCTCCCCTGAGTCCCCCAGTATCCCCCAACTGGGTTCATCGCCCACGGCCTGGGGGGGGGGGGGGGGGGGGGGCAAAGGGTGAGCGCCACTGCATATGGAAGACATACACCATAAACCTCAATTTCTCATCCCATCCCAGCTGTGTGGACAGCAGCCTTGTGTTCTGTTCTCTTGGATCCTCATCAAGCTCTCCCACCTGCGGATGGGATGTGAAGCGAAGAAAGAATCAGAGTCAATCATTGTACATCCGTGGCCTGCTGCTTCGTGTGCCTTTTGAGAGAGAGAGAGAGAGAGAGAGAGAGAGAGAGAGAGAGAGAGAGAGAGAGAGAGAGAGAGAGAGAGAGAGAGAGAGAGAGAGAGCGCGCTGGGTTGTGTTTGGGCTGGTTATAGTTATGCTGCATTTGGAGTGGCCCAGTGTTTGGAGCTGAATGGGTTGAGTGTTGTACAGGTAGGACATGATTGTCTGAAGGGTGGATTTGTAATTTCCTGCCAAGCGGAGCAGTGATATTCTCTAGCGTTGCCTCTCCTCTCCCTGCTGGCAGCCTCCCCTTTGTCTCTGCCCCCCCCCCCCCCCCCCCCCCAAATGAAACATGGATATTTTTCCAACTGCAGACAAAGGCAATAATTCCAAAAGGCAAATAAAAAAATCATGATCCAGGCCTTTTTTTTCTCTCTTCGCTCCAGCGGATTGCGGTTTGCTATAAATCCCATGAAACATCTGAGACAGACCCTATTTTAAATAAGCCCATGCAGAGAGAGAGAGATCGCTTCAGGCTGGAGAAACAGACCTGGGCTAGTACTACCAACTACCTCATACGGAGGATTTATAAAGTGTTTACATAAAGTGTGCTAACACTGGCCTAATTGAGAGGAAGATCTTGAGTTTCATACCACAGAGCTTGTTTAAGGGCAAGCCGATAACAGCTAGGTTAACTGCAATTAGGCTTTATTAATGATCCAAAAACTCTCTCTGAGTTTCCCCCCACCAGAACATACCTGTACTTGCTGCCAAGACTGATGCTGGCTGGATCTCGACTATCTTCGCTGTACCTTAAAAAAAACACGGAGTGAAAAATAATCCTGTTTATTTGCTTCCATCGTAACCTCTTTGAGAGGCCGCAGCTTTTTATGAAAGCTAATATAAAGTCAAGTAGCCTGCCTTTCCCTAGGGCAGTTTGGCCCTGATACTGTGATTACCTAAAAACAAACAGTAGTTGGAGTTTGACAGGTGAGGAAGGCTTCGTCGGATTTCTTACACTAAAATATAGGGCTAACGCAGGGCCAAAAGCAATAGAGAACCTGATCTCAACACAACATTACCACAGCGTACAGCTCACAACAAGCCTGTAAGGGGAGAGGTCACAGAGAGGTCACAGAGGGACCACAGAGAGGGCTCTAGCCATGCACCATAATTAGCTAGCTAGCTAACCGACAACTGTAACAACATATTTGAGAGACAACAAGTGCTCATTGTGCAAATGTATTTATGTGTTCGATAAACATTTGGAGACAAAAGTAGTTTACCTGTCGTTAACAGTCTAAGCCAACCATGTCTGTTTTGTCCCATAATTGCACATGCATCAGTTTTGTTGCTAAACAACCAACCCGTCTATGCACCATACGAAGGAATCACCTGTAGTTAGGACTAATCACTTACAGTACAGCAAGTGTGATAAATACACAGAGTGTACAAAACATTAGGAACACCTTTCTAATATTGAGTTGCACCCCCTTTTGCCCTCAGAACAGCCTCAATTTGTCGGGCATGAACTTTACAAGGTGTCGAAGCATCCACAGGGATGCTGGACCATGTTGACTCCAATGCTTCTCACAGTTGTGTCAAGTTGGCTGGATGTCCTTTGGGTGGTGGACCATTCTTGATACACACGGGAAACTGTTAAGCGTGAAAAACCCAAGAGCGTTGCAGTTCTTGACACATTCAAATCAGTGCTCCTGGCACCTACTACCATACCCCGTTCAAAGGCACAATCTTTTGTCTTGCCCATTCACCCTCTGAATGGCACACACACAATCCATCTCTAAATTGTCTCAAGCCTTACAAATTATTCTTTAAACTGTCTCCTCCCCTTCATCTACACTGATTGAAGTGGGTTTAACAAGTGACACCAATAAGGGATCATATCCTTCACCTGGATTCACCTGGTCAGTCTATGTCATGGACATTTTTTGTACACTCAGTGTATACTGTACTCTGGGTCACCCCAGAGTATACACAAGCTCATATCTGTCACCATCCACTTAGGTGGACCGCCCTTTTCTCACTGAGCTGGATAATCTTGAGGCTATTACGTTTATCTGTAATGGCCCTTGAGAATTGAAGATAAAACATTTGCTACCAGTATATCATGTTAAACTAAGTCTATTTCTCATAAAGGTTATCCCAGTAGGCTTTAACCATGAAACAGTTGTATTTCTGTCTTCCTTGTCTGTTTCTCCCACATGAGAACATTTGCCAGAACAGATATGCCAATATCAGTAAAGCCCCAACGCTTGTAGTATTATCTGCTTGTTTAATACTAATGGCCGTCTAATATTACGTTTGACAGAGTGAAAAAGAGAAGGAAAGAGAAAGAGAGAAGGAAAGATCCATTTGGTTTGTTTGTCTTTCCCTCCGATCTTCCATGTGTAGGTCTGTCTGCTCAAATCAAATCAAAGTTTATTTGTCACATGCACTGAATACAACAGGTGTAGACCTTACAGTGAAATGCTTACTTACAGGCTCTAACCAATAGTGCAAAAAAGGTATTAGATGAACAATAGGTAGGTAAAGAAATAAAACAACAGTAAAAAGACAGGCTATATACAGTAGCGAGGCTATAAAAGTAGCGAGGCTACATACAGACACCGGTTAGTCAGGCTTATTGAGGTAGTATGTACATGTAGATATGGTTAAAGTGACTATGCATATATGATGAACAGAGAGTAGCAGTAGCGTAAAAGAGAGGTTGGTGGGTGGTGGGTGGTGGGTGGGACACAATGCAGATAGCCTGGTTAGCCAATGTGCGGGAGCACTGGTTGGTCGGCCCAATTGAGGTAGTATGTACATGAATGTATAGTTAAAGTGACTATGCATATATGATAAACAGAGAGTAGCAACAGCGTAAAAAGAGGGGTGGGGGGGGTCACACAATGCAAATAGTTCGGGTAGCCATTTGATTACCTGTTCAGGAGTCTTATGGCTTGGGGGTAAAAACTGTTGAGAAGCCTTTTTGTACTAGACTTGGCACTCCGGTACCGCTTGCCATGCGATAGTAGAGAGAGCAGTCTATGACTGGGGAGGCTGGGGTCTTTGACCATTTTTAGGGCCTTCCTCTGACACCGCCTGGTGTAGAGGTCCTGGATGGCAGGCAGCTTAGCCCCAGTGATGTACTGGGCCGTACGCACTACCCTCTGTAGTACCTTGCGGTCAGAGGCCGAGCAGTTGCCATACAAGGCAGTGTTGCAACCGGTCAGGATGCTCTCGATGTTGCAGCTGTAGAACCTTTTGAGGATCTCAGGACCCATGCCAAGTCTTTTTAGTTTCCTGAGGGGGAATAGGCTTTGTCGTGCTCTCTTCACGACTATCTTGGTGTGTTTGGACCATTCTAGTTGGTTGTTGATGTGGACACCAAGGAACTTGAAGCTCTCAACCTGCTCCACTACAGCCCCGTCAATGAGAATGGGGGCGTGCTCGGTCCTCCTTTTCCTGTAGTACACAATAATCTCCTTAGTCTTGGTTACGTTGAGGGATAGGTTGTTTTTCTGGCACCACCCGGCCAGGTCTCTGACTTCCTCCCTGTCGGTGATCAGGCCTACCACTGTTGTGTCGTCTGCAAACTTAATGATGGTGTTGGAGTCGTGCCTGGCCATGCAGTCGTGGGTGAACAGGGAGTACAGGAGGGGACTGAGCACGCACCCCTGGGGAGCTCCAGTGTTGAGGATCAGCGTGGCAGATGTGTTGCTACCTCCCCTCACCACCTGGGGGCGGCCCATCAGGAAGTCGAGGATCCAGTTGCAGAGGGAGGTGTTTAGTCCCAGGATCCTTAGCTTAGCGATGAGCTTTGAGCGAACTATGGTGTTGCTCTGTTTCACTCAGAGGAGAACGAGTGATATATAGTGTTTTAGGGTATTTTTCCTACTGTTTCTTAGTCTGTTGCTCTGTGTGTGTGTGTGTGTGTGTGTGTGTGTGTGTGTGTGTGTGTGTGTGTGTGTGTGTGTGTGTGTGTGATTGGGGGGTGGGGGGGGGGGGTCTCAGTCCGACATTGAGAAGGGATTTTGGGGGTGCAGGCTCGCCTGGGGAGGACGGACGGATGATCGGAGAGGCGCTGGTAAATATAGGGCGGTGGGACGGGCTGTGAAGTCTATCCGTACCTGTTACCACTCCTGTGAATCAGCCTCAAAATAAACACACTGTCCCTTATAGTGAGTGTACCACCACCAACACCCCATCCAACAATCCATCCACCCTCCTTCTATCTCATACTGCCTCTCTGCCATCACTGGGTTACTCAGGTCACAGAGCAAGGATCTCTGTGTGTGTGTGTGTGTGCTTGTGTTTTTGTGTGTGTAACGGGTGTCTTAGAATATTTGGCGGAATGTTTCTTTCCCTGTAAATTCAATATCCTCAGCACAAAATGATATGCATACATCAATGTGCACTGCGATGCACATGGTGAGTTTTGCAACAATTTCAAAACCCGAGTCGGGATGAATAATTTTGTTTTCACCATTTTCTGAGGGAATCAGTTTTCATCTCAGGTTGTGCAATCTTGTCTTAAACACTAAACACTGCTAGATGGCTCCATGGTTCAAGATGACACATTGAAAGATTTGATAAATTGCAGCTAAAGAAGCCAATAAGGAATCAATGTACCAATGACAGAGACAAGTCCCAAGAACTGGAATACTTGACTGGAGTACAGAATGTAGGATCTTAATTTAATCACCCGGTTGCAGGATAACTTATTTTCGATGCAGGTTGTGCAACACTTGTAGTGTATTTGAGGTTTAAAGAGGCTTCTGAAGTTTGTAATATCCTATTTGAAATTTCGGACTTGATTTTCCCTTACAAACATAGATAAACCCATTCAAAAATGAGCACTAATTCTAATCCACATAATAATTGACATTTCCTGTTGCTGCAGGATTATTTTCCTGCTGTAGCAAACTGACTCAGATTACCTAATGCATGACTTCTCTACTGTCAAGTCACTGTGTAAAAACACAGAGACAGAGACCCAGGGGATGAAAATCTAATTTCACGCACTTTATGCTCAAAATGAATTTAAAATGATTAGAAAATGATAGATTTCTCTTTTCACTTTTCCTTGGGTCTTTAAACCGAGGTTCAACGAAGAATAAACTGAAAAATAAGTATCTAATTTGCCCTTTGAACGGTTAGAGAGAGAGATGGGGAGTCATGGTCTGACATCATGTGTCCCGATTGCTTTAGCACACCTTGGCGGACAACGCGGGTTAGTTGGCTCCGACCGACCAATAAGCAGACAGTTAGGAATGGTTGCCTGGCTGACAGAGAGATATTTAACACACTCCCAGACTTGACAAGGACTTGCTCCAGCCCTCCCTGTCAGTCTCTCAGTGATAGAGGGAGAGGTGGAGAGGAGAGCAATGGAGGATGGAGTGGGAGATTCATAGACGTCACAAATCTGTGAAATGTGGCACCAAAGGAGTCGTCTGAACTGTTGTCAGTTCCAGAGCAGAACGATGTTACAGGACGGGAGGGAGAGAAACAACGAATACGAGTCTCAAAGTCAGTGTGAGAAGATATGAATGCAACTTAAAGAGAGACGGAGATTAACGTGGCACAAATCAAATCTGGAAACGTCTGTAGGATGTCATTGGAGTGATATGCGCTCTCTGGCCAAGACAAACTGAACATAAAACCGTTCAGGATGGACAGTGACTAAGAAGGGCCCAGCCGCCAAAAGCCCCTACCATAGACATAAAATATCAAACGAGGCCTCTCTCTCTGGTGGAGCGGGCCAATTTTGTAATCAGAAAAACTTGCAAACGGCCTGTTGACAGTTCATTCTCGCTTTGAGCAGTGCGGGCTTCCATAAAATGATGCAGGACTGCAAAGTTATACAATCAAAGAATTAAACCATTCCATATGAATATGATGTAGGTACATACTAGCTGATACTGTGATATAAGGCTCCCCAATGCTCTGTTCCTGTGGTTAGTCCTATCAAATCCATTAGTGTCCAGTTTGAAGATGCTATCTACTGTATCAGATGGCTGTTGTCATGGCTATGAGGAAATGCACAGTCCAGGAGCCTATCTCACGAGAGATGATGGTTGAGTTCTCTACAGCAGGGACTGATAGGTTGTCAACTGTGTGTTTGTGTGTGAGTGTGCGTGCGTGCGGGCGGGCGTGTGTCCGTGTGTGTGTGTGTGTGTATAGACCTGTAAGGTCCCCCGTGACACAAGTCAGTATTCAACGTCCATCCATGTCTGAGGATGTCTGGACATGATGTGGAAATCAGCCACTTGGTGGCAACAGTGAGCGAAGTTACCTTTAAGTAAGTTTCTGTTTTGCTAGGGCAGGGGTTGACAAACTTTTTTGGCCTAAGACCCCATTTTGATATCTGAAAATTCTCGCATCCCCAACCATGTGAAAAAAATTATGTAATTAACTGCCATTGTTTACTTTTTTAATGTGGGGCTATGGAAGTCAATAGAAAATTAGACTGACATTATGTATCTTATCTCACCACCACTAACGAGATGGGTGTGCTTGATGCATGTCGCGTCGGAGATTCTCAAAGTCAGGGGGCGTGATCGACAGTGCGCACCTCATCTCTGCTGTCACATCCAAATTGGATCGATATTTGGTTTTAATGCAGACGAGCGCACTAAATCCAACTTCACACAGATATGAGCTGGCGAAGGGTACCATGAGTTTTATGGTGCTTTCAAGACAACTGAGAACTCTGAAAAATGCAAGGTCAAATCATGACATCAGTGATCTTCAGGTCGGAAAGTTCCCGAGTTGGAATTCCGAGTTGGATGACCGTTCAAAACTATTTTTCCCAGTTGGAGGTCGTTTTTTTCAGTTCCCAGTTGTCTTGAACGCACTGAAGTCGGAAGTTTGAGATTTCTGAGTTCCCAGTTCAGAGTTCGCAGTTGTTTTGAACGTGGCATTAATGCTCAGAGGCAGAACTATTCCCTTTGAGTAAGGAAAAAAAACTCCATCGCTCACATGACGACTCGATCAGCTGTTCGATTGCACTTACCAGCATGTCAACTGAGCCAGGATCACAGTCAAACGGATTGGGAAGTAGGTCCCAAAATGCTCTTCCAAGCATTGGAGGTGAGCAGTCATCACTCGTGTGGGACACCGGCCTGGTCTCATAGCACCCGGGACACTTAATGATGCTGTTTTCTGTTAGATACATGCACAGCCGAGGGAAGATCACACGGTTCACTTTTGAAAGACTCTCTCTCCAGTAAGAATTCTTTCCTCTGAATCCACTGATTCGGTCACTCATTTGTAGAATGTTTCTGTATTTTCCCTGCATGCATGTGTTCAGTCTGTTAAGTTCCCCAAAAATGTATGTTAAATAGGCAAGGAGACACATTTTCTTTTCATTTTCTTTTCATTACACAAAGTAACAAAGAAAGTCAACCAACTCTTTTTTTTTCTTCTTTTTTTTTTTACATCCATTGTGAATGACAACAGTTACTCTTTTCAATCCAACATTCCCCCTCGATAACCACCAAGCCTAGGTATGATCCAATATCGCCACATACACTATATACAGTATACAAAAGTATGTGAACACCCCTTCATATTATGAATTCGGCTATTTCAGCCCCACTCGTTATTGACAGGTGTATAAAATCGAGCACTCAGCCATGCAGTCGCCATAGACAAACATTGGCAGTAGAATGGCCGTACTGAAGAGCTCAGTGACTTTCAACGTGGCACCGTCATAGGATGCCGCATTTCCGAGTCAGTTGGTCAAATTTCTGCCCGGCTAGTGCTGCCCCGGTTGCTGTGAAGTGGAAACACAAATGTAGTAGGCCACACAAGCTCACAGAATGGGACCGCTGAGTGATGAAGTACGTAGGGCGTAAAAATCGTCTGTCCTCGGTTGCAACACTCGCTACTGTTTTTCATGCTTCGGGCTAGGCCTCTTAGTTCAAGTGAAGGGAAATCTTAATTAAGATTTAAGATGCAATAAAATGCAAATTAATTTCTTAAAAATCATACAATGTGATTTTCTGGATTTTTGTTTTAGATTCCGTCTCTCACAGTTGAAGTGTACCTATGATAAAAATTACAGACCTCTACATGCTTTGTAAGTAGGAAAACCTGCAAAATCGGCAGTGTATCAAATACTTGTTCTCCCCACTGTATATATATATATACATACATACACTACCGTTCAAAAGTTTGGCTTCACTTTGAAATGTCCTTATTTTTGACACCATTCTCAATGTCAACAGTGAAGCGACGACTCCGGGATGCTGGCCTTCTAGGCAGAGTTGCAAAGAAAAAGCCATATCTCAGACTGGCCAATATAAAGAAAAGATTAAGATGGGCAAAAGAACACAGACACTGGACAGAGGAACTCTGCCTAGAAGTTCAGCATCCCGGAGTCGCCTCTTCACTGTTGACGTTGAGACTGGTGTTTTGCGGGTAGTATTTAATAAAGTTGCCAATTGAGGACTTGTGAGGCATCTGTTTCTCAAATGAGACACTCTAATGTACTTGTCCTCGTGTTCAGTTGTGCACCTGGGCCTCCCACTCCTCTTTCTATTCTAGTTAGAGCCAGTTTGCGCTGTTCTGTGAAGGGAGTAGTACACAGCGTTGTACGCAATTTCTCGCATGGAATAACCTTCATTTCTCAGAACAAGAATAGACTGACGAGTTTCAGAAGAAAGGTCTTTGTTTCTGGACCTTTTGAGCCTGTAATCGAACCCACAAATGTTGATGCTCCAGATACTCAACTCAAGGATCCCCAGCATTACGCGCTCAAGCCACCATCAGTACGCACACCTGCCTTCCCTCCCGTCACGCGCATTAGCGATCATTGGACTCTCGTGGACTCAATTACTTGTGTCATTACCTTCCCTATATCTGTCTGTTCCCAAGCTCTGTTCCCTGCTTCGGGATTGATTGTCATATGTCCGTGTTACCTGTGTTCTGACGCTGTTCCTGTCTTGTTCTATGTCTGTTCCCTATTAAAATGTTTGACTCCCCGTACCTGCTTCTCCTCTCCAGCGTCACTCCTTACACATAGAGGGATAGATCACTCCCACAAGAAAAACAACTCATAGGTAGAGGCTGCAACACTGAGGGACGGATGGAGGCGAGACAAAACAACACTAAGAGTATTGTTATGAGGAGATATTTGCAACCGACTGCAAAATGACAGTAAATTATAAACTTTATAGGTCGGTTTTATTGATAAAACACTACTGAATTTCTTGTAAAGGTTCTAGATGTTAGTGTCTCCATAGAGACCGAAACGTGAACTTGCGAAGCTTTTGGCTTTCAGTTGGTAAAGAGACACAAGAGGGAACTGATATGGGAGAGGGGAGACTGTGAGAGGGGGAACAGTTTTACTGTAGCACATCCTAGACTTCTACAACCTCCCGCGGGGCGAATTTCACGCCTGTCCGACGATTCTTCATCTCTCACTGCAGTCCTACGTGGCCACCAACCAACAACCGACTCAAGAGCAAAGGCTCATGGGATACATGTCCAGAGGCCTAGCTGTCAAAATCAAATCAATTTGTATTTGTCACATACACATATTTAGCAGATGTTATTGCGAGTGTGGCGAAATGCTTGTGTTCCTAGCACCAACAGTGCAGTAGTATCTAACAGTTCACAACAATACACAAATCCAAAAGTAAAATAATGGAATGAATAAATATTAGGACGTGCAATGTCAGGGTGGAATTGACTAAAATACTGTAGAATAGAATAGAGTATAGACATACGAGAGGAGTAAAGCAGCATGTAAACATTATTAAAGTGACTAGTGTTCCATTATTAAAGTGTCCAGTGATTCCATGTCAGGCCCCCTCCCACCGCCTCCACTAGCCCCATAAACCCAACTGTAAAAGCTAGTAAGGCATGACAGTGGCCACCTCATCGCCTGTTGTTTGAGTTCTCTCCCTCCTCCTTCCCTCCCTCCTCCATCCTCTGTGCAGTCCAATGGCACTTCAGACCCGAACTTCATTGGACTGTAAGTTCTGTAAGTTCACAGGGGTCATCCATTTGTTTTGCGGCTCCTGTAGACCGTCCAAGTCAAACAGAGGAGTACGGGGCTTGACACTGTGCTCGGTCGTGGCGAGAAGACTTCAGGCGTGGTATTCTAGCGTACACGACACTTGTATTTATGACATGTGGTTATGCATGTGTTCATAGAATAGTGAAGGGATGGCGGTAGCACGGTGAGCGGTGGTGACACGTTTATGGCTGAGAATGACATTATGTTCTCTATACGAACAGTAGCCTATAGTTGTCTACATGATACAATGCTGTGTTCTTCAAACCAACATAGGGAGATTTAGGGAGAAACAGTTTCTCAACCCCTGTTGTTTTTGATGCATCACCAAAGACAGAAAAAATGATGACATGTTGATTGAGAATGCATTTCTCCGAAAAGAAGGACCATGATGCCAGAGGAGTCTCGTCCAAGGGATCAACGTAGGATAGCCAACAGATCTGACATGCTATTTCTTCACAGTGAGCTCTGCCAAGAGATACAGTATGTACTTTAGTGATGCACACTGGAGATTTGGATACAGACCCAGCTTGATTTCATCTAGCAGTCATCATCGCTGGTCTTTTGGGAGTTGAAGGGAGTGTGACACTAGGCCCCGTGGACATTTGATCCTTCTCCAAAGATTCCAATGAATCCAACTTTCCAAACCTGTGAAATTACATCCAGCTACAGAACAGCATACCATCCAAACCTGTGAAATGACATCCAGCTACAGAACAGCATACCATCTAAACCTGTAAAATGACATCCAGCTACAGAACAGCATACCATCCAAACCTGTGAAATGACATCCAGCTACAGAACAGCATACCATCTAAACCTGTAAAATGACATCCAGCTACAGAACTGCATACCATCCAAACCTGTGAAATGACATCCAGCTACAGAACAGCATACCATCCACACCTGTGAAATGACATCTAGCTACAGAACAGCATACCATCCAAACCTGTGAAATGACATCTAGCTACAGATCAGCATACCATCCACACCTGTAAAATGACATCCAGCTACAGAACAGCATATCATCCAAACCTGTAAAATGACATCCAGCTACAGAACAGCATACCATCCAAACCTGTGAAATGACATCCAGCTACAGATCAGCATACCATCCACACCTGTAAAATGACATCCAGCTACAGATCAGCATACCATCCACACCTGTAAAATGACATCCAGCTACAGAACAGCATATCATCCAAACCTGTAAAATGACATCCAGCTACAGATCATCCAAACTTGGCCATACGGGTACAGTAGAGACAAAAGGTTCCATGAAGATAAACTCAAACAACAGAGATCCAGATAGGAGGATGTTGCCAGTTGATGAAGAAAACGCATCCAGAAAGGAATTAGAAAATGAGACCCCTCCCTCTGGTCATGGTTTCCTGCTTGCCTTGTCCCTCTCTTTGTTTACAGAGTGATTTAGAGTGATTGGCGAATCCATTGAACAGCAGGGGGTGTAGGCCTGAGGCTGTTGCTTGTAGGATGAGTTCAATGGACCTTTGAGAGGTCTTGGGAGGGAAGGAGTGTTTGGCGCAAGACTTGGGCGCTGACTCCCCCCTTTTCTCCCCTTTCTATCCATTTCTCCCCCTTTCTCCCCGTCTCTCCTCTTTCTCTCTTCTCTCTCATTTCTCACACGTATCCAAGGCCAAGAAGTTAGATTTCACCGGGAGTAGCAGTTTTATCCCCTTGTGACCTCACCGCCACATTGGCAACACTGCGTCTCAAGAGTAACCAAGTTGCCCAAGCCAATAGGAAATTGATCAATGTTTTCAGCAGCAGCATGGGACACTGAGGTCAGATATGCTTGATTGAGCTCTTCCCTCCAATCCCAATCTTTAAGGGTTTGGCAATGACCACTGACAGATCATGTCATTGGATGACATAGGTCTCTTTTTAGGGGGGTGCCGTGTTTCACAGGCTTCTCTGCCAATCTTCTGAGGCAGTATTTAGTTTGACTGTTTGTGTATGGTAAAACTTCACAGATCACAGGATTCAATTCTCGGGCCAACTCTTTCCTCTGTATATATCAATGATGTCACTCTTGCTTCTGGTGATTCCTTGATCCACCTCTACGCTGACGACACCATGCTGTATACATCTGGCCCTTCTTTGGACACTGTTAACAAACCTCCAAATGAGCTTCAACGCCATACAACTCTCCTTCCGTGGCCTCCAACTGCTCTTAAATGCTAGTAAAACGAAATGCATGTTCTTCAAACAATCGCTGCCCGCACCCGCCCGCCCGACTAGCACCACTACTCTTGACGGTTCTGACTTAGAATATGTGGACAACTATAAATACCTAGGTGTCTGGTTAGACTGTAAACTCTCCCTCCAGACTCACATTAAGCATCTCCAATCCAAAGTTAAATCTAGAATCGCAACAAAGCCTCCTTCACTCATGCTGCCAAACATACCCTCGTAAAACTGACTATCTTACCGATCCTTGACCTCGGCGATGTCATTTACAAAATAGCCTCCAACACTCTACTCAGAAAATTGGATGCAGTCTATCACAGTGCCATCCGTTTTGTCACCAAAGCCCCATATACTACCCACCACTGCGACCTACCTGTATGCTCTCGTTGGCTGGCCCTCGCTTCATATTCGTCGCCAAACTCACTGGCTCCAGGTGATCTATAAGTCTTTGCTAGGTATAGCTCAGCCTTATCTCAGCTCACTGGTCACCATAGCAACACCCACCCGTAGCACGCGCTCCAGCAGGTATATTTCACTGGTCATCCTTAATGCCAACACCACTTTGGCCGCCTTTCCTTCCAGTTCTCTTCTGCCAAAGACTGGAACAAATTGCAAAAATCACTGATGTTGGAGACTTATATCTCCCTCACTAACTTTAAGCGTCAGCTGTCAGAGCAGCTTACCGATCGCTGCAGCTGTACACAGCCCATCTGTAAATATCCCATCCAACCAAATACCTACCTCATCCCCATATTTGTTTTTGTTTTTCTGCTCTTTAGCACACCAGTATTTCTACTTTCACATGCTCATCTGCACATATATCACTCCAGTGTAAATTGCTAAATTGTAATTACTTCGCTACTACGGCCTATTTATTGCCTTACCTCCTTACTCCATTTGCACACACTATACAGATTTTTCTATTGTGTTATTGACTGTACGTTTGTTTATCCCATGTGTAACTCTGTGTTGTGGTTTTTGTCGCACTGCTTTGCTTTATCTTGGCCAGGTCGCAGTTGTAAATGAGAACTTGTTCTCAACTGGCCTACCTGGTTAAATAAAGGTGAAATAAAAATCACAGACAAAACCTAACACACTTATCATTAGTAACACAAGTCTGTGAAGGCTTTTGAAGTTGGCAGTGGAGGCCATTTTTCATAGATCGTTTTGTTTAAATCACACTGGTGGGAAAGAGGGAGAGAACCTTACTTCAAATAGTGGTGGTCAGAGCTGTGTGTTATAATAACATTCAACCTTTCCATACGTTATCTCTAAACACACAATCATCACATATGTGGCTTGTGGAGACCCAGTTGAAAGGATTTAAATGTGTCACATTAGCCTGTGAATGGGGCACAATTCACCCTGGTTTAGGCCAGTGGGTCAGTGTACCAGTACTTTAGAAGCCATACTGTTTTGTGAGGCATTATAAGAATCCTGGACAAGCGTCTTTGTTTAGTCTCCAACTGGATGAGGCTCCGGTTGAGAGATGAGCACCTATAGACTACACAAACGATCAACAACGCCATGCCTAGCATCACATCATCAGCCATCCATATGTTACCACCTCCATGAGCCTTGTCAGCAGTTGATGTTACTCTTCAATAACACAAACACCGAAGCAAATCAGGGGGAGGAAAATAGGTTTATTCCAAGAGAACAAATCATGTGGGGAGGTAGATGGTAGATGTTCATGCTCCCCTGTCCTCAGTGATTCTCTCCTGAGTGATTCTCTCCTGTGATTCTCTCCTGTGTGTTACGCTCATCGTTGATTGAATGAGACGAAAGCGCAGCGTGGAAAGTGTTCATGATAATTTAATACTGAACCACCGACAAAACAACAAAATATAAACGAACGTAAAGTTCTGCAGGGCTATACAACAACTGTGCAAATACAAGATTCCACAAACTAGGGTGGAAAACAGGCTGCCTAAGTATGATTCCCAATCAGAGACAACGATAGACAGCTGCCTCTGATTGGGAACCATACCCGGCCAACAAAGAAATAGAAAACTAGAATGCCCACCCAAATCACACCCCGACCTAACCAAATCGAGAAATAAAAAGGCTCTCTAAGGTCAGGGCGTGACACTGTGATTCTCTCCACAGAACAAAGGGACAGGATGTAGTTTTATAACCCAGCCCAAGCCTGTGGTTGACCAATTAGAATTCTTTGCAATAAAACTGGACAGTGGCCAAATAACAAGTATCCTATTTCAAGATTCAATGTATAAACAATTTGGACCAATGACAACTTGTCATGTAGCAATGAGTCCCGGACTGAAACTCCTCCCATGTCTCTGACCCATTGATATTACAGAAAAAACACTATTTCCATTGATCGTTAGTACTCTATTGACCTCTCGTCCTCTGCATTGTGTATTTACCTTCAAAATATTCTTACACTCTTACTTAAAATGTATTTTTAGAAAACAATGAAAAACATGAAAAAAATAGACAGCATAAAAACATTAGCAGTAAGCATAAAATCATTCACATGAAACCTCTTGCATTTCTATAAGACACAAAGGGCATATTTTACTTGCTGTTACAATAAGAAATAGATTTCAAACAAAGTTATAGAGAATAAGTATTAACAGGTGTAATGATGACGTCCCTTACGATTCCTACCACATCCTGTATTAGGAGGAAACTCACCCCAAAAAATAATTGTCTACAAGACAATAATATTCAATCGTCCTATTGGCAAGGTAATCATTCACCAAGTCCTTTAAAAGTGATCAGCTCTTCCACACTGGTATCAGTCCCACATACTGTAGATAACCACTAGAAATGATCTGACAGTCTGCCGGTAGTGAGGAATTCTTGTTCCGTTCAACTGGTTGATAAGGACTTCTCTAATGAACACTTCACCGATGATCTTGTATCATTTCAGGTACAGTCCTTGGGTCAAGGGATATTGCTACAGCTTCAGAAGATAGATTCTCATGACCTGTAACAAAGGAAACAAAAAAGTGAAAGTAACATGTCCTGGTTTTCATGAAAACGTTGGACATTTCACCTAGATATCCCCAATATGATGACTGCCGTGTACAACATAGAAGCTTATCAGGTTCTGATAATTTTACTATGCTTCTTCACCCGAGATTGACCCCCGATTGCTAATCAATCAGTTCTTTATTCTCCAGGCTCCACTTTGTCATCAACATGGACAACCTTTCAATGAGTGACATGTATCCATCGTGATTTTCCCTGGACTTTTACTACTGATCTCGTTATGAGCAAAACTTGATAAAGACCTTCCCATTTATTTATTTATATTTTTTGGGGAATTTTACCACCTTTTTCTCCCCAATTTCGTGGTGTCCAATTGTTAGTAGTTACTATCTTGTCTCATCGCTACAACTCCCGTACGGGCTCGGGAGAGACAAAGGTCGAAAGCCATGCGTCCTCCGAAACACAACCCAACCGAAACACAACCCTGCTTCTTAACACAGCGCACATCCAACCCGGAAGCCAGCCGCACCAATGTGTCGGAGGAAACACCGTGCACCTGGCGACCTTGGTTAGCGCACACTGCGCCCGGCCCGCCACAGGAGTCGCTGGAGCGCGATGAGACAAGGATACCGATCAAACCCTCCCTAACCCAGACGACGCTAGGCCAATTGTGCGTCGCCCCACGGACCTCCCGGTCGCGGCCGGCTGCGACAGAGCCTGGGCGCGAACCCAGAGTCTCTGGTGGCACAGCTAGCGCTGCGATGCAGTGCCCTAGACCACTGCGCCACCCGGGAGGCCAAGACCTTCCCATTTTGACCCTAATGTGTCTGTTACATATATTTTTTTACCATCAGCCACTGTCCTGGCACTACGTCATGTCCCCCCTCGGGAGTTATTCCCCCATGCCTCTTTTACTTGTCTGTCTATGATTTCTCCATGTGCTTTCATTTTCAAAATTGGAACTTGTTCAGGTAACTGGAGAGCATTCAGTAGAGCCATCACCTCTGGTCCATTCTTCACAGGAGCTCCCAATGATGTCACGAATCCTCTGTTTTTACGTATTTTTCCAAAATCATGGGTAACGCTGAAAGCATACCTTGAGTCTGCGTAGATATTAGCCGTTTTTTCTTCAGCTTGTTTACATGCTTCTGTCAAAGCCACCAATTCCGCCATCTGTGCTGATTGTTCCTGCAGGTAACGTGCCTGTCACTATCACATTGTCCATTGTAGTAACTGCCCAGCCTGCCTTCCTCACACCGCCCTCCACAATGCTTGAACCATCTGTGTATAAGATAAACTCAGGGTTTTCCAACAAATGACTCTTAATAAACCCATCAGAGAGCTGATCCAAAACCAACTCACAACAGTCATGTTCAAGTAATGTGGTATCTGGAGGAAGCATCAGAGTAGCTGGATAACATGGTGTGCCACGTTGTATGATGATGTTAGGAGCCTTCACTACTTTAGTAGCAGCCATAGCTTCTTTGCTAATGGGATATTGTTTTGTGCAAGGTGGGGCAACACCTTTCAAGCCCACTGGTTCCATATCCAAAGTTCCACACTAATTTTTCTTCGTTGTCCAAATAGGATGGTTCTGAACTGTAGATCCCTGCAGTTGTCTAATTTGCCACGTCACCTTCCCTTCAGAAATGTCCATTGTAAAGTCAAGTTACATAATAACATCGAGGCATTAAACATTAAATGTTCACATAAGCCTATCCACACCCCTGTATCAATCTTCATTGGACCAACAGAAATTGATAATGGTTTGGTTTGTTTCATATCTGTCTCTGTATTTATCTTTGAAATATTCTTACAGACTCTTCATGGACTACTGCCCTGCCCAAACCGCCCAGAACCAGCCTGATTATTAAACCAGACTGCATTCTCTACTCAACATTGTTTCAAGTGTCAAGTTTCAAGGTGTTTTGTAACGTGCACAAGTACAGTGAAATGCCTTTCTTGCAAGCTCTTTCCCAACAAAGCAGTAATCAATGTCAGTAGTAAAAATAGTATACTATAAAACAAATTTAAAATGTAAAAAAGACACCAGAAATAGAAATAATAAAAAGATGAGAAGTAAGTAAACTATACACAGGGTCAGTGCCAGTACCATATTTACAATGTGCAGGGATACTGGAGTGATAGAGGTAGATACAGTGCTTTCGGGAAGTTTTCAGACCCCTTGACTTTTTAAGGGTACAGCCTTAATTTAAAATTGATTACATCTTTTTCCCCCCTCAGCAATCTACACACAATAGATTGCAGGTTTTTTGAAATTTTAGCAATTGTATTAAAAATAAAAAACAGAAATACCTTTACTTAAGTATTCAGACCCTTTGCTATGAGACTCGAAATTGAGCTCAGGTGCATCCTGTTTCCATTGATCATCCTTGAGAAATTTCTACAACTTAATTGGAGTCCACTTGTGGTAAATTCGATTGATTGGACATGATTTGGAAAGGCACACACCTGTCTATATTTGGTCCCACAGGTGACAGTGCATGTCAGAGCGAAAACCAAGCCATGAGGTCGAAGGAATTGTCCGTAGAGCTCCAAGACAGGTGCAGGGACTAGAAGAATAGTCAGGATTGAGGGAAAGATGAACGGAGCAAAGTACAGAGAGATCTTTGATTGAAACCTGCTCAGAGCGCTCTAGGACCTCAGACTGGGGCAAAGGTTCACCTTCCAACAGGACAACGACCCTAAGCACACAGCGAAGACGACGCAGGCGTGGCTTCGGGACAAGTCTCTGAATGTCCTTGAGTGGCCCAGCCAGAGCCTGGACTTGAACCCGATCAAACATCTCTGAAGAGACCTGAAAATAGCTGTGCAGCGACGCTCCCCATCCAACCTGACCGAGCTTGAGACAATCTGCAGAGAAAAATGGGAGCAATTCCCCAAATACAGGTGTGCCAAGCTTGTAGCGTCATACCCAAGAAGACTCGAGGCTGTAATCACTGCCAAAGTGCTTCAACAAAGTACTGAGTAAAAGATCTGAATACTTATGCAAATGTGATATTTCCGTTTTTATTTGTTTATTTTTTTGGCAAAAAAAAATCTAAAAACCTGTTTCTGCTTTGTCATTATGGGGTATATATTCATTAATTTTAGAATAAGGCTGTAATGTAACAAAATGTGGAAAAAGTAAAGGGGTCTGAATACTTTCCGAATGCACTGTATGTATCGGTGTCAGGCGACTAGGCATCAGGATGTATGATAAATTGAGTAGCAGCACAGTATATGATGATTGTATGTGAGTGTGAGTGTGAGTGTGAGTGTGAGTGTGAGTGTGAGTGTGAGTGTGAGTGTGAGTGTGTGTGTGTGCTTGTGTGTAGAGTAAGTGTGAATATGAGTGCATGTTAAGTGTGTGTTGGAGCAAATTAAGTGTGTGTGTGTGTGTGTGTTGGAGTGTCAGTTTGTGTGAGTGAGTGTGCTTAGAGTCAGTGCAATGGCTTGGGGACAGTTTCACGGGCATTTATATCACCTGATATAGAAGTCCTGGATAGCAGGGAGCTCGGCCACAGTGATGTACTGGGCTGTCCACACTACCCTCTGTAGCGCCATGCGATCGAGGGCGGTGCAGTTGCCACACCAAGCGGTGATACAGCCAGTCAAGACGCTCTCAATGGTGCAGCTGTAGAACCTTTTGAGGATTGAAGGGCTCATGTCAAATCTTTTCAACCTTCTGCGGGGGAAGAGGCACTGCATTGTTCCACTTGATGAGTGTATCATTCATTCTGGTTTAACCAGGCTAAGCCAGAGCACATCTTTTGAACAACAGCATCAGAGAGAAAACAGGCTAATCAGAGGAAGGCATCGTCTGGGATGACCTGTCATCCGTGGATTGAGCTTTCATCACATGGTCAGGGTCCTGAGCGTGGGTTTTCTCTTTACTGTGTTCCGCCTGTCTCCTTCACTTGGTGAAATTCCCAAGAGCACTGGCAAAATAAGCAAAATTCCTTCTTCCTCGGACATCTGCTACAGTTTTCCTTGGAAAACGAGAGCTGGCTGGACATTCCACCATTGTTTTTTCTTTGTTCAACTCTTCAGAGAGAAAATAAAGATATAACAAACACGGTCTACCCGGCTAACAGCTGCCTGAGTAAAATAACCCAACCCTCCATATCGTAAGGAAACAGCACAGTCAAACACATCAAATTTTATTAAAAGTTTCGACAATTACTGATATAGTCATTAGAAACGTTCTACTTGCTTCATGTCATTCTAACAATGACATTCTTATTCTGGCAAATAAAAAGTTCGGAAGAAAAACCCCCAAGTTGGATGGAAGTTCAGAGTGACGCCTTAGTTAAACATCAAAAAACATTGTTACAGAAACGCACCGCCTGCTGTTACTAAAACATAGTGTTCTTCCCCTCAGTGTTATTTCAATTGCAGCCAAACTACTACAACAATCACACAGAGGCAATCGTTTCTCGATTAGTAGCGGCGAGGGCAAGGTTTGTTCAAACCCTCTAAGTTGAGCCGCTCTTGTTTCTAGAAAACCATACATAAAATGTATAATTTCACCAGAATCTAAGGAAGAGGTCATCATTTCATGGAGTCTTTGAAGGAAGAAACCACATGGAAAAAGTTAGGTAAAAAAAAATGATTTTCATCAAGTCTATGTGCTTCAATATGAGATCCTAAACCTAGTATGAAAGTGCATACTTGTAGCTGTGTGGGCTAATACAATCAAAATGTTTGCCTTGTGGTAAGTTCAGCCAGAGGCCATGGGGTACGTTTAGCCAAAGGCAAGTTGAGCAAACTGTCTTCCCAAGTGTAATGCAATTGGATATGAAGTAGCAACAGTGCTTGTTGGGTGTTAACCCAGAAAATCGAAATGGTTTCTGTTAAAGTTCCAATAATATTTGTTAGGTTGCGGCAAATGTTCCCAAAACACAAAACCTGTCCAGTTGGGCTGACATTCAGATTATGTTTGTATCAGGGTGAACATAGCATTTATTTGATGTTGCAAGAATGCTGACAGAACAGTCTTTCTGAGTTCTTTAAAGGTTCCCAGAACATTTAATTAGGTTGTGGGAACAGTGTGAATATATTACAAGAGATAGGTTCCCAAAACACAAATTATACTCAGTTGTGATGACATTCATTACAATGTTTAGGTTAGGTTGCACAGGATATTCCTATAATATTTTAAGAATGTTGACATAACACCTGGTCTAAAATCTTTAAAGGTTCCCAGAACATTTAATTAAGTTGTCTGCGATGTTGTAAGAATATTCTTGTGATATTCACAAATGTTGCACAGAACATTCCCACAATGTTGCAGAATGTTCCACAATTTCCAAATAAGTCTGTTTTTATGATGTTCATAGCATATTTATTTTAGGTTTAAAACCTCTACGGGATCGGTTAATCTAACTGCACTTTCCAATTTACAGTAGCTATTACAGTGAAAAAATACCATGCTATTGTTTGAGGAGAGTGCACAACAACAAAACACTTTTATCACTGCAACTGGTTTGATACATTCACCTTTGAAGGTAAATAATGTACTTACATTCAGTAATCTTGCTCTGATTTGTCATCCTGAGGGTCCCAGAGATAAAATGTAGCATAGTTTTGTTTGATAACATCAATTTTTATATTCAAATGTAGGAATTGGGTTCTACAGTTTGAACACCTGCTCTGTTCAAAATGCATGTTTTTTTCTTTTGTATTATTTTTTACCAGATCTAATGTGTTATATTCTACTACATTCATTTCACATTTCCACAAACTTCAAAGTGTTTCCTTTGAAATGGTATCAAGAATATGCATATCCTTACTTCAGGTCCTGAGCTACAGGCTGTTCGATTTGGGCATGTCATTTTAGGTGTAAATATACAAAACCTTTCTATTCATTTTTACTAAGATGTTTACTAAGAGTGTTATTATAGAGTATCATTAATGAATTGACTATGGCTTTTCAAGTCACCCAGCAGTACTATTTGCAGAGTTAGTTTTAGATAAATGTTGTGATTCTTCAGCCATATATTAGCGTTATCTGCATGTGTGACATAACTCCACCAGTCGTATTTACTATATCATTAACCAAGATTATACAGTTAAAAAAGTTTCAATGCTTTAATATTTAATACTTTTAGGCCTCCAAATTCATATTCGTTATATAAATAGGCCCGATCGATTTTGTCTGGCTTGCTCAGTGTAGGCAGGGCAATAAGTTAACAGTTAAACTAGGATATGACTAAATAATTAATCAGGCTGATTTTTCCACAAATATGCAGGTATTTACATTTCCATGGAAGCAAGATCTTATCTCTTTTTGCTTACTTTCTATTGAAATGTATTGTAGTGAGATCATTTCTTTATTTTGGGATATGAATACCGAGTATGTCCTTGTCACAGTCAGACCATTTTATTGGTAAACTACACGATAATGTAAAAGTTGTATTTTTTTGTGATCCAATATATGATATGGTGCAATTATCATAGTTTGGTTGTAATCCAGAGAGGTTATGGAAAAAATCTAGATCCTCTATGAGGCTGTGCAGGGATCTGATGGTGGATTAAAAAGAAAACACAATGTACACACACACACACACACACACACACGGCCACAAGCTCAGTTGTTCAACAGTTGTTCCAATCCCCAAGCCCAACTCAAGAGTAGACTTGATGTGTGAATGCATATATCATTGTAGCTGTTTGAGAAGGCATGCCAAATTGAGCAGGAATGGGAAGATTTGATTACAGTTTTTAACAATCACTTTGGCACTAATTTCAGAACCTTGTGGTCATTTTTCAAAACTCTAGACACAAAACTCAAAACGGTCATCACTTGTAACACAGGCTGTCCAATGTTCAAAACATTGCATTGTGCATTCATATCTTTAAAGAAACCTTGCACTTGCAGAATCATTGGTTCAAATAACTAATTTATCATGAAATACCATAGGAACATTTATTTAGATCACCCACACACAAGATACCGATAGTTTCACTGTGTAGTTGTTCGTACAATCATTAAATATTGTAGTACAAAATATGTGATACATGTTTCATTATGCTACTACACGTAAATACATCACTAAAATAACTAGTAGACAGAATACTACAGACACAGTGGAATCATTGAACAAAATATGACATTTATTGATGAAATACAATAAAATCACAACATAGGTTTCTTTGAATCAAAGCAAAAATGATTAGCAACAAAAAAAGAAAAAACTGTTAAAGGTCAACTGCAGTGTTCCTCACCTGGCTTACTGTAAAAAGAAAAACAAAATATTGATTACTGTACTTCTATATTTCCATCAACCCTGTCTTGTGGATTTGGCCACAGGTTCTCATCCACATCACAATGGATGTTTTTATTAGCCAAACATCTTGGGAAGAATCTTCGGGTATGGCGAATCCAGGCCTGACACTGGTCTGCCGTGATGTCATTGCATGCGTCATCCATGGCCTGGAGAAGGGTGGCTTGTTCGTGAGGGCGCCTATCATATACTCTTCCACCCCCATGTGGAGAAACATTTCTCAATCGGGTTAAGGAGAGTATGGGGGTAGGTACAGGGTGGTAAATTGTGGATGGGCCTGAAACCATGCTTGCACCATTTGAGCATGGTGCAACCTGACATTATCCCACACAATGACATAGGTCATGCCATCAGCTCTACAGACCTGATTTAGCTCATCAAGGAAGGTTACATTCGAACAGCGAATCATGTGGCTGCCTGCAACTCAATATATAGAGTATATAGAGTAGAGAGCTTTAGATGTTGTTTGACCAAACATTAGAATGGGCAAGATGCGTAATCTAAGCAACTTTGACCGTGGTATGATTGTTGATGCCACACATGGTGCTTCCAGAATCTCAGAAACAGCTGCCTTCCTGGGATTTTTACGCACTACAGTCTCTAGAGTTTACAGAGAATGGTGCGATAAACAAAACACATTCAGTGAGCGGCAGTTCTGTTGGCAAAAACACCTTGTTAATGGGAGAGGTCAGAGAAGAATGTCCAGACTCATTCAAGCTAACAGAAAGGCCACAAATGCTCAAATAACAGCTGTTTAAAACAGTGGTGTGCAGAAGGGCATCTCTTAATGTACAACACCGTGAATAATTCAGGCTGTTGTGGAGGCAACGGGGGGTCCTACCCAGTACTAGATAGGTGTACCTAATAAAGTGGCCAGTGAGTGTACAGTAATGTCAAATCTGAAAACATGTTCTGGAAAAGTGGTACATGGGACCATAGAAACAGTGTCTGATAAAGAATGATGATGAAATATTACATCCATAGATAATGTAGTCCAATTGGTTCATGTTCCACGGTAATTGGTGTCAATGGATCTCGTTGTCATGAAACTTTCATGATTTGAACATGGAATATTGTTCGTCAGTTTCCGTAAAACTATGCATTAAGAGTAACGCAACAGTTACTTATCATTTTGAGCAGTTGTATCAATTGATAGTTAGATCATTGTAATGAAATGAATATACAGTCATCTCAGATGTAATGTGTGAATTGCATTTTGAAATGGTAATACTTTGATGTTAAGTTGTGTCATTTTGAACAGGTGATTTTAGTTCAATGAGCAAATTATCTTAGCTTTATGTGTATTGTATCCAAGCAATTAGAAAAAGTGTTAGAGTTTTGAAAAATAAGCATTTTGATCATTGGTTGTGAGTTTTGTGTCTAGAGTTTTGAAAAATGACATCAAGGTTCCGAAATTAGTGCCAAAGTGATTGTAAAAAACTGTAACCAATGTATAGTCCTAGCTGATGGACCTCGGATACCCCCCTTCCCCCCAACACACACACACATGCTGGTCCTCCTGCAGTCGGACTATTTGATGATTTTGTGTCCACGAATTAAATTATGTTCAAATGTCATATGAATGAATGTATGTAATGATGTAATGTGTCTCTATATCACCTTCAAATGTGAATCGCCATTACATCTGGAGAGAAACATAATGGGGATTTATTGCAATTAGCTTTCTTATGGTTTAAGGAACTACACATTTGCATGCTGAGAATGTTGTGGTAATATTAAATAATACTTTATCATAACATTTTCTAAATGTTCTTGAAATGTTCTGAGGACTTTCCGAGGTAAAGTAAAATGCATATTGTGTGAACATCAATGGAATATTATGTTAAACTTAAAATAAATATGCTATGAAGGTCATGCAAACTGAATTATTTGTGGAACATTATTCAACATTGTGGAAATGTTCTTTGCAACCTATACTGAACAAAAATATAAATGCAACATGCAACAATTTCAAAGATTTTGCTGAGTTACAGTTCATATAAGGAAATCAGTCAATTGAAATACATGTATTAGGCCCTAATCTATGGATTTCACTAGGCAGGGGTGCAGCAATGGGTGGGCCTGGGAGGACATAGGCCCACCCACTTGGAAGCCAGGCCCAGCCAATCAAAATGAGTTTTTCCCCACAAAAAGGCTTTATTAAAGACAGAAATACTCCTCAGTTTCATCAGCTGTCCGGGTGGCTTGTCTCAGATGATCCCGCAGGTAAAGAAGTCGGATGTGAAGGTCCTGGGCTGGCGTGGTTACACGTGGTCTGTGAGGCCGGTTGGACGTACTGCCAAATTCTCTAAAACAGATTAAATTCTCTGGCAACAGCTCTGGTGGACATTCCTGCAGTCAGCATGCCAATTGCGCTGTCCCTCAAAATGGAATCTGTGACATTGTGTTGTGTGAAAAAACTGCACATTTTAGTGGCCTTTTATTGTACCCAGCACAAGGTGCACCAGTGTAATGATCATGCTGTTAAAGCAGCTTCTTGATATTCCACAACTGTCAGGTGTATGGATTATTTTGGCAAAGGAGAAATGCTCACTAAGAGGGATGTACATTTTTTTGTTGAGAAATAGGCTTTTTGTGCATATGGAACATTTCTGGGATCTTTTATTTCAGCTCATGAAACATGGGACCAACACTTTACATGTTGTGTTTATATTTTTGTTCAGTATAACTTTAACATTGTATGAATGTCATCGCAACTGAGCATATTTTGAATATTGGGAACCTATCTCTTGTAATGTATCCACACTGTTCCCCCAACCTAATGAAAACATTCTGGGAACATTTAAAGACCAGACTAAATCTATTCTGGGAACGTTCTTGTAACATCAGGTGAATGTTTTTTGCAACCTAAAAGAAACTTGTATAACCATCCGCACAACTGGACAGTTTGTGTTTTGGGAACATATATTTTGTGATGTCCCCACAATGTACCCACCAGACTGTTCCCACAACCTAATTAAACATTCTGGGAACCTGTAAAGAACAGACAATGTGTTCTGGGAACATTCTTGCAAAATCAGGTGAATGTTTTATACAAATATTGTATAAACATCAGCACGACTGGACAGTTTTTATATTATGAGAATATCTGCCACAACCTAACAAATGTTCTGGGAAATTTCACAGAATCAATTTTGGCTTGCTGGGAAAATATTACTGGAACATTGTGTTTCATTAGCTGGAAACCTAATGAGAACTTTTGGGGAATGTTCTTTGGTGGTTGTTACAGATGTTGTGCACAACATTTAAGTGAATGTTATGAGAACATTCTTAGGATATGTAATTTAAAACATAAAAAAAAGATTTGATCATTTATGTTATCATCCTAATGTTATATAAAACCCTAACTAGAACTTAATGGGAGTCTTAGCTAATGTTCTGGGAATGTTCCCGGTTTGCTAGGCTTAGCCTGTGTTAAAAGATGAGTTAAAATGACTAAAAGACATAAAAAATATTGTGATAGTGTTGAATTGTGTTTGGGAAATTAAGATAGACAGAAATGTGTAGGTAGCTTAACTTACCCTGTCCCGTGACTCAACTAACCCCATACCCGGGGTAAGTTGTGCCAAGAGACCACTTTTTTTGGACAAGCTATGTTTTCAAAACCGTAATGTTGACATGAATTGGTCGGAGGAATTCCTGAGGTTATCTTCTGAATGTTGATTGGTCAACCAAAGTGTTTTTTTCCCAGCAAGAAGTCATGCTTCAAAAGTAATATCCAACTGAACTGTATGATGGTGTTGTTGGTGTTGCATGAATTTGTGGCAGCAGTAAGGAGCTCAGGGCCTTACTAGTGCTGTGAAGTGACCAGCGTTTCACCTTGGAGCAGAAGCCAATGTGCAGGTTGGTTTGTTAGCAATACTCCAACTCACTCACATTCCATCTCACAGAAATCCAGCTTCACCTCAATTAGTGGGGAGCCTGGTAGCCGCAGGCTTCATTACTCCGGTATTAGAGTCCAGCAGCACCCCCATAGACATTCCCAAGACAGCACCTTGCAGCAATTTGTTCCTAATGAGACATGACTGTATTGTACGCCTGGAGCATGGGGCTTCCCAGTCAAATGAACGGGCCTATTAGTAGTGGGTAACCCAATAGGGAAGAGCACAGTTCATACAGAAGAGATAGGGTACAGAGTGTGTGTTCACCAGCTGAATGCCCATCCAGCTCCATGGTAAACCCATCTCTGCAAACTGTCTTTATTTTTTCTTGTTAAATCTAGCACCTGAAAATAAATACATACATTTAACAGGTTTGTATGACACCTAACGCACTACTACCAGCCACAGTGGTATCAGTGTCTATCTGGCTGTGAAGTACAGCTGTGCAACGATAGATGATCTTCCCTCTAACTTCCCGGATCCCTCTCTTTTACGCAACCCGGTGGCCATTTTAAATTCTCAAGGACATAAGTCTGCCGGCTTTTGTCTTGGCTACCTTCATGACAGACAGGGAGAATAAGCTGTCCCAGATCACAGATCACATAAAGCCACGTTTGGCTTTTCTTAAAATGCACGTCAACCCCCTTTTTACTGGTTCCCTTCTCATCTTACACCCTGACCTGTGGACTAGGGAGGGGGAAGCAGGGGATGACATTAGGCCTAACGCTACACCGCTAACGCTAGCCCCTCCGTCCCAGTAAAACGAATAGGGCTTAATAGAGACACAGAGCACATCATAAACACTCAGAGTTCCATGAACTGAGCAGAGTCGCCTGAGAGGGTCCTGAACACAGCCGCCTAAGAGGGTCAAGGGGTTCAGACAGTAAGGGTTCTGTGAAATTCACGAAGGTGATGGGTTTTCCGGTTCATTCCATGATTATCACCTTCAGCTGATCCCTGGGATCATTGCTTTGTTGGCCTGTTGATGTATTGATGATGCAACATTCCCTAAGAAATTGACCCTTCGCTAAGCGTATAAAAAAGTAAGCAAATCTCTGATCCCACCATGTATCATCTCCTGTCGTTGTGCAAGGCACTTAACCACCAAGTAGAATACCTGTTAGGCAACTGTATAAAACACATGGTCAACCTTCAGTCTGGAGACCTACTGGGTGTGCAGGCTTTGGATCAGGCACTGCTCAAACACATGTCAGTTTATCAAGGTCCGGTTGAACAGCTCATTTCTAAAAATGTGGTTTGTTCGACTGGGACTGGAACAAAAGCTTGCACACCCAGTAGCTCTCCCGGAGGATGGTTTACTACCCATGATGTTAAACATTGCGGCATTACAACGAAATAAGTTGTATGCCTTTAATAAAATAATTTTCTCATTCAATATATCAAAGATCAAATGGCTATGGTAGGCTACAAATATTTGTATTCAGCTGAAGAAAGCACACAAATGTTCATCAGGAAATGTACCTTCTCTAGTTTAGTCTTATTTAACTTAGCTATTTAATTTTTGTTATTTTATTTAACTAGGCAAGTCAGTTAAGAACAAACTCTTCATTGACGGCCTAGGAACAGTGGGTTAACTGCCTTGTTCAGTGGCTGAACGACATATTTTTACCTTGTCAGCTCGGGGATTCGAGCTAGCAACCTTTCGGTTACTAGTCCAACGCTCTAACCAGTAGGCTCTCTTAGAAGTGTTCACTTTGCAGGCTGACTATCATCTATTGAGTTGCAATGTCCCCTATATTGGATGTCTAAATGAAATGGAAATATAAAAAAATATGAAACATAATCCAAAAGAAAGGCTTCATCAAGTATTTTTCCCAAAAATTACAAATGATTATTTTGAACCACATGATTCGATATACCGCGATTGAATAGAATCCTAGATATATTTTATAAAAACTCTCATATTTTGCCATAGCTCTCACTGGCTTTCATGTGATTTAAACGTGAGTTTGTCCGAGGTGTCGGACTCGACGACATTTGCTATCCATTGGAGCGCTGTGATTAGTTGCCCAAAATTCTGGGGCTTGGCTTTCTGGGGCTTGGTCAACTGAGGATGTTTTCTAGAGTAGAATAAGTAAAAGTAAGGGGAAGAGAAAGCATTTCTTTCTAGCTTTGTTGGTTACATTGACTTGTTAAGAATTTGTTTTTTACTGACTAACTTCTCGCAGCTATTTCATTTAATGGATGAGCGGTTATGGTTTTTGTGCAAGGTTATTGCATTTCCATAGCGAGCCTGATGGGGGCACTATAACTCCACATAAGGACCACATACACTCCTCCACGGTGATAAATCTTCCAAGGATAGTGTGTCTTAGCACGTCCAGCACAGGAAAGGGAGAATTAGAACAAGTAATTAAAACGTAACCATATGTGCTCTACCCCTCTGCTGCTCTCTGAGTGTGACTGAAGGTGTTTTACTCCTAATATACAGACAGACTGCCTCCTGGCTAATTACACCACAACCGCAAGCACACACACATGCGCAAACACACACACATCCGCACACACACATGCACAAGCACACATTTTGCACCAACTCTTTTGACCCATCACATACGCTGATGCTACGGTTTATTATCTATCCTGTTGCTTAGTCACTTTACCCGTAACTATATGTACATATCTACCTCAATTACCTCGTACCCATGCACATTAACTTGGTACTGGTACCCTGTGTATATAACCAAGTTATTGTTACTCATTGTGTATTTCTTATTGCTTTCGACTCTTTTTCAATGTTTCTATCTGCATTGTCAGGAAGGGCCCGTAAGTAAGCATTTCACTGTTAGGGTTATGACAAATAAGATTGACATGACAAAATGAAATACAATTTTGACATGAGCATGCGTACATACACACTGACATGCACAAACACGCATGCACTCACACACCCACACAAGTGCATGCAAGCACTTTATCAACCATTTTACTCGCTCGTTGTATTTCAAGGAGAAGTTTTCTGTCTTATTTGCCAGGGCTGGAAAATAAATCATAAAAGGATTAACAGACTACTCTGCCAAAGTTTGCCGAAGAATATGGGCACTGCTGCCATATTCACCCACACATTCTACCGATTTGTAATGCTTTAAAGAGAAGTAATAATGTTTTCTGTCTGAGAAAAACAGGTGTATGTAACTCTGTGGCAAAGGAAAGGGCATATTATGTGAAAGGTGGATGGTAATTTGCTAAGGGACTTGAATGCTGGAAGAGGTAGAAGCAGGCTTGTAGGTGTTTTTAGAAACTAATTTCCTGTTTATGATTTAAACCCACTTATTTCTCCTCTCCTGATTGTCAGTCTAAACGGTTGGCGTCTACACCCCAGCTTGGAGACACGCACACGCACACGCACACAGACACAGACACACGCATACGCACACACACATTACACACACACACACACACACACACACACACACACACACACACACACACACACACACACACACACACACACACACACACACACACACACAGACACACACACACACACACACCATCTGGGTCCAGCCTGCCTGTAATTAACAGTGACACTGGGTCAAGGGTTATCAAGACGTGTTGGCGCTGGATGATGATGTCACCGCGGTCCCTGAGGGAGAGTGAAGTCAGTAAGTGGGGTGCTGAAGATTGATAAGAAGTCTTTAAATAAACAGGGATACTGCGTAATTCCTCCGAATTGGCAGCGAAAATATGATTAAACTGTTTTGGAGGAAGCCAATCAGTGTTGCATGGTGATTTGGCTCTTAGAAGAGCAGGGAGGCAGAGTTTGTATTGGTGGGAAGAGTAGGGGGGCAGACTTGAAGCTAAGGGCAAAAACTTGTCTAAATACTAAAAGCACTTGGTCTGAGACACAAATACTAGATATACAAAGAGATTATGTGACCCATATGCATGTTTATATAGTTCAGACTAAATAATCACGAGGGGTTGAGTGTTATCCTCTTCTCATTGGGTGTCTGGGTCTAGAGGAAACCAATGAGTGGGTGGACTTAGAAATGGAGGAAAGCAGACCTAGATAGCTCAGACAGACTCTATCCCATTATACTTTAACTGGGCCCAGGAGGAAACCATGGAGATGTGACCAACGCAAAACCAGAAATGTGTTGACCAGTGACCATGCCATATAACACTCTGCACGGACCCTGGAGCGAAGGACAGCAGCACCAAGAATAACAAAATAATCATGGTCCTCTCCAAAAGAAGCTCCCACTTCCGTCCAAAAAACATTAAAGGGATACTTCGGGAGTTTGGCAATCAAGCCCTTTCTCTAATTCCCCAGAGTCAGATGAACTTGTGCATACCATTTTTATGTCTCTGCGTGCAACTTGATTTGTTATTTACTAGTGGTTATGCCTGGTATTCTGGTTAGTCAACATTGCAACAGCAATATTCCTGATGTATCCGGATTTTATAAACCTACGTTCTTCAGTCTACCTACAGCAAACACAGTACGTAGCCTAGGAATTGCACCATCACTTAGAGTAAATCAAAATACAGTACGGTTATTGGTGTTTTGCAGCGATGGCATTATGCATACTTTATACACCTGCTATAACATGTACTCAGACACTCCACAACATGACCATAAAGACCATGGTCATACTATCCCGTAATTCCTTCTACACTCTCTGTAAAAAAAGCCTCACGCCAGTTCCTGAGTGGGCGGGTCGATCAACCCAACAGGTGATGGTTTAAAAGCTCTCAGTCACGTCATGGGAGAGTGATGTGCCTATAGTACTACTTAGCACCTTGTGTGTTTTCTCCCTGTGTTACCAGGCAGGCGACCCAGTGAAGGGAGATCCCCAGAGAGATTTAATGACTGTTGTCAGGGACTTTTGTCTTGTCAGCATATAATCTCCCTCCATAAGGCCAGGTGACTGACATATCCACTCCTCCCATTGCTCTCCAGGTGTCCTAAGTGGGGGGGGTAAAGGTGCCTTTTCAGACTTTATCTCCCCCTCTCCCTCTCTCTCTCTATCCCTCCCTCTCTCTGTTTTAGTCAGCTCTGGGCCTGGTTTATTAGCCCTGGTCGATTCGGACCTGTGTGTGTGTGTATGTGTACATGATGTCTGGGGGTGTGTGTGTGCGTGCATGTGTGCGTATGCCCTGTGCCTTGCAGCTGCAGTGTCAGCTCACTGCTCCTCTTCGACCCTTTTAATTAGCTCCTGGCCCTGTCATCACCACCTCCTGTGATCTTCCTCTTAGCTGTCTGATGGCCCCTGGCCTGGACCTTCCTCCCCACGCCCCACACAGGTGCGCTCAGCGGCATTAGGTGTCCACGGCCTGGCCAAATGGCATAGCAACCGCAAGACACAAAACATCAGAAAACAAAATACAGCAGGACAACACAACTGCTACCTTACAGCTGTAAAGACAGAGGTTGTATTTTGGGAGGATTTGGCAGAGTGAATGCCATCTTTTTAATGCTCTGTTTTCTATCAGATTATTTCTCTCTCTCTCTTTTTTGTCCTCTGTCTCTAGCTGTATAGACTCTCTAGTCATACAGTTGTTTCTGTTGGCCGTGAAGAGAGCCAAGGCAAAGTACACCATGTCTCTGCCGGGGGGGGGGGGGGGGGGGGGGGTGTAGAGATTTGATACTAATCTGGACTTTCTCCCTCCTTACTGAGAAAGCCCTCTTTCAGCCTACTTCCCTACCTTGTGTGTGTGTGTGCGTGTGTGTGCGCGTGTGTGTGTGTGTGTGCGTGTGTGTGTGTGCGTGTGTGTGTGTGTGTGTGTGTGTGTGTGTGCGTGCGTGTGTGTATGCGTGCTGTCTGGAGCTGATGGATGACTGGCTTACTCTTCACCTTGTCTGACTCTGGTCCATGATGGCAGTCTAGTTTCAGACTCTCTCTGGATGAGAAACAGCGTGATAGAGTGCCTGTCTGTCTGTCTGTCTGTCTGTCTGTCTGTCTGTCTGTCTGTCTGTCTGTCTGTCTGTCTGTCTGTCTGTCTGTCTGTCTGTCTGTCTGTCTGTCTGTCTGTCTGTCTGTCTGTCTGTCTGTCTGTCTGTCTGTCTGTCTGTCTGTCTGTCTGTCTGTCTGTCTGTCTGTCTGTCTGTCTGTCTGTCTGTCTGTCTGTCTGTCTGTCTGTCTGTCTGTCTGTCTGTCTGTCTGTCTGTCTGTCTGTCTGTCTGTCTGTCTGTCTGTCTGTCTCTCTCTCTCTCTCTCTCTCTCTCTCTCTCTCTCTCTCTCTCTCTCTCTCTCTCTCTCTCTCTCTCTCTCTCTCTCTCTCTCTCTCTCTCTCTCTCTCTCTCTCTCTCTCTCTCTCTCTCTCTCTCTCTCTCTCTCTCTCTCTCTCTCTCTCTCTCTCTCTCTCTCTCTCTCTCTCTCTCTCTCTCTCTCTCTCTCTCTCTCTCTCTCTCTCTCTGTGTGTGTGTGTGAATGTGTTTGTGAGTGTGTGAGTGTGTGTGGGCGTGCATGAGTCTCCTCTCTAGCCCACGGGCATACAGGCCAGGAGAGAACATGTTAACTCACAGTGTGAAGGATAAAGGCAGATGGATGAGCATTGCTTTGCAGTGCTCTAAAAAGTAAACATCTACATTCCTGCAGAAGTAGGGGAGAAATACATGTTTATTTCATCAACTAACTGGACTTACGTTACTTGTTTGTTGCATGAAGTTGGAAAGGTTACAGTGTGTATAAGTGTGTCTGTCTGTGTGTCCAGCTGTGTTCATGTATGTTTGTGGTGAATGTGAAGTTGTGGATGGTGCAATCAGAAAAAAAGGTGCTATCTAGAACCAAAAAGGGTTCTTCGGCTGTCCCCATAGCAGAACCCTTTGAATAATATTTTTAGGTTCCAGGTAGAACCCTTTTCCACAGGCGGTTTTACATAGAACCTAGAAGAGTTCTCCCTGGAACCAAAAAGGGTTATACCTGGTACTAAAAAGGGTTCTCCTATGGGGACAGCCGCAGAACACTATTGTAACACTTTTTTTTAAGAGTGTTGGTTGAGTGACATTCAGCATCTTGGCCCATGTTGATGCTGCAGGGACTACCTTGGGTGTTATTGGGTGGTGTTATTAGTAGCCAGCAGCTGGTAGCGATTGCGAAACATGCAGCGTTAAAAAAGTAGTTTAAACCCACATGATTGGACTGTGTTTTCACAGTGTTCCTAGCAATTTACTTCCACTGGCTCCAAATGGGTTCAAGATTACAATGTTCACAGCTCAGTTCCAAATGCATCCATATACAAAACAAGAATGTGCATTGAAAAAAGTGAGGATGAGCAGCAGAAATACAAATCCTGCCTTTACATAATGTAAATACAGTGGCCCTAAAGGGACAAAGTAGCTTTCTAAATGTAGTTACAGCATATAGAAAACCCAATGAAAATCAACGTGTTGTGGATCAAACAGAAGCGTTGTGAGGTCATGATGTTGTGAGGTTATGAATTCACAGATGCGGTGACTCTCTCAATCCCAGGGTACTTTGCTGCTGATGCTTTGCCCCAACTTGCAGTACTTTGCCTGCCCTCCCAACGGTAACCAGGCTCTCCCCTGCTTGTAGTAGCAGGGTTGGAGAGCACCTCCTCACCTGAACAGGCCCAGTTGGAGAGCACCTCCTCACCTGAACAGGCCCAGTTGGAGAGCACCTCCTAACCTGAATAGGCCCAGTTGGAGAGCAACTCCTCGCCTGAATAGGCCCAGTTGGAGAGCACCTCCTCACCTGAATAGGCCCAGTTGGAGAGCACCTCCTCACCTGAATAGGCCCAGTTGGAGAGCACCTCCTCACCTGAATAGGCCCAGTTGGAGAGCACCTCCTCGCCTGAATAGACTTCCTGCTCTATCTGAATTAATTACAGGATCAACTCCAAAAAACACAGGACCTGTCAGTCAGGTATACCAGGGACTTTCCAAAGGTGCTGGGCCTCTCTTCGGGAACTAGTAGGCTGACTGAGAGAGCGGGAGCTTTCCCTCACCTTCACCAACTGACATCATCAGTAGAACTTGGCTGGGTTTGTGGGCCAGCCCTTCTAAGAAGAGCAGCAGCGAAAATGAGAGAGGTATTCCTTGACGTGCACCTGGCACCTGGAAATGACATGCACCTGGGAATCTGTCTCACCTGGGATAGCCTGTCCCAGTCTGACTGAACAGGCTGAGACTGGGTCCTATAGGACGATCAAACGCTGTACAACTAAATACCCCAAAAGCACTGAATCCATGGTTACCACGGTTACCACGATTCACATTTTCTTTCTCTTTTTTCTTTGCCTTTTTATAAAGGAATTATGCTAATAGCACATAAATAGAAAATGGGCTTTGTGAATTTACCTCAATTAGTTTGTCTAAATGGGCCACATTAAGGATTTACGTAAGCAGGCAAGGAGATGGTCACTACCCTAAATGATCCTTATCGTGCACATGTGCAGTTCAGGCTGCTTCAGTGGCAGTAGAATGTGTAGTGAGTCCAGGGGAGAATGGAGGTGCAGAGGGTGGAATGAGCAGGGGTACGAGGCAGACTCAGTGGCCTTGGTGTAATTTTCGACTGTTTTGGGTCAGCCCTGTCCCAGCCATGCGTTCCCCCGATCCCAGTCAGAGGCAGACATGGAGATGGAGATATAAGGCATTTTAGGCAGTAACAGCATTGCTTCTGTTGCCATTGTAAATAACATATGACATGATAACACTCGTATATCTGATTTAGAGTAATGGTGACTCACTCATCTCCTAACATATTGTTCAGATCTAAATGTTAGAGAAACATATTCAAATGCCAAGAGCACAGCATAACAAGAAGCACAGCCACGTCTATAAGTGAAGCCATCGGATAAAACCCTTGGTGGGAATATTTGCATATTCGAGAGAGAGTGGAGTGATGCAAGCATGTAGACAATGGTTCTACATGGATTGTTGAGGGTGGAAAGAGTTATTGTGAAGAGGTACGTGAGCATGGGCAAAGGATCAGATGAGGATACCGGCGACTCGGCGAGACAGAAAGCAAAGGTTGATGACGTGTTGCCTTTTCTGGTCAACAGAAAAGGTACAGTAAGAAGGTGCAGACATCCTCTGTGCAAGTCTGAGTAAATAAGTCCTGAACGCATCAATATTTTGGTTTCAGCCACAGATATCACTAAAATAATAGTTCAACATCCTTCTGAACATACCACGGGTCAAGCGTGAAGCCAAGGGATGGCTCATTCTGGTGTCACACACAACACACACAACACACACACACACGCACACGCACACGCACACGCACGCACACACACACACACACACACACACACACACACACACACACACACACACACACACACACACACACACACACACACACACACAGCACACGCACACACACACACACACACACAACACACACGCACACGCACACGCACACACGCACAGCTTTAAAAACAGGCAGCTGCAGGAGATCTGATTTGCCTCATCCAAACAAGGTGTGATGGAGTATTGGGTAAACCCAGGAAGATGAGTCTGAGGGGGAAGTGTCTGTCAGAGTAGGCCAACAGCAACGCTCGCTGAGACTGTTTAAGAGGAGAGGGAAGGGGAGCAAGAGAAACAGAGAGAGAGAGCGACAGAGAGACTTACTGGAATAGATGGAGAACAATGTTTCAGAACATTTCTACACCATCACTGGACATTTCAATTTTCCCATTGAGTAAAATATGGATGTGCTGAAAAATCCTGTCCCCTCAATAGTTTGGAGATCTTAATTTTCTCACAAAAATAAAGTTAATTTGAGGCCCACTTAAGGAAGCAAAAAGACAAGAACAGCATAGAACATCATAGAGCTGACTAGGGAATGTAACATGGATCATAAATACAACCTCATTGGTTGTTTGTCATTGGGACTCCCATGCTGTTAGACAAGCAGAGTAACTCAATGACCGCTCCAATCACTGGGGATCAATAAGGATCCTGTCTGGCCATGATGCCTTTGAGTGCAGGACAGGGAGTTGCCTCGGTGACTAACAGTGTAAAAATATAGATTTTCATTAGGCTCTCTCTCTGTGAGCCTTGATTGGCGCACAGATGAGGTCACCTTACTGGTCTCTTTTTTTTAATCAGGAAGTGGACCGCGGAATTCCTGACAACCCAGACATCGTGAGTTAGCTCCTATTGTCGATCGTCATGGCAACAGCCAAACTCCACCAGGTAAACACGGTTAAGTACGCACCTGACGGTTCCTTTTACCCTTCACTTACTTTATTAGACTGGCGTTGTGGCATACGATTTGTCTATTCTGCCCCCCTATGGCTAGCCAGTATGTCGTTTTTCTCTATACCTTCCTCGCAAACGTCAAGCGGATGTACATTTACAAACCATAGCTGCAGTCTCATACCCGTGCTACAGATCACGTCAATAATAAAAGTATCTCTTCTGTCACGCTGGATATGAATGATGTAACTCAACTCCACATAAACCAATCATCGCTTCCATAGGCTGCAATGTTGAACTGTAACAGGACCTCTCTATAAGATCGGAGAGCTGAGACAATGTTGAACTGTAACAGGACCTCTCTATAAGATCGGAGAGCCGAGACAATGTTGAACTGTAACAGCACCTCTCTATAAGATTGGAGAGCCGAGACAATGTTGAACTGTAACAGGACCTCTCTATAAGATCGGAGAGCCGAGACAATGTTGAACTGTAACAGCACCTCTCTATAAGATTGGAGAGCCGAGACAATGTTGAACTGTAACAGGACCTCTCTATAAGATCGGAGAGCCGAGACAATGTTGAACTGTAACAGGACCTCTCTATAAGATCGGAGAGCCGAGACAATGTTGAACTGTAACAGCACCTCTCTATAAGATCGGAGAGCTGAGACAATGTTGAACTGTAACAGGACCTCTCTATAAGATCGGAGAGCTGAGACAATGTTGAACTGTAACAGGACCTCTCTATAAGATCGGAGAGCCGAGACAATGTTGAACTGTAACAGGACCTCTCTATAAGATCGGAGAGCTGAGACAATGTTGAACTGTAACAGGACCTCTCTATAAGATCGGAGAGCCGAGACAATGTTGAACTGTAACAGCACCTCTCTATAAGATTGGAGAGCCGAGACAATGTTGAACTGTAACAGCACCTCTCTATAAGATTGGAGAGCCGAGACAATGTTGAACTGTAACAGGACCTCTCTATAAGATCGGAGAGCCGAGACAATGCTGGATCAGAACGATGCTCTTTAATCCTCCACTCCCTCTCCATACGTTCACATTCTCAAAAATGACACTTCCGTCTTTTCCACTCTAAACGTCACACTAAGCATCGGTTTTCCTCTTCTACCCGGGACACGCTCACTCAAGCAGCGGTGTGGGGCTCAGAAACATGAGAGGAGCCAGTAAAACATCCCAGGCAAGCCCGAGACAAAGCAAGAGGCTTCTCGGACGTTGCCTGTGATGCAATTGTGTTGGGAGTTTTATTCTGACATGAATGCAGGGACCTTATCATAGGTCAATTGCATCAATGACCCACAAATGACTGTGCAATCTCCAATCTGCCTGTAATGAGTCTGCCAGTACGACTTCTATCATAGTAATAGTCCACCCATACAGCACCTTCTTAGCAGGTTAGCTAGATAATGTAGGAGTTTGGCCTATAGTGCTGTTACATATACATTTTGGCATTACATAGTATGTGCTGTAAATGCCTCGCTATATCCCTCTCTGGCTCAGATTGTCAAACCTTTGCATGACATCAGCAGGTGAACCTACTCCCCTCTCACCTGATTCTCTGTCTCTTTGAAGTAAACCTCACATACTCTCACCCCCAGCCAGGACTCTGGCCTGGGTTGTTCACTCACAAACAGTTCGGGTCAAACTCACATTTAACCTGTTCTCGTACTCTTGCACACAAACTTTCACATCTCTCAAGTATTCCCTTCTTTCTTCACTCTCTCCCCCCGTTGCTATGGGACATTTTGAAACCATTTTGGCGCTGATTTACGTGGCGACGGTGAAAACTCTCCTTAAAGAACGTGTAGGGCTGTAAAGATGACAGTGGGGTTAGCGCTGCTTTATGGCCGGGGAGAAATGTGAGAGAGAGGCCTGCTGCCGTATTTCACTTTAATTTCCTGTCTCAGGACAGTGCTGGACTCGGGGCTCGGCAGGGCATGGCCAGGCCGGTTATTACTTCACTCACTCTGACAACAGGAGAGAAGGGGGGGGGAGAGAGAGAGAGAGAGAGAGAGAGAGAGAGAGAGAGAGAAAGAGAGAGAGAGAGAGAGAGAGAGAGAGAGAGAGAGAGAGAGAGAGAGAGAGAGAGAGAGAGAGAGAGAGAGAGAGAGAGAGAGAGATGATGATGATGATTTAAGAGAAAAAATGGCCAACAATAAGAGGACCTTTAAATGAAAGGGACACTATGATTGGAGAGGTTAATTCAAAAACAACAAAGTCAAGTTTCCGCTGGCATTGTCAAATACATTACGTCCATCCAATGCAGTGTGTGTGTTTTTCGGGGGGACACTATATAACTGATATTTAAGACCTCCCTGTGATTCACACTATACATCTCCCATCATTCCTTGCTGTGTTAGGGTGGGGTCAGAGTTCACCTCTCTATACCTTCCACACCATCCACCCTGCCTTATAGAGGCCTCAGGCCAGGAGATATGACTGCTCTGCAGGCTTTACTAGCTGTGATCATGCTGCCTGGATCAGGCCAGTTAAAGACAAGGGGTTCCCAGTGGGCAGAGCAGTGTAGTGGGGAGGCTGGGACTCAGCGCTGTTCATGCGTGTTTATCGCTAGCTCTGGAGGACCTCTGGAGGTCACGCCTGTACTTTAACGCCCAGTCTTTAATTAAGACTGCTGGTTGTCAGCAACCGTGACTACCCTGCAAGCAAAGGTCCCAGCAGAGCTGAATTGGCTGTGTTTCAAAGGTTTATAAAAACACTAGGTCCTAATGGGTCAATTGCGATGAACATTGAGCTTGTGTGTTAACGTGGGACCACAGAATAAGTTAATGTGGTATTGATGGGACCCAGCCTGTGTCATGATCACGTCATGAATATACTTTGCTGTGCGTTTATAGGCTACGAAGCTGTGCACAGAGTGCATGGTGCATGTTTACAACCATAGAAATAGAATAAGTGATAAACAATTGACTTAAATGGGGATTGCCGTTCTAGTAATTCTATTTCTTTGGGTAAAACAGCCGACAAGTGAAGGTAGCATTAGTTCCAATTGGTTCTAACCACAGGCGGCTTTGTACCAGTTCTGGTCACACTCTTCATTTAATACCTTCAGAACTTCCCCACATTTAAAACTTAACTCGTCGTCAGCAGTGTCTTTGAAATCGTATTTGGCAATGGCCTCCATGGTACTGGTTGTTGGATGGCCGTGGGTTTAGGGTACTTGATGGGTCGTGGGTTCAGGGTGAATGCTGTTTTATTCCCTGTCGTTGATGTGTGGAGACCAGCAGTGGTACCTTCATTGGGGAGGACGGGCTCATAGTAATGGCTGGAATGGAATTAATGGAATGGAACTCATCAAGCTCATGGTTTCTATGTGTTTGATGCCATTCCACTCTCTCCATTCCAGCCATTATTATGAGCCGTCCTCCCCTCAGCAGCATCCTGTGGTTCCAACCAGCTACAACATAATATGAGCTGGCATTGCATGCAGTAGAAGCCTGTAGGAGCCTGCCCACTGTCCAGCAGCACACTTATCTGTTTATAGATGTTAAAGTACCAGGACTATGAGCTCATTGGGCCCCGTCCATCCGTGTGGAGAGTCTGCCTGCCTGGGCGCAGCAGCATACCGTGGGCTGTGTGGTCGCCTCTGCCTTGGAGAATAGGAAGTGACGATGGGAGGACTCTTCCAAACAACCGCTGATCAGGGGGGTGAGAGAGAGAGAGGGTGAGAGAGAGAGTGAGAGAGAGAGGGTGAGAGAGGGCGAGATGGTAAGAGAGAGATCGAGGGAGAGAGAACAGTAAAGGAAACTGAAAAATAACCATGATTGTTTGAACAATGGCTGCCCAGACTGTTCATCATAGGGCCTGAGCTCACAGCACAGCGAGATACATATCCCTGGCAAGCGCTTTCTCTATGCGCTTTTCTCTAAAGCACATAAAACAAAGCCCGGAGCCCCAGTCCCAGTCAGGGGGGAAATATCTCAGAGATTTCCTTCGGGGGTGGACCACGGCTTTTGTTGGAACGCCTCTGTCCACATTTTAATTATTTCCATAGGAAAACACAGGGGCGAGATGGAGAGCGCTGTTCCCGGGAAGAGGGAGGAAGCCAGAGTGTTTGATGAGGGACGTGCGGCCGTGTGTTCCGGAGAGAGTGTGTCTCCACGGAATCCTCCTTTGGGTGACCGGACTGGCTCTGTCCGGGCTGGAGGGCTCTGGGCCTCTAATGGGTATGGCAGGGGTGGATAGGAGAAGGAGAATGTCTGGTAGATAGGCCAACCCAGCATACAGGCATACGAGTTGCCCAAATCCAATGAGGGAGGAGAGAGAACTTGCAAAGAAAGGTTTAACTAGAGGATTGACATTTCTTGGACTGGACACACGCATGCACACATCTCCAGACAAATCTCTTAGGGATAAGTGATTTGATAGCTTGTAATAATTGTTCAGTTACAAAGCTACCCTGGTCATTTGTCACTTTTCCTAGCTCCCCGTAGGTCCTCATATCGTTCCTGTACGTGTGTAAAGGGCCATGCAAAGTTTGAATTTGTCCAGGCGCCCTCCTAAACCCACAGGGGGAAAATTAGGTGCGAGGACCGGCTTTCTTTCACAGGGTTTTTAGTGGATTAGATGACATTTAAGTTATTGGAGGACTAATATGCATGATTAAAACCGTTGATGATTGTGCAAAATGGAGCACAATTTTATTGGCTTCCCCCAGGACAAGCCGTTAAAGAGCCTCTCGGTCGGTCCAGGGTGCGATTATAACGTTTTATTTAACACTTGATCTGTGGATAGCAGGCCATGAACTGCCAGTGAACCTGAGGTCCACATTAAAACAGTACTGTGTGTGTGTGGATCTGGGCACATAACTATACTGTCCATAATGCATTCTAGTTGGCTGTTGGCTGTAGGCTGTTTTAACCTGGAGGGGAACCTGTGAAGGGAACGGTGTAACTTTAGTGGGGTCACGTATACCTCCTCAGGTGTAGCGTGGTAGCCTTTATGCTACATTGGAGTGTGCTACATTGGAGTGTGGCACATTGGAGTGTGGCACATTGGAGTGTGGTACATTGGAGTGTGGCACATTGGAGTGTGGTACATTGGAGTGTTCTGCATTGGAGTGGTACATTGCTATACTCTATGCCCTCTGAAACAAAAGTACCCAAACAGAGGGGGAACAACTCCATACCGGGGACCCCGGCCTCAACTCAATAAAATACACTCTTAGAAACAAGGTGCTATCTAGAACTTGAAATGGTTCTTCGGCTGTCCCCATAGGAGAACCCTTTGAATAACTATTTTTGGTTTCAGGTAGAACCCTTTTCAGTTCCATGAAGAACCCTTTCCACAGAGGGTTATACATGAAACCCAAAAGGGTTCTACCTGCCTGTAACCAAAAACAGTTATACCTGGAACCAAAAAGTTTTCTCCTATAGGGAGAGCTGAAGAAACCTTGTGGAACCATTTTTTCTAAGAGTGTAGCTAAAACACAAATTTAGCTAATTGGACCGGTAGCCGGTAGTAACCCCATGATATCATTAACAGGTGCTTCTATTCCAACTGTTGATGGGAACTGTTTTAATTCATGCGAGGGAAAATTGCCTACACCAACGCAGGGAGGCAATTACTTGACTGTTATTGGCTGTTGTCAATGTTTACAATGTGAGAGAGAGAAGCCAGGCTTGTTTTTTCTGCTGGTGAACCCAGAGGTCAATGGGGGAAGAGGGTGTGTGGGGGAAGACTAGGGTCTGTGTGTGTGTGTGTGTGTGTGTGTGTGTGTGTGTGTGTGTGTGTGTGTGTGTGTGTGTGTGTGTGTGTGTGTGTGTGTGTGTGTGTGTGTGTGTGTGTGTGTGTGTGTGTGTGTAAGTGTGTGTGTGTGTAAGTGTGTGTGTGTGTATGTGTGTGTTTGGGTGGACGGACGGACGGACGGACGGGGCTGGATTCTGAGGGGCTCGGGGCTGGTCAGAGCCCTATTAATGAAAGGAAATGATTGTGACTATTTTAATTACCCAGATATGGAAAGTGGATCAGGTTCATTGTCACTCGTTGCCGTGGGATTTTTACCCATTCGTCAGGCAGTTTGAATTCAAGCAGAAAAAGAGAAATACAAACAGAGAGAAATAGGCTCGCACATATTTTCAGATAGTGGTCAGATGCAGCTGCCGTTTTTTACATTAGGGTGAAAGCTTGAGTTTCAGATTCGAGGCACGGAGAGAGAGAGATGAATATAGCAAGGTGTTGAAGAACGGAGTAGAGAAGGTAGAAATGGGGAGGAAGAGTTAGATCAGTTAAGTTGTAATCTCTCATTTCTCATAATCTCTCAGAGGAGGTGGTTTAACAGGCCTGGGAGACAGCGGGAGCATCCATCACTCACTGCTCAGTCTGGGGGGGCTCTTCCTCGGGGTAAATACTCAACAGGCCTTTCTGCCTGGCTGTGTCCATGCCGACTAAGGGAGGAACCAGAGAGAGGAATGCACGGTGAAGGAAGAGTAATTTGTACCTTGTCCTCCCATCACTTCTTCACCCAGAGTTTCTCAATCCTTTCTTTGGTTCCCTGCGTTGTGGAAGTGTAACATTCAGACCTCACAGGAACGAATGTTACAGTGAACAAAGGATATTGTAATGTTTGTCCGATGACATAATAACATTGCTAATCCTTTTATATTACACCGACCTCTCAGACAGTCATTTGGGAGAGACAGACATCCCACCGCACACAAACTGGTTGAATCAAATTCAAACAAAAAACGCAATTTGATAACGTCGAATCAATGTGGAAAACTGATTGGATTGCCAAAAAGTCATCAACATACAGGAAGTTTACACGTCTTTTAACCTAAATCCAATGACATGGTTCAAATGTTTTGTTAATTTCACTTGAGCTCTTGTTAGTTGACAATCAATCAAATCAAATGTAAATCAAAACTAGATGTTGTATTGACGTCTGTGCTCGTTGGGTAGACAGACAGAGGTGGGAAGTAAGTTGTGGTCAATTCCATTTCAATTCAGTCAATTCAGCAATGGATACCTACAGTATTGTAGTGACTTTGCAGGGTTAGCTACGATGGGGACTCTGACCCAGGTCCAGCAACTGTCAAGTCAACACCTTAAAACCTCTCTGGGATAGGGGGCAGTATTTTCACGTCCGGATGAAAAGCGTGCCCAAAGTAAACTGCGTGCTACACAGGCCTAGAAGCTCGGATATGCATATAATTAGTAGATTTGCATAGAAAACACTCTGAAGTTTCTAAAACTGTTAGAATAATGTCTGTGAGTATAACAGAACTGATTTGGCTGGTGAAACCCCGAGCACAATCCATTCAGGGAAAACATTTTTTGAGGTCACTGTGTTTTCCAATGGGTTTCTATGGGAGACCTGATTTATTAGGGCCAGATTGCAGTTCCTATGGCTTCCACTAGATGTCAACAGTCTTTAGAAATTGTTTGATGTTTATCTTTTGAGAAACGAAGAAGTAGGGCTGTTCTTTGTAGGTGTCACTCGGAAGGGCTTTAGTCTTTTGTTGCGCGTGAACTGGAGCGCGCTTCACGTTGTTTTTATCCGGTATTAGAAACAGTTTATTCCGTCTTAAATTTTATAGTTTATTTACATTTTAGGATACCTGAGGTTGGATTAGGAACGTTGTTTGAAATGTTTGGACCAAGTTTACAGGTAACTTATTAGATACTTTGTAGTCATATTGGAACCGGTGCATTTCTGAGTCAAACGCGCCAAATAACTTGACATTTTGGGGATATAAAGAAGGAATTTATCAAACAAAACGACCATTCATTGTGTCACTGAGACATTTGAGATTGCAAAAAGAAGAAGATCTTCAAAGGTAAGGCATTTCTTATATGGCTATTTCTGACTTTTGTGTCGCACCTGCCTGGTTGAAAAATATTTTTTATGTGTTGGTACGCGGGGTGCTGTCCTCAGATAATCGCATGGTTTGCTTTCACCATAAAGCCTTTTTGAAATCTGACACAGCAGCTGGATTAACAAGAAGGTAAGCTTTATTTTGATGTATTACACTTATATTTTCGTGAAAGTTGAATATTGATATTTCTGTAGTTTGAATTTGCCACGCTACAATTTCACTGGATGTTGTCAAATCAATCCCGCTAACGGGATTCGAGCGGGATTCGCGCTTAAGGGATCCATAAGAGTTTAACCATTACACTAAGAGATCTGAACCTCTTGACAAGGTAGCTAGGTGTTGGGTTAAGGTAGCTACACTATTATTCAACTTTTCAATTCAAACTGTACATTTTATATTGCCTGAGTTGGCATGTAGCTGGCCCCAACCCCAGCAGTGACAACAGTCTGAGATAAGGGAGAAGCCTGTGCGATGTGTCAGACCAAACACATCCTCATATCCTCCATATTATTCTCCAGCACAGCACAGCTCATGCAAAAAACAGTAACTCCCACGACCAACCAGGACTCATGTCAGACCGTACTGCAGCCCAATCTGCAGAGCAGAGTGACTGATACTGTTCCAGAACCTGCTATGCTACAGAGAGCAGAAGAGCCCACCCCCTCAGCCATTAATCACAAACAGGGCTTTAGCATTAAGGAACATAAGAGGGACACGGCCGCCCAGGATCAACCCCCAGGCTTATGATGCTGCATTTCTGACGGTCTTTATGGGGCCTCCTCATCCAGAACGCCATTTCACCTTCAGTGGTCGGGGATCCACAGGGATCCATTTGGCATTGTCTTTGGCCTCACAAAGCTAACCAGAGACCCAGAGAGCACACTTTCTGCCTGGCCGTCTAGCTATGTCTAGACAAGGGAAGGAGCTGAGGAGAGAGGCACTTTATCGCCAAGTCATGTGCCGAGAGCAGAGCAGAATGTTATAAGGCCCATTTAAATCTCACCCCGCGGAGATAACGGCGGAACTCATTGAGTCTGAAATTTTAAACCTTCTGAAATCATGCGAACTTTAGTGTTCTTT